>NW_027223347.1:869955-1462455 GCF_030449975.1 Polyergus mexicanus
AACAAATCAAAAGATAATTGTCAAAAATATAACTTCCGTTTTATTCTTAATATACAATATGTTACCGTAATAATCGTTTTAATATTGTATTTTAATATTTATTTTGCAATTCTCTAATTGATCTTATAAGAAAGACATTTTATTTTTCTGTTCTAAGAAATTGAGAAATTGAAGAATATGTTCTTACAAATTTGTAATATTTTATTTTATTTTGCAGTTTCTCAGTTACTGTAAAAAATAATCAAGCGTTAAAAAAATTTAAACATTCGCATATGTATATATTTTTTCACATACATAATGGCAGGATTTTATATTCTTTTATATATTTCACTCTCTGTTCTTAAAATTCCACGAGCGTAAGCAATTCGACCAAATCGGAGATAAAAACGATATATGGAGATAAGAAGCAGGGGTGAAAAAGAGAAATTGTAATCGTTAAACAGTACAATTCTTTTTTTGTAGGACAAGCTATCTCTGTAGTTATATGCGACACGTGAACAAAATAATGTTTGAATCATTCAGTGATGTCAAAAATTTCTTACCCGCTGTCTTATTTCACCGTACTACAACTGCATTATAAACTAATTTGATACAAGCTCCAAAAGTCACGAGGCATGATACAAAAATGGCAAATAAGCACGTGTTCCTATCCGCAATACATGCCGCAGAGGACCGCAGTAATTGCTTATCAAACCTTCTGATATATAGGTATCGATAAAGTCTGAGACACATACGAAAAGTTAGACATTCGGTTACATAAATTAGCAAAATTCTGCGTAAACGGATTATTTTTAAAATTGCTGATATAAACGGATTAATATTCTGTTTAAAATCTATTTTTTTTTTTTTTATGCAGCATCGTGAAAAACTATCATAATGCATGATTATTTCATCATAGTCTGTTATTAATCTTATTTAAAAAAGGATAAAAGCTATTAATAAAATTTATCAATTTTGCATTGTATAATACATCTTTTTGCAATATAATTTTTACTAAACTATATACTTCTTACACATTTATACATATCGCTCGCGTAAACTTATCTCTCTCGTGCAGAATTTAATCTTCTTTGTATCAAAAGAATGTGCTTATGTCTATTTTTACTTCTTGTATTATCTTCTCAATATAATCGCAAAATCACGAAAAGGCGTATCTATCTCCATCTTTTATTGAGTTTTATTTTCTTTGCAATGGCTGAGGGATAAAGGAAAGGTCTAGGTAGGATCGTAAAACTTCCGGATATAAATATCAATCTTTTTTTTACATACTTGAAGATATAAGTCTATATCTCTGCTTTCAGCGAACCATCAAGCAATAAATTATATTTTTAGGTAAGGGATGTATAACTTTGATACATTTCTTTTCTTCTTGTAGCCTATTTCTTCTTCAAAGATTTCGAAACTCGCAAAACTGCGTATTGCGAAGAGTAATGGCAAGCATACCAAGTACGATCGCCACCGTTTCTATTTAATAATAATGCAAAATTGATTACGATTTTATCAATTTCGAGTCGATTGCGCTGGCCTTTGATAATTTTTTTATTAACGATGTTGCAAACGTTGCTATATCCTAGACACAGATAAAAAAATTTTATTTTGTATAAATGTATTATTGCATCTATATTAAAATTATATAAACAATTATTTGGAAGAATTTTCACAAAATGTGCAATAAATTTATATTATGCGCTATTATTTTTTTCTACGATATAAGTATTATATATTTTATCGTATTTTATTCGTTTATTAGTGAATATATAATGTAAGATTATATATATAAATTTATTACTACATTCTTATACTTATTTTTCTGATAACTTTTTATTTTTACATTGGAAAAATAAAATCCTCGGCTATCTACGATTTTTATCTTATCTCAGCAAAACTCTTAAGAATAATGATATTCGTCCCTGCTCTTTATCCCCATAGATCTTTGATCGTCTTCATTCAGTTAAGAAAGCTCATGTGCATACGAAGCACATAGCTTGAAAGTTCTTCGGTTCAAAGCAATTTCAAAGAACTTCGCTCGACAAGTAGCTTTACGAGCGATCTAGTTGCTATTTTATCACCTTCGCTTACATCGAATGGTATAATTTGTGAACTAGGACTGTATACTATATAAAGTATACAAATATAAATTTTCGAAAATGATAGTCACGTTAATTGCTGGCATGTTGCAATCAATCGTTAAATAGTAGTTAAGATAAAGGGAGAATTGTGGTATATAAGGTGCAACATTTTATATATATCTATATTCTAGAATTCTATATATCTCTTAATCTCGAGAAATGAGAAAAAGAAAGACAATCTGAACTTACTGCTACATGAATTTATAGGCAGCCGTTATGAAATCCGTATTAAATCGAGAAAAATGAACACATTAACTCTTAATTTCTCTTTGATTTGACCTTAATTGGTTTAACACACTAAGTGAGAAAGTTACAGTAGCTATTTTGTTCAATAAAAGTTGTGAATTGTGTAAAAGAACATAATATATGTAATAGATAGATAGCGTGCGTGATTTGTTAATATTAAATGTAATAAAAGAATACATTCCATTATATGTGTTATTTTTACAAATAAAACTATTTTCTTAAAAGATTTTATTATTTATCTCGTAAAATACAATTTTATAATTAATATCTTTAAAATAATATAAATATTTTGCTATATATATTTTTTTAATTTTTATTTTGCAAAACTAGAAAAAGACGAGCATTTATACAATTGTATGTTGCCTTTAAAATTGAAATAAAATATTGATTTTATTACAACCATCAAACATCATATGATACATTGCAAAAAATGTAAACTTTCTTTTCTCACCCCGGCTCATTTTCAACCTTTCTAACGCAACACAAACTCAACTAATGTCTCTTCTTTGCTTGTTTCAGATACTAACAAAATCGAACTCACAACTCACACTAACCAACTACGACTTTCGAGAACAACCATTATGATCTCGTCCAGGGCTTCACGCCAACGCCCAAAGCCCTGAATGTGAAAAGAGTTTTTTGCATCCTGCATAATAAAGAACAGGGGGCAAGCCCGCACATTATTCATTGAATAAATTGTTGAGCTATTAAATAAATCGTGGGTTACCAAAGTTCAATACATGGATATTCTATCGTAGGAATTGATTTTAATGTTATATTTTTAAACGGAATAGACGACGTGTTTGAAGTGTTGGAACGGGTATTAGGGTGAGCATTTGATAGAATTCTTGGGGATGAGAAAGAAATCTTTCTTTAAGTATATTTATTTAATACAAAATCTTTTAATCTCATAAAAATCTGATATAAAATAGATTTTATATCCGTATTCAGGATACGTACATATATTACATAATATATATGGTATATGTGTTCTAAATACGAATGCATCTCATCAATCCTGACAACATTATTTTGATAGAATCCGTAGATATTGATTAGGTATATCCTCTGTTGGCAATTGTCAAGTCAGTTTAACAGTAAGAATAGCTTTCGCATGAAATGGAAGAGCTTTTTTGTGGATAGAAGGATTACGCGTTAAAATTGTCGTGGATAGGTGAAAGCGCAGAAAGGTGCTTCTGTTCAAATTGCGATCCTTGTAAATTGTTGACCATTTGTGACGTGAATTTCGAGGATGCAGGTGTATCCGGCCGGAAAGTACGCTTTTGGAGGCAGCAGACGGAACACGAAAAGCGCGGAAAAAGCAAGAAAATTCGCTGACTGTATCGCGCATCTGTATGCACAGTTTCTATTGAGAAATCGATAACCTCGCCGAGACGAAGCAGATAAAAAATTCGTACAATATATTATTCTGTCAAAAAAATCGCTTCAAAAATTCTATCGAATATTATGTTTATCAAAATTTTAATCACGGTTTAATATTAAATATATTTTGTATATCTCATTAGCGCAATATGCGCGCATATTTTGAAAATAATATAATCACAAGCACGATACGATACAGCGCACACACACATAATAACTAAATTAAATTAAATTATAATAATATAATTTATATTATATAAAGTTACAGAAAAAGTAAAGTTACTCGCGGAAGGGATAAAAATTTAGTATTTGATGCGCGCTAAAGAATAATCGTAAAAGACAAATCGAAAGTGATACCGATTAAATTGGAAAAAAAATAACGATAAAATTGAAATTGAGAAAGATGCTAGGGTGACGATCCTATAAAATACCTTGCAGAATTTCTCTTGGAAGCCTGCGGCGATTTCGGCGACGTAAACGAGCGGGGCCCTTGTCGAGAGAAAAGGGCTCCGCGAGAGGAAGGCCGCGCAAACGTACCTCTGGGTCCGTCGTGGTGTTGTCCGCCGGGGGTGGCGGTGGCGGTGGGGGAGGAGGAGGTGATCGTAGACGTCGTGATTTGGAACGTCGGTCAGGTGGTGGTCGGGGTGTTCCCTGTCTTGCCACCATCAGTTCTTCTGTCGCAGGATCCGCGGGGGGTTGCGGCCCCGTAGTGGGGCTCCCCTCCTACAAAAAGCGCCAAGGTATTGCGGTATTCTATCATAATTGAAAGGTGAAAGATCTAGAATACCAAATACATGCAAAAAATGATACTCCGCATTGCAATATACAATATGATCTTAAATTCCATATCTGCATTTATTAACGTAACGTTTTAATATTTTAATGCTAGAAATTAAGCTGTATTTTTATATAACGTAGAAAACTATAATATTATTTGTGGCTCTTAATTAATATCTGATTTCCATAATTAATTAAATCGTAATATTTTATTATTTAGGTGATAATAATAAATCAATCAGATTGGAAATTAGAAAAGATTGCAATAACATCGATATTAAATAATTTAAAAGATTAATACTAAAATTAATCGTGACATATTTTGTGTATTCTCACACAGATGTTATATAGATATACGAATAATTCATCCAACTTTTATATCAGGTTTATTTTTTAAGAATTCAGAAGTCTCTCTTCAATTTTCTGTTTAATTATCCGCGCTGGAATATGATGCATACTCGCGTTTTATATTTAAAGCTAACGGCACCCTTGAGAATGCTTACATATTATATTGCAACGATCTCAACCTCTTCGTCATTTCATATCCCATAAAGTTTTGCGAAAGTCGTAATTCGATTAAGAATTGAACTATTCCAATTATGTGCGTGAGTTCTTGTTTTTCTTTAAATAATTTAATCGTGCCTAATATATTGTACTTAAAACTTTTTAATTGCAACAGAAAACAATAAAATATTTCAAATCGCAAGCATAAATTGGAGAGCGAATATTATCTACAAAGCTAACGTCTTATCGTAAGATTATTCAATCGATCAAAAAATTTCTCCTTTATACAAAAATACCCACGGCCTGCTCAATCTAACAATAAACATCGAGATCTGATCACGTTGTAAACTCTCGAAGGCAGCGGCGCTGTCTGGGGTCGCGGCAGCCGTGGACGCGGCAGAGAACGCGGGGGCGGCGCGAACTTTTTCGGTTCCGGCGTCGCCCCCGCAAATTACGCACCAGGACTGCAGGATGTTGCGCCTGAGCTGCGAGAAGTCGTGAACATTCTTGGCGAGAGAAACCAGGTTGGCACTCTAACAGGCGTGGGCCCGCCACCGGGAACGCTGGACAACGATAGCACGTGCGACGATGAGGAGGGAGCTTCTACCAAGAGACCGCCGAGGCCTCTTTACAGGAGATTCATTAACTACGTGAGGCAAGCCTGGACCGGCGTCAAATTTGCTCTAGGTATATTCACAGATTTATCGATGTAAAATTGATTATTGTCGCAAAAGATAAATTTGTTGTTGGATATTTTTATAGATAGTATGTAATTGAAAATGCTATATTCTAATCTAGAAAACATATGAGTAATATAATTACATTTTTTTAATCCATCGGGGATTAAACGCTTTTTTAAAAAATAAAATTAAAAGAGATAAAAAGATAAGAGGATTGTATGCTTAACATATCTCGTATTATTTGTATCTTCTCTCTGAATAAAACTGAGATAATGTAGCATGCTATAATATAAAATAAAACAATAGCGTGCTTATTAAATGGCCATTAAAAACCAAACTTTTTAGATCTATATAAGTAATAACGTTACAAATAGAAATTAGTAAAACGCTATATTCAGTTATGATAAACGTATAAAATTAATTGCATAATACATATCTATATATACATATATGCTATATCATAAGAGAAGCAACTTTTCTCTTTTCCGATGTGTTCAAGAACCGAGAAGTCATGTGGAAACAACATTTTACGTTTTATCAAACTAGGATATTTGATGAACTAACGTCACTATATTTTATACCGCGTTTTCTATTGACTGACAGTAAAGAGCGTACTTTTTCAAAGGAACGCCAATATCTCCAGGGTTTTCCTGCCCGACACTGCATGCTACTACGGTATCTTATCGGTCATCTATGTTGCATGATATCTGCACCAACATAACAACGCTTGCTTGCTCTCTGCGTGCGAAGCTCATATTTTTTTTTCGATCAATCTCATAGATTGATAAAAGCACTCGACGGATCTGTACCGACTTGTTTATCAACGTCTCTTATCGGTGAAACTGAAAATATTTTTTTCTAAGCTTCAACGATATTATAATTTTTAAATATTCTTTACGTATTTAAATGTGTGATTTTTATATATGAATAAATAAGTCTTCTTCGGCAAATTATAATTTATTTTTAATATATATATATATATAATAATTAGTGAATTATTCTATTAATACTTTGAAAATAAGATGCATATAAATTGCGACGTGTATAATGCATCAGAATTTTTATTCAACGCATATAGAAATATTACATCTAATTGCTTTATTATGCACATAAAGTATTATAGGATTTTAACGTATATGTGGATGTGCATATATTATGTTAAACTCATTGCAAAATTTAAATTGTAAAATATATATAAGAGTGAAAGAAGAAAATAAAAGAGAAATTAACGGCAAATTTTTTTTCAATCGAAGAGCAACTTTAGTTTTCGCGCATCAATTGGTACATTAGTTTGAGTGTTGAAAAGCTGTTAGTAATTCGAGAGCGAAATACTTTTTAAAGACAAAAAGCGAGATGAAAAAATTGTTAATTGAATTCCCTTAAATCATCGAATATTTATAATTATATTTTCATATACGAGAATAGTTTTATAATTAGCGTATGCTTATTGTCTTACGTATTCTACGGTCACCAAAAGTGTTCTTTCATCACGCAATACTCCGGAGACCTACGGAATACCCACGTAGCCTATCTTGGAGATTCGAGGTCGCCAACTTCATGAAAATTCATACAGTCCAGATGCGGTTTCATCCGCAAATTACATTTTCACAAACAAATTTATGAAAGGAATATCTGGAACCAACGTTGTCATCCGACATATCAGTGCGAAGGACGGTGAAATACCGTTGGTTAGCTCTTGCATTTCTATTGCTGTTTCTTCTCAACCATGACTTTATTAAACGGCACTTTTATCCGTATAGTATTGCAGCAAAATATATAAATTAACTAAATGATAATTTTTAATTTAATTTATTTTGATTATAAGGAAATTTTATTCATTATATTAACATTCTTCTTATATATAATATATATTTAATTAATTTTTTTAAAACAAGGTCTTTTATCTACGTTTATTTCATAATTTTTAACCTTTGATTTTATAATATTTAAATGCAAAGGTATTTATCTTATATATTAGGTATATCTATATATATAATGTATTATTATAACAAATATAAATATACGTACCATGTTGAACACGCGGGGATTCGTTCAATCGCTATCGCGTTTGAATGAAATAAAGTAAAATATTTTGCAGCGAATAGCCAAACGATAAAATATACGATGAAAATTGATTAAATGGTTATGACAACGTTCGTTGTTCCTTGATGAATATCGTGAGAATTCATTACTTGGAAAAAAATTTTAGCATATATGCAATATTAATTGTGCAGTGTTAATTAATCATAAAAGAAGCCGCTCTCTATCTTCCTCTTATTGAAAATTCTATTAATATGTTTTGACAAATATGTATACAAATATAGAAATAAATCATCTTAATATGCAAAAATTATATTAAACAGAAAATAGTATAAAAACAAAGTTTTCGTACATCTAGAATAATGAATCTTCCCGTTATCTAATTTATATCAATCTATTACAAGTATACATGAATTATAAAAGCGTATATGAAAATTTAATAGAATTTCTGTTTTACGTAACCAGATTTTCTTCTCGACGCGTCTAGTTTAAAAAAGATAAGATTTTATGCGGTACGTTGCATAAATTAATCTGATTATGCAAAATCCTATCTCGTTCTTTCCGAAACGCCCGAATATCGGAATAATCTACGATAATTCATTTTTTTTTTTTTTTTTTTTTTTTTTATAAAATTCAACATGTAAAAATAAAGCAGAAGGACCCACTAAATGCTCCGTTAAATTTTTCACAATGCTTTATCACTCATTACAAGGAATATGAAAGAAAAGATTCTTTTATGTGATTTGCCCTATATTTCATGTCGCAATCCATCTTTAAAACATCCAGCAATTTTGCTGAATTTTGATAAGTCATTACGCGATTTATAAAAGTGTCTATCAATATCCGAAACAAATATTCTCTCATCAAATTTACAAGCGTATAATAGATTCCTGTGGGATCACTGTTGTCGATTCCGTCGAACGCATCGACGAAAATCCCAGTAATCTGGCCTTTCATTAGGAAACTGACAGCGAGTACACGCTGTTTGTCCGACAGCAACTGATGCATTCCGTGAGGAATGCCTTTCATCTTTTACACAAATCCAATATTTCGAAAGAGGAGGCAGTAGCGACCCTCTGCAATTTTGTCTTTATCTCTCCTAGAATATCATCTGGAATAAGACGTAGGGTTGAACGGATGTTGCCTCGCTGTTGACCCTATTTACGCTTGGTCAAACCGATCCTTCATTTAGGAAGTATATGACACGAAAGAGCAGACAGAGTACGGAAGCAATCTTGGCAGTTAGATTAAATTTGGAGATTTTTTTTTTTTTTCTGTAATCAGTACGCCGTATTTAGAGAAGGCAGCGTGGATGTATTATATAAAATTCTATGAAACAATATTATTAATTATAAAGGAAGGGAAAAATTTTAAGAGATAATTAAATTTCTTTAATATTATTGTTATATAATTTTATGCCGTACGTTATGTGATGATCTTTATCGTGGCTAATGATTATGAGACAAGATAAGCAATGACAATATAAATCATGATGATTTAGTCTATAAACTTTTTTGAATTGATAAAATACTCGCTGTCTCTCGAAGATAATGTTTCAATGGAAATTCGCAAAATTTTTTACAATAATGCAAGCATACTGTTTATATTTGAGAATGCAGGCTGTTATAAACCCTGTAAACTGAACACCACAGATGTTCTCTCTCCGAGTATTTGCTATCGTTCTCATCGTGCGAGAAATCGTTTGAGCCTGTGAATTTTCTTATCGTATATCTTGTGTATATTATCTTTTACTTCCTGTATCACATTTGTCTGCAGATTGAATCTGTAGAAATTCAGTGCTGTCGGAACAAGACGATTCGATTTAAATTCCAACACTGGATTGCTCTCTCACCTTCCAATCTCCGCAACTTCTTCTGTGAAAAACATAACGTATGCTCCATATATATATATATATGTATATACGTGACAGCAGTGCAAAAGTGTCTCGAATTTCCGTCCTGAATCCAAATCTTCCATACTGCATGTGAGTAGGATATCGGATATGTACGGATACGTATTCCGATTTCCTGTGCGCGACGTTGTTTCACGATGTGAAAGGGATTTCTTACAAAATCGCTTCATTGTGAGATCGTTTATGTCAAAAGAAATAACGAAAAATCGTTCATGATCTTAAAAAAGATAACGCAAAACATTTTTATCGTATACATAACTCTAACACAATGTATATTTTTCTTCTAACAATAATATTATAAAGAATATTATATTCATTCTTTTTATATTTCTTTGAATTTGATATATATATATATGTATACATGTTTTGACAATTATTTTTTAAAAATATTTAAAAAATTTTTTTTAAATTTTTAAAAATAATCAGAATAACATAATATATTTTATCTATTTTTTTAAATTTTTGTATGTTAAAATTTCATCTTTGAAAACAAATACACAGGAAAATGAAAATAATAGTCATTAGAATATCTTAATTGTTTTGTTTAAAGACGATATAAAATCCAACATCAAAGGAATTTTGTAGAAATTGTTAGATCATTAATTTTTTCAATATGATATAGAAATTATAATTGCAAAATTGAACTTATATTTCTTTTAAAACATAAGAGGCTCATATATTACTCTGGATATATGCCGTGTAAGTAACACTCTTGTAATACAAAATCTTTTCATTGTGATGTTGAAATTTAAATCTTTTTAGGAGAAATATATACATGTATCCTGCGCACGTACTCGCTGTTCTCGTTTATCAAAGAATTCATACATTTTCGCTCTCTTACACGCACATTCAAATAAAATTTAAATTAATCTAATTTTTTTTAGAATTTTCTTTTTTACGGTAAAAAATTAGAAAAAAGTATAAAAATTAAAAAGAAAACTACATTCTGATATCAATATTAGTAAAATTGTGTCTAAAGCAAAACTTTTTCAATGACAACATTATTTGAAAAATACATCTCGCAAATCTGTCGTATACCATTTCGATTGTCCAGATTTCCATAAACGGTTTGAAGATTTACCTTTCAATGTCAAGACATCGCGACGTCAAATAAAATCTAATAAATATTGTATAAGCCACATGAGACAGAACGATGGCTTTCAAGCTATAAGGGAGAGCAATTCTAACAAAATCTTATCGAGCACTATCGTGATTCCTTGTGTCTCACTCTCCTTTGCAGCGGTTTCATAAACGCTGCACTTTATTCCACTAAAGATCGTTTCTTGCAAGTTTGACGGATTGTTCCTAGGATGAAAAAGAACATCCCGTGGGAAATAAGATGCAAGTAATATAATGCAACCACTCACGTACATCTCATGAACAAACAAAACTTCATGAATTTCAGTGCAATCCAAGTTGGCAAGATAATTGTTGTTTACTCCCATATCACTTCTAATAGACACTAACGATAAATATTTAGAAAATAATGAAAATATATGCGCTATTATCATCGTCGTGGGTAAGGAATAAAATTTTACTATGATACATTCAGAAATTTGCCTTGGAGAACGAAGTAGTTATTCACCTGATGTTGTTTTGAAATTGCAATACCTTGTTCTCGCGGGTGCAATCATAAAGAGAGTTGAAGTAAATACTGTTAATTCCCAATAGGGACATACTTACACACACACGCACACATTTAATGAGTTCTTACATATGCTTACATATATATAATATTTGTTTGAAAATTGTGTGTTTCTCCGAATTTTTTTTTTTTTTTTTTTTTTTTTTTTTTCAAGTATATAACCGAAATATAAATTATAACTTTAAAACTCTTATAAAGTACATTTTTAGGAATTTCTTTTAAACCAGAAGTAAGCCAATAGAGAGAATGTGTGCAATCAGATATTAGAATCTGAAAATAAATTACAAGATTTGAAATTTCCGTGTTGTTACGTAACGGTAACATACAGTTGCAATAATATGCAAGAATCTTTAATCTAGCAATTCAATCTCAGATTTTCACCCGTGATTGCTATGTATCGTTAAATCCGAACTTTATGAACTCGTATCGATTTATTGTATCGCATATTGAAAAAAAAAATTAAAAGCGAAATAGCAGCAGGAAAACGATGTCAAGTTCTATCGATTCTAGTGGAGCAATAATTAATTAAATGTTAAATGTCTGAAAAAGATAGATTATTTTTCAAATTTACTTTAATGTAAGTTTCATGTATTCAGTATTCTTACATATATAATGTTGAATAGATAGAAATCAAAATTATGGAATACAAAAATCTATAATTTATATTATATTGTGTTGAACTTTATTTCTTTATATTAATTTTCATATTTATGTATGTCTGTATATGTGTGTTTATATGAAACATAGGCACTAACAGCGTCTATAAAAAATTTATCTTAAAAATTTTCTTCCGCATGTATGAAATGTGCGGCTTTAGGTAAAAATAACTGCATACGTGAAAGAGTTTTTTTCTCTTTCTTTGATATGTTACCAGATTAATATGTGTTATTGTTCAATAGTTCTATTTATATATAATGTGTTTTGCACGACAGTATAGATTTTTTGTCGTTTAATTGCAAATTTTTTTATTTATTTTATAGATATCACATAGATTGTTCATAGCGCTGTTCATATACCATACATCCTATACAATCTCGGTAAAACATTCCGAGGTTTTCCGGCTTTCCGCGCGCGCGTGCGTGTTTCAGCAAAGTTCTTTAATCTTATTAGAGATTTTAGTCGATTCGACGAATTTACGATACACAAAAGAAATTTGTCGATTTCTTTTCAACAATTAACGGAAATACGTTGTGTTTTTATGTCACAGACTCAGAATACGAGGAGGAGCAAATACCAAGATATAGACCAGACTCTTTGGCAAGTCTTTGTCGAGCGACCAGATTCACTGAAGCCGAGCTGAAGAGAATATATCGCGGTTTCAAGGCTGAATGTCCTACGGGAGTTGTCAAAGAGGATACTTTCAAGTGCATCTATTCAAAATTTTTTCCCCAAGGAGGTGAGATCAGATTTTAAATACAATAATATTCCTGTCATATTAAATGATATATTGTGTTGTAATAATGGTAAGCGGATCCTAAATATTAAAGTTATTAAATCATTAAATATAAAAATATAAAATTATTAAAAACATAATTTTTTATTTTTCTATATAATAAAAAATACTATTAAAAAAATTATTGCGTATGTTTTATTATTTGAAATTACGAAAAAAATACAAAATTTATTGTTTTTAGATTTTTTTATATAATATGTGTGTGTGTGTGTGTGTGTGTGTGTGTGTGTGTGTATGTGTGTGTATATGTGAATATAATACGTCTTGGGTTAAGCAAGTAAAATTATTTTTTCCCATAAAGAATGTGAATATATTATATCGCGAAATAGTAATGTCATACCAGAAGAATATTTTACGATGTAGTTAAATATTTAAATAGAAAGCTCCTGTAACTTTCTGATTATTTTAAATAAAAAATTAAATTTGCAAAATAATAAATTGCCCGAAAATCAATTATTATTATTCTATTATAATTATCTTAATATAAAATAAAACTGCAAAGAAAAATATATCTTTACTTCTAATTTTACCATTTCAACAATAGAATCTTTAATTAACAACAATAACATATTCCAAATTGTCCTCTTTTTTTCTAGATACATTTTTCAATAAACACGACAATCGTTTTTTAACACACGATGCAAAAGAATTCTGTGAAAACTAGAGAAATGTTTATTTGTAAAAGGAACGACGGGGCGAATATATCGTCCGATTTATTTATTCGTCGCGCATTTATTCGCATTTAAATTTCCTCGTTTCAACGGCAGCATCGAGGATGCATCGAAGAGCATCAACATGAAGAAGGAAAGAGAATAATCCAACAACCAGAATAACTATGGCCCTTCTCGCTGAACGGTTGCAGTAGCCATGGTAACAAACTCCCCAGATCAAAATGGTACTGCGTTTCAAACGCATTCGCTTTTATCCATTCACGTGAGAGATATGGTTATCCATGACTATGCGCTCGGCGCATTAACGCGATGAAATTCACGTTCTCGGAAATTACGTTCTTCGTCCCACGTTTTAACTAAAATCAATTAATTTTGCGCGCGTGCTACGATTTATGAGGATGTCAAGTAGTTTATCACTAAATATTTATTACAGATTCCTTCACGAAATAAGAAAATTGTTCGTTAGCATCTTATTTAATTAAAGCAATTTATTATTACATGACAATTTAGATTTTTAAAAAATCTCATGTCCGCAGCCACAATACCTGGTTGAGATCATGATTTGTTTGTCGTAAAAGGCGTATATCAATCGCAATCAAACCTAAAATCCTAGAAAAAAAATCTCCTGCGACTACCGAATAGACAATAGCCCAGGAATACATCCATCTTCAATATCTACTATTTTACGATTTACGGCGATTTATGTTCCTCTTCTCTGAGAAGCGTGTGTATCGTCTTTCTTTTTGCGCCGACAAGGAGATAAATATAGCATTAGTCAGCCAAAATATTCCCAAGAGAATATACGAAATATACGAAAATGTATTAAATGAGAAGTTACAGCTTTTCCGTAATGCTGAATGTTTCGTAGAAAAAAAAGTATTTATGCAAATAGGCTATGTAAATTAATAAGATTAAACAAAAAATATAAGAAAAGAAAATAATTTATATGGAAAATTAAAATAAAGAAATAATTATGAATACTTTGTGTACTGCAATTTTTGCGTTGCAGAAGAGGAACGGAATATTCAATCTTAAATTGCAAAGGAGAAGAGTTTAATAAAGATTTATTTACTTCGCATTGTGTTAATTAAGTACAAATCGAACGGTTGGGCAAGCAAGGACAATACATAACGGCACATATATGGCAATTAAATTAAAAGTTTTAATTAGAGAGCCTTATTCGGATTGAATATAAATGTGTGTGTGTGTGTGTGTGTGTGTGTGTGTGTATGTGTTTAAGCGTATTATTTTGGACAATTTGTCTATGGAGAGGTATTCTTTTTTATCTAGAATTTAAAAAATCAAAGTAATTCCGTATTATATTGTATATATGGTACTATAAGATTTATGAACAAATGTTCCAATATCAGATCTGTCATATTATAAAGATTATAGTGCATATTTATTTTAACATCGTATATTAAACTATAGATATTTTAACATATTACTATAAGTAGTTTGTTAAGTTGTATAATATTTGAAGATAGTATGTATAACATTTTTATTATGTTATATAATATTATACATAAATAGTATTATATATGATATATTATAGCATATATATAATATATAATATATATAATATATAATATATATAATATATAATATATATAATATATTTCAAAAATTCTCTATATATATATATATAGAATAAAATTCTTTTTTAAATTTAATATTTAATTTCGTTAATACTAATCTCTCGTGAATTTCTGAAATAAAATAATGTATAATAAAACGGAATAATATTTAGGGGTAATCTTGATTTGAACTTGTCAAGTAATGAAAGTTTGTTGTTTCGTGGTGAGATCAAAATAGTGTCGAATAGACAAGCTACAGGTCACAGACCTAAAGTAAGCGAGACAATGTAAACTAACCAGGAATTCAAAAATATACCTCAACCAAATCATAATAAAAATATCCTCCAAAATAAATAAAAGCAGAAACTTGTAAAAGTCAGATTAAAATATGGAAACAAATTTCAATATCTTTAGTATATTTAATATCTGTACTATATATTTTTATAATTTGTAACAAATAATTTAAAATAATTGTAGATCTTAAAAGTTTTAGTATTTTTAATAATAATTTTTTCATCTTAAAAATAATGAAAATTTTAGTAAAAATTTTAATAGAAATATTTTTGGTATTTGTATATTTAATGCTCATTTGTATGTATATGATTAGAAAGAAATAATTGAAAAAACACGAAAATTGTCACAATAAATATTCAATAGAACCTTTCTGAGTAATCGCATATGTTATCAGGAATAGAGAATAGACGTTTATACTTATCTAAAATCCCTCTGGCAAAACCCAAGAGGATAGAAAGCTGCATGTGCAATTCAGCACGTGAAATTTATACAATACTTCTGATAACAAATACGGGGTCGACACAATAAAGAGACATTACAGAGATCTCGAGTCAAAAGTCGAATATGTAAAATATGACATCGCGATAAATCTCATTGTCCCAAGATAACAATTCACGATTCGTATTCGTTAGTTTATATAGAGACAGAGCAATTCGCAGTCTGCTTTCATTCTCTCCCAAGATAGGAGAGAGAATATCTCTTATCTACTTCAAATTTACATGTGTGTAACTATGTACGCATTCTGAAATGCTGAATGAACTTATTTATATACGAAGAAATATATATTCGCAATATTGAAAATCGATTTAACATATAAAATTTGCTATTTCTTTTTTGGAAATTATATTTTATAAGCAAAAATTATAAAACTTAATTTGTATAATATTTATTATTTGTGTACAATCAATTGTAAACAATACACATATTTGGCATCCTGTATTTTTTTTTTTTGCTTTTATATTCAAAATTTTAAATATTATCTTCCTAAGATATTCGGAGAATATTTAAAGTGTCTTGTATATATCGATCATAAAAATAGATATAAAATAGATATAAAAATAAATTTCAAAGTATAGATATACGCATACATATTGATACTTACTTCTAATATACTTCACTAGTTAGACATTTCCAAGTAAAGAAAACTAATTTTCGAATTCCGTATTGTTCCACAATTGAACACAGTTTTCCACGAAGACGCAATTCGCAGACGCTAGCAAACTTTGAGGAGTTAATACACTTTATATCCTAGTCTTTCACGATAAAACTCATCGTACAGTATGTCTAAAGTATAATAGGAACTGTTACAAATTTTCAAGTGACTCTCTTCGATAAATTTAGATTCAAGTTCTTAAACAGAAAGCAGAAATTTGACGTTTTTCATTGTGCTATTTGAAAATGTATTTCTATCATAAGATAGCTTTTTTAGATTATTGTCCACGTAGTAATGCATATTGCCAATGCTACTTTATATTTTATCGTGACGATTGTTAATTATAAGAAAAAAATATTTTCTTGACGAATAAAAGCAATTGTAATTTGTCATGCTCTTTTTAAGATTAGAAAATTGTTACAATATTTAATATCGCGTATAATAATAATTTTTTTTATAAATTGAACATTGATCGATTCGATAATTTTTACTATGGTAATTAAAGTTTTGATATTCAATATGATATTGTGTGCATAAGGCAATAGTTATACGAAACAACAAATTTAGATTTGTAAATCCACAAATAAGCCATTTCTCGAAAATTACTGTGTATGTGTTTCACGTAGGAGTGACACGGCAATATATTGCTACGTTAAAAAGTAATATATATCTTGTCCAAACCTTTCGTAAAACCTTTACATGATAAATCTTACCGGGGAACAGTGAAAGGTGCAACCGGCGCAACATGAATGTATATGGCATGATAATTTCTGGCCTATATAAATCTTCGCTTTAGATTTGAAGCATTCGCGTTATCTCGACTGGAAGTTATTAACACACACCGATAGGTATCCAGTTTACGAGCCATCCACCACAGATTCGAAGGTCTTTGTAGGTTTTCGTTCAAATTCATTGCGTGTATATCTATTAGCAAATTGAAGTGTTTTTATGGCAATACGCTTCTCTGCTTTCCAACAAAGTTAATGCCAAAATGTATTCTAGTTTCAAAGAACTCGAACAAAGTCAAATAAAGGAAATCAAATATTGCTCATTAATTATCTCCGGTGCAAATTTTTATGAGATATTTCTTTTTCTACATCAAATTCTATTTAAATAGCTTCTATTTTTAATTTGCTACGACCTTGCATATTAAAAATATGATTTATAATCTGTATTAAAATAAAATTCTAGTTAATGCTAGTAATAATCGGTAAAATATATACTTTTGTATAGAATCTTATTTAAATAATCTGAACATAGCTACGGTATTAGTAAAAACTTTTTAGATATTTTATCAATTTTTTTACACAATGATTAATATATAGAGATATTTAAATTTTAATGAAAATAAAGAAAGATGAACATATAAAATTATATAATAAAATATGTGAACATTCATAAAAAAATAATAAAAATATATATTTGCTTCTTTTTTTTGTGTAGCCAATACAAGCCAGTATGCGCATTACGTTTTTAATACTTTGGACCAGGATCACAGTGGGCTCCTCAGCTTTGAGGTAAGTTTATATATAAAAAATCCATTGCATATATAACATTTAATAATTTTTTAACTAAATTTAATGAGATTATTGTATGGCATTGTACTGTACATAATGGCTTTTCGACGATCTTGTATATCTCATGGTTTTGAAACACAAAGCGATGTTTAATCCTCTTTTCTCCATAATTCGTCTTTTTCTTTATCTTTCGAGATCGTCTGTGTTTAGCATTTTACTTTGAAAGTTGTTGGCATGCATAAAATCACTATCACAATTTTGCCTTCTATATTTAACTCTTCAGGTCAATTTAATGCGGATTAATATTACATAAGTACGAAGCACAAGCTAATATATTGCAATATACATTTTGTAAAATGCTTGCTATGAAAATTTGCAAAATAATATGATTAACGATTGCATAGACATTAATTCTTTTTAACATTTGCGTGATTAAAATATGATTTAAGCATATTCATTACACAAAATGTGCGCATTCCAATCCATTTTTTTATCTATAAATATTTTATGTTTAATATTACTGATGTATAACAATAATTTTTTATTATTAATATTTCTAATATTTATGTATATAAATTGTAATTTTTAATAATTGAGAAATGTAGAAAAGTAAAGAAAAATATCTTGCCTAATATTTTATTTTGCACTTAAAACGTAATATTAAGTGGCATATAGAAAGTGGCTGAATTACTCACAGTAACTGCTTAATCACATTTTTTACTTACGCAATCAATACTAATTAGCGCACTAAATATGTAATTAAATAAAGCGACTGAAATTTAACAATATAATTAATGCCTAACTCTATATTATCGAATTGTTTACAAAGTTTAAATTGCCACACAAGGACAAAAAGCGTTAAATATTCCAATTAATATTTTATATATTTATATAATTTTTGAAGTTTAAGTAGTTATGTATACACATATATATGTGTATATATAAATATATCCATATATCCATATGTGTGTGTGTATTTATAATGAATGTCATGCGTTACAAAATTTATCTGCATTACTCAATATCTCTGTTTAATATCTCTTCAATAAAATATAAAATTTTATTATCGTTATTAATGTTCCTATATAATTAAAAGTCGCGCGTCGTATCCTAAGCAAACATATACATTGGAACTAAGCTAATTAAATGTAACATGAACATTCAACATCGTGCATTTAATTAAGTTTACTGAGTGACACTTCAATCATTCGCCACTACTCGATTCAAGTGTCAAAGTCAATTTGCGGATGAACACGATACCGATCTGTCGAAGGTATCAAGGTAGGCATCTGAACAGTAATAAAATTGGAAGAAAAGGCAGAAGTCATAGCAAAATAATTATCAGATAATGCAGTTGTCTATCGATTCGCTGAAGTGGAATTGTACTTTGCATAATTAGCATTGTTCGTGCCTCGCAGAAAATTACTAGATTTAATGCAAATTTTTCTTGTGAACATGATAATGTTAACTTGTGATATATATTAGAATCTGCAATATAATTTAATTAATCTATGCTTTAATTAAGATATTTTACTAGAGAATCTCTCTGTCGGTGAGCGTTTCCCATTGAGCGATGCGTGACAAACTTTTGATTTAGTTTTTATTAATATCATAAAATTATGTATATAATCTTAACGAAAAGTTAAGACAAATATATTTAAGAGCTGAATTAGTATCGCACGTATTTTAATTTTAGATTAATTTTCACGTAGACAAGAAGTTATAATATAACATTATTCTCCCAAACATATATAAAAACTTTTGATAATATCGCAAATATATATATATATATATATAATATATTTATTAGAGAATCTTGAAATAAGTTTTGTAAGAAAGGCTGAAAAAAAATATTCTTATTGATCTTTCTTTTTTAAGTATTTAACAAACATGAAGCGTTTGCTAATTTCGAAGTTTTTCGAATTAAAGTATGACAATTTTCTTATTTCCACGTTATAATATATACGCATCATTCTCTATTATTCTCTTGTAAGCTTTATTCGTAGTACTACTGATATACGAGAAGGTTTCCATCGTTCCTTCAATCGCATTACACATTCGCTTTAAGATCTGCAAAAGAAAGAAAGAAAGAACGTGCGCGGGACAAAGATTACCATTCCTCTTTTTGAGATAATACTTTCCTCGAGTGCACTCGCTCTCAACGCATGGCCCAACAGGACTCCTCCATCTTCGAGATTTCTTCGGGGCTTCCCTTTATTTTTCTTCTCTCTTTATTGCTTCTTTTAGGTGATGACGAAGAATCCGGTGATCATAAGATTTAATCGCATGATCGTTGAGAAATCCGTGTGCAGCATTTTTATCCTTACGTCTTATTGTAAGATGTAAAAATTTATTTCTTCAAATTTGTCAATCCCGCTGAAATTGTCAATGCTTTTTCCCAAATTTTAAATATAATTTTAACGATATTGTTACACTTATTAGCATTTATATCATCATGTATTGTATATTATATATTTGCTTTCAAAATCTGTATAAATAGTAATTAGATATAAATTCTCCTTTTCTCCAGAATTCTGCAATGTAATATTTCTAAGATAATAAAAGCGCGATATAGTAAACTAACAGTTATTATGAACCGACGCGAAAAAAATGGTACATCTACTTCCTACAAGCTTGAATATTTCACATTGTTATAGTGAGCACAGTTGCTAACTATGAAATTTCTTGCTTTCGCAGCAAACTGTCGCACAACTGGAGATTCTCTAGTTTTTACCAGGATACATGTTTAAATCGTTTGTGTAACTAATATATGTATAATAACAAGTTGAAATCATAAACTATAGCGACGACTAAAATTGTTTAGTTACAACGTTGCATATATCATAATAAAAAGAAGTATTGCATTGTTAGAAATTTGTATTATAAAAAAAATGCATACATTGTGTGTGTAGGGTATACATATACAATATACATGTGGCAAAATCTGCCTCAAGCAGAGCAGATGACAAAACGACCATCACTGGAACTTTTAATTAACTGTGATATCGTTTCTCGCAAAGCTTTCTCTCTCTTTCTCTCTCTCTCTCTCTCTCTCTCTCTCTTTTTTAATACGACTCATTCTGCGGCTTCCCTTAGCCTCCCTTTTCTGACATTGCAACATTCCCCGCGGATATAGCGGCGCTTTAATCAAATAGTCTTCATAAAATTTCAAAAACTAATTATGATTCTCGAATGTATTTAAATATTTTGCAAAATAAAAAAGTAATGTTTTGTTATAATATACTTTGTTTGCTAATAACATCGTATTTTTCATGAAAAAGAAATACTTTTACATTATATATTAATATAGAATATATATACATATAAAGCTAAATTGCATTATTAAAGATGTAATAAATGCCAAGCTCTTCTCTTCTTCAAAATTGGTTAATTAGAAAAACTAACTATGATTAATCAAAAGCAAAAGATTTGATTAAATCGCACGATAGTCGAAATAATTGTGATCCTTTTAGTTGAAATCATTTGCATGCTTCTCGATTACACGTGGATCTGCGCCAAGCAGTTGAAAAGCATTTTCGTGTAAAATGTTCGGTTGTCCGTCAAAGACAATTCCATTTAAATTCATTAATATGAGAATTGAAAAATGTGAATGTGTGTGAAATATATTTGGAGATTATTTTTTTAGTTTGTTATTTAAAAACTTAATTAAATATTGATTTTTGATGAGATAGAATAATATAACTGTTACAGAAAATCTCTATATTTTATTCAACGAAAGCATATCACATGACAAGCATGTGACATATGATATAGTTCTTATTCATCGATCAATTTAATTATCGATTTCATAAATCGATTTATTTAAATACAAGCAAATGATATATGTCGAACGTATCATAATAAATTTCCCTTATTAAACAAATGTTTTTATATGTATTCAATCAAATGTATTTATTCTTTTAATTGCCCTAATTTTTCGTATTGCTAATGGTAATATTCGATATCTATATAAATAGCAAAATCTTCGTTGTTTCCAAAGTTAAACATCATCCAATTAGAAGTTTATTCTTAGCGTAAAATTTAATAATTTCAAAATTATGTAGAAAATGTAAATAATAGAATTATATAAGTTTAGGAGAAGATAAAGATTAAATATGTACAAGAATTTTACTTAAGAAATGAAAGAAGTCACATGAGAAATACACAAAGCGACATAAGACGTGAAACTGTGGATTTTGTAAGCAAGATTAAGTGACGTCAAGTATGATCTATACTAAAAGATTTAGACCCTCTAGGAGAATTTATACAACATTTGGCAATTTCCTACTTCGCTTGAGCTGCGTCATTCTTTCACTACATCCGAAAACAATACCTTATATATTATTACATATTAAACATAAAAATTCTTGTAAAAAATATTTTATTTATATCTTTGAACAATTTCGTACATTACTCTATAACATCATTACATTAGAATACTATTATTAATAGGATTTGTCATGTTCAATGCATGATTAAAAAGAGATATTATTTTGTAATGGCATTATTTTTATTTTTGGGTTATACATATATACATTTTTTATTAAAATATATACTATTCAGAATATATATTTTTTAATACACTTCTTGATATACTTTTTTACGTTTAATGTTCTTCTTAATTTAATAATGTTACGATATGCCAGAACGTATCAATATTATATAAAAATCTTCAAAAATTGTATTTTTCAATTTTTTAATCTTTGTGTGTATATTTTATATTTTATTTTTTATCTCTATGTATATATATAATTTCTAATCTTTTTATATCCTCATATATTTTCTATTTTTACATTTTATCTCAATTTTTTCTCCAAACTCCATCACCTTTAATTTAGTATCTACCAACATTTTGTTCTTTTATCTCGCTCACTTAATTTTATTCTTCCTAATTGCTTAATACAATTTACTAGGTCAACAGCTTTAGCGGATGCGCTTTTAAACTCAGAAACACCATTAATCGATCCAGATCAATACATATCATTCATCCATAGTAAAAAGAGTGATTAAACGTCTGAAATGTGTGCCGAAAAATTCGAGGTTTATATTATATAACTTTGCTGCTGACTGATAGCATAATTTATCTCCTACGAGGCAACGAGTTACACGTTGTCGTCATTATTTGCTTAATCACCATGCACGATTAAATTTAACGCCCTTGTGTGTCTAAATTGCTTTTGTGCGAGCGACCTATTTCTCGGAAATAGCATTGTTTTTTTATTGCGATGGCCTTTTTTACATGAACAAGAGTTGCATAAATGCATTGTCTCTATTTTAATATAAATGCAAGAAAATTTGTTCGATAATCAAATTTCCGTTCTTATCTAATTTTATGTTTTACATATGGTTCAGAAAAAATAGATATATATTTTTACTGCAACTTTGATTTTTCAATAATATTTTCATATTTTTTCAGAAATGTATTTCTGTGTTTTATAGAAATATATCATTGATTTTTTTGCATAAATTATTCATCTGATTTCTAAAACTTTTGCTCTAGTTTTAAGAGAAAAACATAAGAATAATTTTTCAATATACTTTTACTAACATCTAATATATAGACAATTCATCAGGTAATAATGATAATAATAACATTTAACGACAAACGCGTGGAACAGTCCTATCTCCAGATTTCACATAACTTAGTAAGTTACAAATATATTAACCCACACGGCCATAAATCTTATGCGGAATGTGCTCACATCTGTGCGTTTCTAAATTTAACGCCACACCATAATTTAGCCAACAAACACTAAAGTTTACTGCCTGAGGTACCGTTCGCTATCAGCGTTATTCGCTCGATTAACACACGATTAAATGCAGTTTCAAGCTTTCTCGAACCAAAAATAAAAATGAGAAAAAAAAAACAAAATGAAATAAATACTCTAAAAATAAGCAAAGTATTTTTGCTGTCTTTAAAAAATAAATACAATATAACGCAGCTCGAACATATCTTACAGAATATAAGCATCTTTTTTTACGCAATGCGGAAAATATTTCAAGGCAATACTGCTATGATCAATGGTGATTTTTATGTTCCAGGATTTTGTTACAGGCTTGAGTATACTGTCCCGTGGCTCGATAGACGAAAAACTTCGTTGGACATTTTCTCTTTACGATATCAACGGAGATGGCTGCATTACGAGGGAGGAAATGACGGACATTGTGACTGCCGTGTATGAACTGATGGGAAAATTCTCTGATCCACACTTAGATCACGAAGGTGTACGCGAAAAAGTGGATCGAATGTTTCAGGTAAGAAAACAAAAATAAATCTCCGCTCTTGCATAGAAAAGAAAGAAATTTTAATATTTTTTACTTAGTATGTAATATATCACGTGAGTAGTTATTAAAATTTTATTCCGCTTAGACTTAATCCGGTTTAAAAATAAGATTTAATCAATTTGTAATTAATCTATAATTAATTAATTACAAAACTTGATTATGTGAAATTGATTACGTGTAATTGAATGAAAAGAATTCGTTTGGAGGTTCGAGCAAACGAAACATTTAAATTAATGAGTTTTGTGTCTCGTGCGATGGCTGTCGATAATTTGTTCACCTCAACGAAAGAAAACGAGCGTCTGCGGAATGTGTGTCAGCAAGACAGGAACGAGCCTTTCTTTTTAGAAGTTGTCACATTGTTAGCTGCGGATGACAATGCCCACAGTGCACTCGTTTCTCTTCACCTATCTCCATCGCTACAGGCGAAAAAAGGAGCAACTCGTTTTACAGAGACAATTTGTGCAGATGACACGTCTTCTATCTGCCCGATACAAGCTATACACTTCGTCAATTCTATGACAAATGAAGTTCAAAGAGTTACCATTTTTAGAACACAATATTGTGTTGAAATTCGATTCGCGTAAAACAGATACGAAATAGCTATTTTGTATGTATACATATATATATATATATATATATATATATATATATATATATATATATATAACATTCACGATAAATATTATCCAATTTAACCAAATAGATTAGTACTAAAATATATCTTGAAGAACATATAACTCTTATTATCTCTCATTAACTCTCATCAACTCTCTCTCTATAATCTATAACATTTAAATTTTTAAAAATCCAGAAATGTGTGTTAGACATGAAAATAAAACTTCAGAGATAACACAAGTAAATTGCTAATCTTATTTTATTCATCGTACACAATTAACAAATGCTCTTTTGCATTATCAACATTCAATCGTACTGTCGAAAGATACGAAGTTTTAGGTCGCAAGCTCGCTTCGTAATCTATTATCGGCGGGCACAAAGTTAAGCTGCTACGATTCTAGATCCTCATCTTCGATTCTAGCCATAGTTGGATACGTTGACGTGCTTCCTACGCTCTCACTAAAGTTGAAAGGAAACGCAAATTTGACGGTAAAGACGAGGCGACCAGAAAGGGTAAACGCCTTGTTTAGGGATGCTGCTTTTGAGGCATACACACCGATACACGTGTGCAAATTTGTGGTTGCACGTGCGGTGGCCACGAGAGTATAAGAGAGATAAGATTAGTACAACATACGCGGAACTCTAACTCGGGGAGCCACAATATATGTACGCACACCTTACGTTCACATGTATATATACGGATAGTTCAAATTCTAATTGCCTGTGGTTTCAGTTCCTCAAAGGCCCCTCACGGGCTTTTCTCAAGGAACTACGCTACCTTCTCAATCTAACTTGCAGCCTTTGTGAGCTGGCACGTATTATATAATAAACACGATATTTAGGTTTTAATTACTCTCATGGCAAAATCATTAATTTTTTTGTTTGAAATAGAGCAGAGCATCATTAGCAAGTTGAATATAAAAAAAGACTTTGTACTTAATCTCAGTAATTAATTATATATGTGTGCATTTCATTTAAATAAACTTGAAAATTGTATAAGTAAAGACCTAGCATACTTTATTTAATTGTGCCATTAGAAAATTGAGAGATATATTACATCGTCTCATTAAAACTCTGTTGAATCAATGTATTGTTATCGAAATAGAGAAAACAATTCGATAATAGTAAGATTACTGAACGTCGCTGCTTGCCATCCAATTAAATGTTATTTCCGAACACTTGTCGAAATTCTATAGCCAAGTCTTTTGATCTACCTGATATAATTCGCTAGCGAGTCTGCAATCAACTCTGTGATTCATTGTAAATCGAAACGTCTGCGAAATAGAAACTATTCAAATTTCTATTGCGCAGATGTTACTTGGCGGTTAAACTTTATTGTCGTGATATCGATACCATCTGTGCCACGCGAATGATCCACAGCAATGGGATGCTATCTCCTGATGCGACAAGCGTGCAGAGAATATCGATGATTGAACATATTTTAAATCATATTCGATAATTGATTAAAAATGCGCAAGTATAAATGCGAACTCCATTAATACATATGGAACGAATAATATATATATATATATATATTTCTTGCAAATTGTTAGCCTGTAGCAATATTTCATTTTGTAAACGGAGACGAGATATCGCGCATGTGCAACCTCGATGTACATTTTAGATATACAAGGTTTCCTTTTGGGAACATTAGGGTTTGAATATGTAGATAAATTAATTTAGAACTCTCGTGAAAAGACTTGGAAAAATCAGCGCAAGACAAAATAACTTTTTCCAATGATTTTTCATCTTCTTGTTTCATGTAACGAATACTTCAAAGTTCTATTATTATTTCGTCGAAGAAAAAAAGGATCTACGCGACGAAGAAGTATAATATGACAAATGTGTTTTATTTCATCATTACTATATATGCAATATTTATACTCTAAATATTTTCAGCTTATATCGAGTGCGTTATGTAGATAAAATCGTAAGAGAGAGATTCACAATACGTGCTTCAAAAATAAATGAGGAAAATAAATATGATCCATATTCATAGAATGAATCATATATTTGGCATACATCTCACGTTATAGATTTCAAGTTTTTACTAATGATTGATGAAGTGCTCATATTACAGATATATCGTGTTCACAAATCCATCATTTATGATAATCCACTTTATTAAACTTTATCATTAGCTTTTTCAGTCATTTATTTTATTAAGTAATAAAAATTTTTTATGCCGTATACTATCGATCTTATTTTAACGTGCTCAAGATTTTTATTTGCTTGAAATGTTTTTTTCCTTCCTAGGTTGCTTCTCGATTTTGTTTACTATACATTTATCCATCAGTCTAATAAACCATCGTTTCAATCAGTTTAAAATACAAGATAATTTAAGAGTTTTTGTTACAAATATATCTTTATGCAAAATAGATTTTAATAATATAAAATTATTTAAATAATTAATAAACTTCCTGCACAATAACTAAAACATATGATATAACTATCTTTTTGGTTCGTAAAACTTTATGAAATCTTTCTAACACATTCGTGGCTTGTATTCATGGCTTAAAGGTAACTTTAAGACATGAATACAAGCCACGAATGAAAAATGAACCGGTGGAGACTTTATAAACTTCTAACTGTAGCACAATGGCACATTGAACGCTTACGAAGATTATCAATACGCTCGTAGAAAAGCAATGGAAGAACAGCTCTTGCTTTATGTGGTTTTACACAGGATCCATCAATATACTTTTTAGATAACTGTTTAAAATTTAGCAAACATAATATTATCAACCATTGATACTCTCCTTTGTTTACTTAAAATATTGTAATTTGTTGTCATTATATATAATTTTAATAATAAGGTATTTTAATATATAATTTTAATAATAACGTAAAAAACGTAACGATAAACGTAAAAAAAAATTATCGTGATAAGAATTTTTCAAAACTTCTCAATTTATTTATAAATCTTACCAATTTCTATTTATCTTATATTATATTTTCACACGTAAATGTATTTTTATTCTTTCTCTTTTTCTTTCTTTGCAAAAGATATTATGTTTTGCTTCTTGTACAATAAAATAACAATCACAATTCATATTCTCAATTTTTCGCGACCTCTCTTTGTTGAATGAGCATCTCTATGTAGATTAAATCATTGCTAATTAATCATGTTAAAAGAGGTAACGAGCATCGGTCGCGGAATATCTGTGTTATTCGTAGAACTAATTAAAAACGAGCTTCGTTCGAGTTTCATTCGCTCCAGATCACGATTAAATCCGTCCCATTGTTTCTAGAAATTGTGCAACTAGCTTGCTAGCACTTTTCATCCCAGAAAATGAGTCTTGTCAATTTTTAGTGATAGTATCGAATCGTTCTCATGTTACGTCACACGCAAACAAAATATAAAAGATAATAAAATATACATATACATGCAAAATGTAAAATATGTATAAAATATATTATAAGAGAAAATATTGAAATATATTAGAAAAATTCACCAGTTTAATTACCAAAATTTAATACTAAAGTCTAAAATACAACGCAAAAATATATTTAATGCTAAACGCTAAAAAATTGCTAATAGAATTAATTTATCTAAAATTATCAAAAAAATTGTTCGTAAAAAATCACCCGGTATATTTGAAATAGCTATATATAGCATCATGATATAACGCGAGTATTTTTTTCAAAATACAAGATTTAAATCAAACATATTTTGACACGCTTTTTATATTATAATATTAGCATCATTTTTATATTAAAACAACGTAAAATAGTCTATTATAATATCGATTTTCTTCCAAATTCATCCAGTATCCTACCACTTTACGGTAATTATATATCTGACTATAGTATAATTACAAACCTACGATAATGCATCGTAGCATATAATAAGTCACGATACCAATTAATCTCATCCAACGCGATGTACACGGTAACAGACTCCTCCCCCGCGTACATTAACCTTTGTATTTCACAATGAAGAGAGCAGTAATAATTTTGCGATTTGCACCTGCCGATGACCGATTTAGCACTGTACAATCTAAATGTTCATACATGCACGCAACACAACGTGAAATGCCGGCTTCAATTTTCGATCATGTTTATTCTATAAATTAACTCGATCTAATAGATTGCCATGAATCGCAGATAATTAACATCCGGTATAACTGTATTTCTGTCCGAATATATTGAATGATTATGTAAAATATGAAACTTACTATATGTATATATCGCAAACGAATTATATATTTACATGTATAATTATTTATGATCTGTTATCTATTGTATTATGGTAAAAAAAATGACAATTTTTAAATGAATTTTAAATAAATTTTTCAATTTTTAATCCGATTATATTGATTAATGGAATAAAATAAAATAATATTAAACTGATAAATTAGTTATATATACAACAAAAATAACGATGTTATAAATAATAAATAACATATACAAAAGAGAGAGAAAGAGAGAGAGAGTTGAAGCGCAGCGCAGTAAAAACAGACTTCCAGTAGTCAGTCTGCTCGTGGTTGACTAGTTCTACTTTAAGTGAAGCATATATACGTGTACATCGACAGAAGCGCGAGAAGTGTGAGAAGACGTCTACGCGCGCTTTTTCTTTTTCTTCATAATATATACCGTTTGATTGTTAAGTTAGTATAGTGGTCTTCCAATCTAGGTCAACGTGGCGCTTTTTTTTCTGAGTTTAAGCTTTATGGTAATTCTGTCTAATCATTCGTAGTTCAGTGTTCAGTCAATCATGTTAGAGATGCGAGATACGAAGTTTCGCGTATCCACAACTGTGACATAAAACAAAGAGATTTACGGAGCGGATTTTAATACTCTTTCTCTCTCCTCTATAGAAAGTTTACATAATACCATTATAAAGTTTTACATAATATCAACTTTTTAACTTTTAACAATGCTTCATTATAGTTGCGACATTCATTGAAATATTAAGATGATTTATAGTTGTATCGTGACAGAGTGTAGATTTGTTTAAATATATTATTTTTATAGATACATTATGATTTGTTATATACTAAAAATTATTAATAGATTATTTATTTAAACAATTTTATTTAAAAAATAAAATGTGTTATGATATTGTATTAGAGCATAACGTAATCGTTAAAAAAAGATATGGCCGACAAATTACATGTAACACCATTTTATTAATGTAAATAAAACTAAGAATTAAAATAAATTAAATCTATTAGTAATCCGTGATTAGAATTCTTTACAATTTTTCTAATTAAACGATATATTACTTATAAGTTTTTAGCAATATTTATCAACAAAATATAATCATTATCATTAAAATTTTTAATAGACGTTAAACGTCATATAATGAAAAAGCTTTCAAATATAAATTGACTTTTCTTGTTCTAGAAAATGGATGGCAATAGGGATGGCGTAGTGACGCTATCCGAGTTCTTAGAGGCTTGTCGCGCAGACCCGGACATTTCGACCAGTATGGCAGCTCTGGACACTGCCTTCTGACAGTCACAGCGTCCGCGATACACACCATGGACCTAAAGGGATCACTCGGTTAAGAAATAAATCGCTCAATGTTGTACCTTAACTCCCTGGACCAGAGGAAAGAGATTCCTCAAGGTGTGTCCCGTCATCTTGAAACGACTAATATGCAATTTCTCAGAATCGATTATTCCGAGAGACGACATTGCGTCACTTTGCGCATACTAGTTCAACAAAAATGTACTCAGTAAAATCTCTAGATATGCGAGAGAAAAGAGATGTTATTGAGAAAAAGAGGAAAAGAAAAGCATAAATAAATGGAGTATTAAAGCTTGAATTTTGCGATTTAAATATAACAAAGAGCAACAGATATAATTGTTTTGTGATAGAAGTGAAAACTAAGCGAATATTTGATCGGCGTGTTGTTTGATAGGTAGAATGTTTGTACGATTAAATATCAGAATCCGCAAATATATAAGAAAATAAATGAAACAGATTAAAGTCGAAGTAACGAGCAAGTTGTAACAATATTAAAATAACTATAATGTTTTGCTTGAAACTTGTTTAGAAAATGATGGAATTGTATACAAATAAGACGATATCTTTTACAAAAAGAATGTATGTAATGAGCCTTCTTCCCCGATAGCTCTCAAGTGTCGGCAAAGGAGCGTGTAACAATTTCATAAAGCTTTAGTCAGTATAAAATGGGATTAGCGAATAAATGAAAAAAGTAGTTCTTTGCATTGTGTAAACATTGCATTATCTTAAATCGTAAACGCAAAATATCAGAATTTATTTTAAAAATTTATGCACGTCGTTATTCACACTCTATTTTATTTTTCTCATGGTTATTTTTATTATGAAAATTTTTAATTCTCATTGCTATTATTGACGTTTATGGACATTTTTCACGAATAAAGACAAACACACACACATCCATATAAAAATATAAAATGTAGAATTATATAGTATTATTGTATATTATATGTATTTTTAATATTCACATATCTGAATTGAAACTTTCGATATTAATACTGTGTTGCTTATATATATACTTTTTAAAATACATCTTAAATAATAAATACATTGATTAAAACTGATAGAAATTGTGTTTCCGAATTATACTTATATATTGTAGCGTCAAAAAAACACAAGCAAATATTCACTCATATTTTAAACAATTGCAATAAATATACAAATGCTCCTAATTTTCGCACAATTTTTAATAACAGCGTGTGAGTTTCGCGTGCATAGAACTGTAATACAAAGAACGAAGTTGAATGTGAAAGTGAGCGTCAACTCACAAATGAGATATACAAAGTTTATCGTGAATCCCGTCATACAGCTGGACATGTCAAGCGGGATTTGTTGTTTCTAGTGCGTAAGCATATAGATGGTAAGCGATATCAAAATATTTATTTTTGTGACAGGTAAACGTATTATTGTTGTAAGATTCTAGATCGTAAAGACTGCGTGCTGCTAAAGAGAGAGAGAGAGAGAGAGAGAGAGAGAGAGAGAGAGAAAAGCGAGTTTAATCGAGAATGAAAGGCGAAAGAAATATATGGGTTGAAAGCAGGATGCCTCTCTCTATATCAATTTAACATTCGGATGATCTGTTGCCGAATATACGCGAAGTGTACGTTTTATTATAATTATCCAACGATTCGTGGAGACTGGACCAAGGCTTCCGCGATGGGCGAAGAAGATTTACTTGAGCGAAATATATTTAATCATTTTCTATCACTGCCTACTTCTGGTTAACTATAAATAAGGAGGAATGGACAAAAGAGCGAACGAAACGAGAATCTCTCTGATGCGTCACGAGATTAACGAATCTGATCAAAATTGTTGATGTTAGATCGGAAAACGAAAAATGTAAGTTATTTATTTTAGATATATATACAAATATATATATATATATATTCTTTCGTTACAAGTGCATTTCTTGTAAAATACTCGAGATAGCAAATCGCGAATCGATATTTGAATATTCCTCCGATCTATATAGAGGGTAATGCGGTACGGTGACTAACATTTTCAACAACAAAGCTGACACAACTCCAATTCACGCATCAATACGTCGAGCGTTAAGAGGTAATATTGAAGCGAACGCTAATAATAAAATCAGTGAAGAAACGAAAAGATAGAAATGCATACGCGATGGAATTACAGGCGTAAAGATTTCTTCGATTTTTAGCAGCGCCTATTCATAGAGCATAAGACTTACATGTAAATTGAGATAAACATCGAATGTTGTCTCATATCAACTCGATCACTACCGCATGTCTTTGAAATTACGTAAGTAAGTGTATAAAAGACAGAAACGGGGGGTAACTGTGTCATATAGATAATTTCGATCGGATATTAGTTTTAGATACGAGAAGGGAAAGAAGCAAGTACTCTTACCCCACGATGGTTAATCGGAGATATAAGCTAGATTTAATATGTGTGAGCTTTTTTATGCGCCGCAATTAATTTTAGAATAATCTTATTATTTTATAACGCAAAACTAGACTGACAGTAAAACTGAAATATTATTAAGTTCGCGAGGTGTAAAAAGAGAGCATGTGCAAGACAGTACTAAATAAGGGAAGATAAAGTTGTAGCATTTCTTATTTCGGAGATGTAAGTTCTTATATTATGCCTTAAAGCCACCGTGTGTTTAATCTATCCTATCTTAATCATATCTGCGTATGTATCACGCTTGGATACTTTCTCTCTGCTGAAAATATGTATATTCAGTATATAATTCTCTATAGCCTCACTACTTCTTCTCACTATCATTCTAGGATAGTTTTAATCTCTATTGTACGCTAGAACGCCGAACTGCATCTTATCTTTTTTTTCACAAACATCGAGTTATGTAGAAGAAGTGTCGTCAAATTTTAGTAACGCGTAAGTTCGATCATGATTTATGAAAGAAGTGTGGAAAAGTTTGATATAAATTTAAATCTTGGCTACATAATACAAATTATTTTACGTCAACGATAAGAAAACGAGTTACTTGATAATTATTATTGTAATATAGAAATATATTTACATATACATATATGTGTATGTGCAGTAATTATTAATTCTTGATTGTAATTGTGTTATTGCGAACAGAAGAGAGTAATATGCAGTGCGAAATAACTTCAGTGTATTAGCTTCTATTTAACTTTGCTATTACTATGCTAAACTATAATCTCGTACTGCTTTATTTAGATATCGATAGTACCATTGGACAATAAAACTTCTTTATAACGCGATCAGAAACGGAAATATAGTACTGAAACTAATCCAATAATCATATCCCAAATAATTAACAAGTAATTTAAATTAAAAATGAGATTCATTTATGTTCTATATAATTATTAAAATATAAAATGGTTATTCGTTCTAAATAAAATCTCTCTTTAGATGGAAATCAGTGAATATTTCTTAAATTATTTATCTGTGCTCTTTTGTGTCGCTATATTATCTCTCGTGTGTGCGAATATAATATATAAATTTATTATAAATGATAAATTTCGTTCACACATATATATTTATATGCACGCATACATACAAAATAAATTTATAGAAACTCGCAGATATCTTAGTATGTTTCTGATCGCAAAGAAATTGAGATATTTTTTCGCATACTTGTTGCATGCTTAACACTCCATATAATATAAAAAAATTCGAAGAAAATGAGATAAATAAATTAGCTTATTCAATGTGTGCAAGATCAACATTTGCGACATTAAGTTTTATCTTTCGCTTTTCGCAATTCAATAATTCTGCATAACTTAATAAGGCTGTTACGTATGTGGTTGCTAGACTTTTGGTTGCATCTTAAAATTTGTCATACGATTTACAAGCAAATAATTGGAAAAAAAAAATGATAGAATAGAGCATATCTTCTCGATCGATTCCATTACGTGGATACTATCCACGTGTAGCTAACTCGGCTACGGGGCTGCACAAGGCCGCGAGTACTACTATCTTGACCCTTTTAATGTAGAAACACTATACTCGAATAGAATCAAAGATCTATCTATCAAAACCTATCTCTTCTCTGTAGATAGTTAACCGAGAGTACTTTCGGTGATATATTTATCATAGATATATTATAGCTGCTGGACGGAGAAAATACAACATGACTTGATTTGTGAAAGTAATGCAAAAATGCAAATGGTAGAAATACCAAAATGGGAATGCAACGTTTGTTGTTCACGAGAATTATTCAAGAGAGAAAGAGAAAGAGAGAGAGAGAGAGAGTGTGTGTGCGTGTGTCCGTGTGTGTTATATTTGAAAAAAGAATTATATTAAATAGAAAATAAGAAAAAATTTTATGAAATCGAGTTATATATACACGTACTAGAAAGAGAACCAACAGATGGTCCAATTATTCAAGAAAAGCCTATGTTATGTAAAACATAAAAGAAAAGTACGTGCAAAGAGTTATAATAATATATATAAAATGTTGTTAAACAGGGCGTTACAGAGACACATTTGCGTAGTCGTATAAAATTACGAAAAAAATTTTCAATTATTTAATTAAATTTAATAAAACTATATCTCTCTTTCTCATATTTAAAAAGTTAAATTTTTAATTAAATTAATATTTGAATCAGATATGTTTTTTGGATTTTTATGTGTTGTATTTAAAATTAACAAATAGAACATTTTTTTCAAAGTTGTTACATAAAAGTAATGAAAAAAATGTCTTTATATATATTAAATTGATCGGTTATTTTTATATTGAGTTTTGCAAGTAACTATTATAATTTGTAAATGTGTGCACTTTATAATATGATTACTCTAAATGTATAAACGTGTTTTAGGAAGCTCATTAATTGTTATTGAAATAGTTGCAGAGTTATGTCTATTAATTATCTCAAGGTATTTTCAAGTTTATCCGAAGTCAGCTGTTGGATACGGCAAGGTATATGTGTCATGGTAATGCATTGCAAAAATGTATTAAGTGATTTCTCAAGTATCGTACGTTGAACACAACAAAGTGTTGAACAGAAATTTTATTATATAATGTTAAAAAATATGGAGAATTTTAAACAGATTAAAAAAGATAACAGGTAAAAAATATTCATATATTTTCAATGTAAATCAAGTATGTGTATATACTTGTGGTAAGACTACGTATCTCATAGCTTTAACGGCACGCCAATATCCAGGTGGAAACAACTTCTTTGGTACTCAATATCGAAGTCGTGAATCACGATCAACGACGTGTGCAACGTCTCATAGTAAAAGAAAACTGTTTAGCCAATAATTTAATGTGTTCTGTTAACAAAGATAGTATGTTTCCACTCGAGACAAGGCGCATAAAGGAATAATCGTTTGGATGTTGATTGTTAAATGTTAGGATAGCTGGATACAACGTTTTGTCCTTTCAATCCGAACTAAATATTTAAATAATTAATTGCGTACGACTTGCATTTTATTAATTGATCGTTTCTTATCTTTAGCTATATAATCAGTATTATATTATTATATCATTCAACTGCAATCATGTTACACATGTCTCCATTTGTTATGTAAAATGCGCATAAAATTCAGTTTAATGTGATCTCTCAAACGTGAAACGTTTGCAATTATTGTCATCACAATTTTCTGCAACGAAAATCATTTCTCTTTTCAAATGTTTCGGCATTGCTCCGAAAAGATGACCATTTAATATATCAGAGTTTCTTGTATTATCGAAGAGCACAAGAACTTGAAAAGAATCAATGTGTATTAAGCACAAAAGTTTATGTATTATTATTTAAAAATTTTACATATTGCATCATTTTTTTATTTCTCGAAACCTAATTATTATCGCAATTATATATACATATTAATTATCATTAATTAATTAAATCAATTATTTATTGTACTGTATTTTAAAAGTATATAACTATTTTATAAATAAATAGATGACCAACATATATATTGTTTCTTTTTATTATTAGTATAATTGTTTAATTATAATTCTTAAAAATTTTAAGATTAATGGATTGTATGATTATGTTAATATCAGAAGTAAACATATTTATCGAAATATTCCTGAAAAATATGCCTTTATAGAATAGAATATAGAATATAGAATATACCACATAATCAAAGCATATGTGTGTACGTGTATTTGTATGCGTACATATTAATAATTAAAAAATCATAAATAAAATATCTATTTATCTATCCATATATCTTTTTTCATATTTCTTCTAATTTCGCCGCTCTTCTCTGTATTATGTAGTCAACAACTTTAATTAGCTTATTATTAAGATAATGTAAAAATTCCGGAATTGCAAACTGATATTAATAATATATAATTACAGATTTGCAGTTGTACACACATAGAAAGTACATAAAATGATCAATATAAAAGATAATGTAGGTTATTTTATTTAAGTTAATAATATTGGTATAATACATCTTATGTAGCTTGGTAATATTAAATTTCGCTTAATACAATTGATAAGTTAATTAACAAATCCTAATTCTACTTCAAGATCATAAAAGATGCTTTTGTTTTATGTAAACCAATTGTATAAATTACTTTGAGAAATTTTATTATTATGCAATAATGTGTGTAGACAAAAGAGGCCAAGATGTATCAACCATATAGATTGATATACAAAAACATTGTCTAAAATTCTTTGAACAATTCACAGTGTAGGAATGCTCTAATTTTTAATTTTAAGGTTCTGTTTTCAATTTTATCGCTAACTGACTAGCCACATAATTCCAGTATCGCCATCTTATTGTATCATATTTTTTCGACAAATCTTTACATAGCTAAAACATAAGTACATATTTTATTGTAATTATATTATGATTACATTAATGTATAATTATAATAATTATGCCATAAAATAAATAGAAATAGAAATAAATACAAATTTATAAACAATGACATTAATCAAAAGTAAGTAATTTGTATCCAATGCATGAAAGCATCGAGATTGTCAAAACAAAACCTCAAATGGCAACATTGAATTCATTAAAAAATAAAAAGAGCAAGGACAAGGATAGAAATATGAAAGACAATGAGTGTAAGAGAAATGAGAAAAAAGACTGGTTGGACCAAAAAGATTGGAATTTAAGCGCATCAAACGCATCAAAAGAAATTTTATATATATACACAAATCCAAAAACACATACACAAAAATTTACTTACTTCATATGCAGAATTAATGTGAAATAAGGAAGATGGGGTTTCATCAGATGAACATTTTTCTTGACAAATATCAATTATGCAGGCCAACAAATGATTAGTACGACATCCTTCTTTATACATTTCTTCACATTTATGTCTTACATTTTTATTGTAACCTAAGCCTTTGCTATCATGCAACAGTATCCTAAAAATATAATTTGTAAACATGGATAACATATATTCAAATTAATATGATTTTTTTTCTTTATTTAAATTTCTAATATAAATAAAAAGTACAATTACCCTCTTAAGTAATTCCAAGCACTCTCATTTCCTTTTGATACTTCTATTTTTTCCAGTGCAAAATCAACTTCTCTATTTATCACCTCTTGCTCAAACTTAGTCGTATTACTTATGACAAAGTAACGCTGATTCCAAGCAGAATTATTGCGAACATCATCATTTAACAATTGCTCCACATACTCCAATTCATTATTATATAAACTATATTCATAATTATATATATATATATATATATATATATATATATATAATTATGAATATAGTTTTATATATATATATATATATATTGTCAGTATCATATATAAAGAATATTTATTATAATTCTATACATTATATACATAGCTATACTAACTTGAAAGTTTGTATGCACCACTGACGATGTTGCCAAGCATGATAATTCTTTGCGTCCTTACATAAAACACTTTCTATAAATGCTAACTCCTCACTAGGATCTTGCAGCCATTCAACAATGACTTTTCTATGATGCCAAACTTGATAATTTTTAGAATTATATTTTATCATTCGATCAGTATATTTTAATTCCTCTTGTAAATTCCTTGCCAGAGCTTTAAGTATTTCTCTTCTGTATTGCCATACAGTATAATTAGCTGGGTTAAGCCATATACAGGCTTCTGTCAAAGCTAATGCACGCTCTGACTTTTCACCTGACTTTAGAATGGCACGAAAATAATCGTAGGCATCTTTAACTGAAAGTCAACATAAAAAATAATGAGGTAAAAACATACAAAAATAAAAAGCTATAATTTATTGGTACAAGATTTCACGATAGACTGATAAGTTTATGTAATAATAGTACAAAAAATACATGAAGATCGTTTGATGTTTGCTGTATAAAATACAATTTAGCTTATAATAATGATATAATTCTTAAAATTATATATGCTTACACTTTTCAGAATATGCGATTGCTACAACAGGATGAGGACCATCATCTTGAGGTAAAGGAGTCACATCACTCCACTCATTGCGGTCTTTATATAAAATCCACGGCGTTTTCTCGTGATCATTACCACAATTTAATTCGTCATCAGAACTATCCGACATGCTCTACTTTAATACGATTTGTATTGTAGAAAAAAAAATGAGACCGCACACAAGAGTTGTTTAATCAAATTCTAACCTATCGTAAATACTTTTCGCATTCTATGCAATCATGTCATGTGTCTTTAGACTCTAGACTCTATAGGCTTTAGAGATATATATCTAGATATATTGAAAAAAATTCACTCGATATTTGTGTGTGTGTGCTATGACATTGATAAACAATCAGCATCGTCTTTATGCTCGAGAGAGACTTTTAGATCATCAAACGCATTATATCTAATAAATGGTACATAAATATAAATATATATATATTATGATTGTTAAAAGATTTGAAGTTTTTTATTTTATTTAATTTAATGTCATTTAACTTCATCTCTAAAACTTGTTTAACTTTTTATCCATGTCAAATACAATTGTTAAATTTGACATCAATCCTTGCAAATCTATATTTTATACTGTCTTTGAAATAAAATAGATATACGATTAAATGTTGAGGAAATCACATTGATGGAAAGAAAAAAAAGGGGGAAAAAAAGGTGTAAAAAATAAGGGCAGTAAAATGATAATGCTCATTCCAAGACAATGATTGCACTTTGTTTTAACTAGAAGCTGGAAGTACTAGATAATATGTCATATGTAGTCACAAGTGAATGAATATATTATATGAATAACGCATGTGTATATGAATGATTTTCTAGTACTGCTAATACGATTTATATAAAAAAAACATTTAATACATAAATATTCAAATATTATGAAAAAAACAGGCAAATTACATATCTCGTTTTTCTACTTTCGAATTCAATCAGAATATTTGATCTATATATATATATCTATATATAATTTTATTTTATATATCTCGATATATAGTTATTTTATTTTACATATGTATCCCCCTGATTATAGTAATTATTACATCTCAAAACCTTAATAATAAAATTAATAGCATAATTAATTTTATACATTAAGAAGATTTAAGGAATTTATTAAATAACAGAACAATGTGTGGAATCTTTCTTTTTTTTTACAAAATGCGTGTTACCTAATTATAATTAGTTTTTCTCCTCTTTCTTCTTCTCCTCGCTTTCAGGTTCCTGTTGTGACTGATTTTGACTTTCTCTTTCTGCTGCCATCTATAAAATCAATATATTTATAGGTAATAATGTATAAAATTAATATATAAAATTAATTCTGTCTTTCTTTCAAGCTGTAGAAAACATTGTAATCGTGTTAAATATAAATGAATCTTTATGTAAACTACGTACCTTCTTATATGCCATCTCAAATAGCTTCAAGCTCGCTTGTTGGAGTTCGTTTGTTTGCTTCTTTATTTCTTCAGGCTCAACATCATCTTTTTTAGCCAAAGTCTCTCGCAGTTTGGCAACTAACTCTTTAAGCTTATCACACTATAAGAAAAGAAAAGAATAAGTATAAAAATATTCACATATAAAATATTAAGAACAACTATTAATAATATTATACCTCTTCTTGTGGTAGTTGTGCTTTGAATTCTTCTAATTTCGATTCTGTATCATGTATAATTCCCTCTGCCTGATTAATAGCTTCGACTCTTTCCTTCTTAACCCTATCCGCTTTTGCATATTGCTCAGCATTCTTAACCATGTTTTCAATTTCATCTTTGCTAAGGCCACCACTAGATTGAATAACAACTGTAATAAAAAATGAGAGTTAAAATATAATATAGTTCCTATAGAAAATGTAATTTATTATTAATAGTAACAAATCAGTCATTTTAGTCCACATGTTTATTCAATTTTAAAGTAAATTTCAGAGACGAAAAATATAGTCATCATTGTATCACTAATTTTTTTTGTACATATTTAAAATGATAAAAATTTACATACTTTGTTGCTCCTTGCCAGTTCCTTTATCTTTGGCTGATACATGCACTATACCATTTGCATCAATATCAAATGTTACTTCTATTTGTGGTACACCCCTTGGCGCAGGTGGAATGCCAACAAGGCTAAACTGTCCCAGAAGTTTGTTATCACTAGCCATTTCTCGCTCGCCTTGATGAACTTTAATTTCTACTTGAGTCTGACCATCTGCTGCTGTAGAAAATACTTGACTCTTCTTTGTAGGTATAGTTGTATTACGAGAAATTAATCTTGTAAATACACCACCAAGTGTTTCGATACCTATACAAAACAATTTAAAAAATAATTTTTTTTTTTACCTTATTTAATAATGTAATTTAAATAATTTAAATAATATAATTTAAATAATTATTATATAGTTAAATAATTAGAAACTCAGTAAATCAATGTCTTCATTCATAATCAGAGAGAAGATTAGTCTAATACATCATAGTTTTATACACACATACAAACATACAATAGAATAGTTAAAGATAATAGCTTACCTAATGATAAAGGAGTAACATCAAGAAGTAAAACATCTGTCACATCTCCTGCAAGTACACCTCCTTGAACTGCAGCACCAACTGCTACAGCTTCATCTGGATTTACAGCTTTTGAAGGTTGTCTACCAAATATTTCTTGAACTGTCTGTTGTACTTTAGGAACTCTGGTCATGCCACCGACCAATAAAACTTCCCCAATATCGGATTTCGTTACTTCGGCGTCAGAAAGCGCTTTCTGACATGGCTGAATAGTACGCTTAATCAAATCATTTACTAAACTTTCAAATTTACTCCTGGATAGTTTAAGATTCAAGTGTTTTGGTCCACTAGAATCCATAGTAAGGTAAGGTAGATTTATATCCGTTTGGAGGGAACTCGACAGCTCAATTTTAGCCTTTTCTGAAGCTTCTTTCAATCGTTGCATTGCCATTGGATCCTTAGTTACATCTATGCCTTGCTGCAGTATTTAATAAAATTGTTAATTAATATCAATATAAAGTTATTACAATACGATATATAGTTACACAATATTTAGTTGCAAAATATGTATATACCTCTTTTTTAAATTCAGATACAAGATAATTAACTAATGCATTATCAAAATCTTCTCCTCCCAAGAACGTATCTCCATTTGTGGATTTTACCTCAAAGACACCTTTCTGAATTTCTAAAATTGAGATATCAAAAGTACCTCCACCTAAATCATAAACAGCAATGCTGGAAAAAAGAACATATATCAGAAAGAAAATATATCAATTACATCTGTTTTCTCTTTTTGAAAAATATAAAAAAGACATAGTATATATATCTTTCAGAGATTATATTTACATAGAAGAATATTATTTTCTTCTTATTATATAAATCAATTCAAATATAATTTTCTTACATTTTATCTTCCTGTTTGTCCATGCCATATGCAAGTGCAGCTGCGGTTGGTTCATTAATTACTCGAAGTACATTCAATCCGGCTATCTGACCAGCATCCTTTGTTGCTTGTCGTTGTGAATCATTGAAATATGCTGGTACAGTAATAACAGCATTTTTTACTGGAGTATTCAAATAAGCTGCAGCTGTTTCCTTCATTTTCATAAGTACAAATGCTCCTATTTGGCTGGGAGAATACATTTTTCCATCAGAACCTTGTACCCATGCATCTCCATTGGACGCTTTCATAATTTTATATGTCACACTTTTCCTATAAAAATATATATTAGCATAAATATAATTATATTATAATAGAGCATGTAAAAATCAATATAATACTTACATATCCTTTTTTACTTCAGCATCTTCATATCTTCGTCCAATTAATCGTTTTGTTGCATAAAATGTATTAGCAGAGTTTGTTACTGCTTGACGTTTTGCAGGCATACCAACTAAGCGTTCGTCATCTGAAAAGAGAAATTATTTTATCGCAAAAAAATCAATTTAAATAAAAAAAATATTCAAGAAATCGTTTTTATAGTTTTTTTTTATTGCATAGTCATCATGTGAATAATTATAACTCACAAGTGACAATGTAAAAAAATAAAAAAATTTTTAAATATATTATGTTGATATTAATATTTCATACCTTTTGTAAAAGCAACATAAGACGGAGTGGTCCTAGAACCTTCAGCATTTTCTATAACTTTAGCTTGTTTGCCTTCCATTACTGCTACGCAAGAGAATGTAGTTCCAAGATCGATACCGATGACTGCACCTTTTACACCTTCAGATCTATGAAAAAAGTTTGTTCTTAACTTTTTCTAAATCTAGGAAACATGTATGTATTTGATATTTATTTCTTTTCCATTACTTACTTATATCGATATTGTTGTAAATTGGTGAATAGATGTGGTACAGTAACTGTTGGAGCTGCGACCTATAAAACATTGATACAAATTTTTAATATATACATAACATATATACAAATATAAAATATATAATACAAGTATATAAAAATAATATATAATCCAAGAAATTATTTCAATGCAAAAAATCACATGTATAACATCATTGAAAACTTTGTGATATAAATTAAAGAGAATGAATACAATATTCGAGAGAAAGAATTTTAATTAAAATTTTATTAATATATAGATTATATGCGTATAAAACAAATGAGATAAAAAGTTAATATATATATATATAAATATATTGGTTTCTTCAAAAAAATTTTATTGTGCAACATGAAGCAGATAGTTTGTTATAGATAAAGAATTATTTTAAAGCAAGTAATATGTAATCAGTTTTATTAAACAATAGTAATAAAATACAAAATACAGAGAAAATTGAGCATATAATAAGACCTAAAAGAATTTGCGAAGCGTGAGGCATCCGCTCACGTGCCGGCTTTTAAGAATCGTAGGAAGAAAATATATAAATGTGATGTAGACCTTTCGCGAAATAGTCTAGAATCTATAATCGTATAGAACAGAAAGCATTGCCAATAATGATGCATCTTTCGTTAGACGACGTACAATTAGCAACGACCGAAAGGCAGGAAAAGCACGCACGGTATCGCTCTATATCTATATGAATACATTACATTTACAATACATACTTACATTTTTCAGAATTGTGCTGAATTGTTGCTTCCTGGCGATGTCACACGCGACACCGGCGTAATTGCGATTCAGTAATCTCGCGGCGGCCAACATTTTCGCTTTTTTTTCGTTCAGAAACTCAACTCAAGAATTGGTAGGACACGATGATATACTCAACTTCACGTGTAATGATGCAACTCTCGTGAAGATCCGTACAGAAATGCATATGCCATGCGCGCATCTACTCGACGATTGGAGAATAGACCAATGACGTAAAAACTCTAGGCGCATGCACCAATAGCAATCGCGTACAACTATCCCAAGTTATCTTTCCTCTCTCGTGACTTGCGTAACATCCGGAATGTTCTACCGGATTCTATCGAGGAGAATTACTCATCGAGATAATTATCAAAATAAGTCATGACTACTTTTCGCGAAACAACGCGAATATTCTGCGACGGCTTCTATATTAAACGCTTGCGAGGTAAGTCGGAAATATAGATGAAAAATATTCGATAGCCGGGACTCTATATCGATATAGAATTTCCGGATTTTAAAATGGTTCGACCCATTGAATCGAGCGTTGATTTTGTCTCGGTGTATAATCTGTAATCAAACAACAAAATTGCCGTAAATACGCATGTAAGTGAATAATCATCTACCGTGATAGAATATTATCTCTTTAATAGTATTTATTTATATTTATCAGTATGAATAATGTTAACTAATGAATATAAATATAACGGAAAAAAATCAGGACAAAATTTAACCTCCGCATCCTATATATATTTAAAAAATGGCAACTCGAATTTTTATTTCCTACAATATAAAATGTGCATTATTAATATATAATATTCATTGTAAATGTATAAATTATATCATAAAAATGTGTTACGTTGAATTTTAATTTTATTTGGCGATGATGAGGGAGAGGAGGAAGACAGCAATATACACACATTGAAGTTAAAATAAGTTAAAAATCTTAAGATTAAATTCAATCGAAATATAAGTATATTATAAAAAAATTCTCGATTTAATCGATCAAAATGTTCGCTCTTCTGAATTATATACATTTTATTATTCGTCGAATATAATTTCATCGAAACTGGGATAACAATGATAATTTTCAATAAGATTATAACGAGCAATACGACAAAATGTGTATTAACAAATGCGTGTATATTAGAAATGAAATGGAGATCATTATAAAGAGTTTTCTTTTTTTTGTTACGTAAGATATTAAAACTATCAACACTTGTTATAAACTTAATTAAATTTCTATCAACGATTATATGAACTATTTTTTCTAACTATTATATATTTCTTTCTATAGCAAAATCTTATATATTTAATGAAATTTTTCTCTAATTAGATTCGAAATTAAATTAGTAACTTTCTGATTAGTTATGATAAAAAAATTTTTAAATCTAAGTCAACAAATATATAATAATTAGAGTTTTCTTGCGATAACGGAATTTTTAAATATGATAGTAATAAGATGTCGCTGATTTTAATTAAACATGCAATTTCTAATATAATCAGGAACAATGTTGTTTAATATGAGCAATGTTAAAATTTGATAAGATTTAAACCGCATTTGTCCTTTCCTTCCAAGCTGCAAAATCCATGGTTCCTTTTACATGGATTGTACAATTTGTCATATCATTCCTGAAACATAAAAAGAATATAATTAAATATATTGCTTAGAATACGTCGCTAGAATCAATTATATTACAATCTTTGTATCATAATCAGTTTATAAACTTGTTAAAAATGTACGATATTTAAAAATTGGTAATAGTTACAAGAAAGGATCTTTTAGGATGAAAGCTCTCGGTTGCATCCATTGTAATCTATCACCATTATAACATAAAATTTGCGCCATTGTATTTTTTCGTATTTCTTCCAACTGTTTTATCGTAAATGAACCAGGAGTATTCCCATTTTCGTACCAATATCTATCACCTGCATAAAAAAATTGTGAGATGATAAAATATTAAATGGGCTTTTCAAGTTTGCGGCATTCAAAAAAAGTACATAGTAAGCTAAAACTAAACTACATTTACCTAAACGGATATTCCGAAATGTTCGCCCTAATAAGCAAAGAAATGTCGGTCCGAGAACAGAATCAGCTATCGGTGCTTCCGAAAGTGCTCCAGTTACTAGATCTATATCCTGTACACCTCTATAAATTAAATAGAAATAGATTATTAAGATATAAGAAAATTTGTAAAATATTTTAAAGATCGCTTCAGAATAATGTTTATCATAAACAGTTATATTATAGGATCTAATAATTGGCTCATTTTAAATCGCAATTGTATAGACGTGGAAATTTAAAAATATAGTAATCTGTATTACTATATCTCACCCTATATTTCATCTTACTTGTAGACTTTTCGAAGTCTCTCGATAGTATCTTTAGCCATTGTGTCTTTAAGATCGTAAAAATCAATAAGATTCGGCAAATCACAGAAGCTTCGCCATTTGGCATAAGACGGCAAGCCATGATCTCTTCCCTGTTGTATAATCTGCGCGGCGTAATCCACGGCTACATCGTTGGTTTTCCCGTCGTGGAAATATCGTTCCAAGAGTATTTCGTTCAAGCCCGGAGGCAGAGGCTTCCTAGAATGTCCCGCTGTCGCGGAAATTAGATCTTGCATCCTAGATCGTCATTAAAACCAAGTTCTCATGGGACCAATGTGTATATCGTGTGATAGTAAATTTTAATAAATTTATAATGATAAATGTGCAAAATATTTACTTTTTCTCTAAAAATTTAAACGCGCGCGAATTCAAGGAACAAAAATCATAAGATCTGATATCTGATACAACATCTGAATGCAACAGTATTTAATTTGCTCAAAAATTATTTATTTTTTTATTATTTTCAATATTATTACATTACGATTACATGAATCATAGTCCTTTATCGACATTATCATAAATTATGAAAATTATACATATATTATAATATTCTTTTTCTTTCTTTTTTTATGTACCAGTTTCGAGAAAAGTGTGTGAGCACTAAAAAATTTTTTAGATCGTATAAGAGTAGAATTGTTCTACGAAATAGTTTTGCGAGATATAAAATTTCAGGCAGTAAAACAAACTTTTTCTCTTTTCTCTTTTTATTTCCAATTGTTCCCAAATGGTGATTGAGCAGAGGTCTAAGACGTGTACAAAAAAAGTTTAATATTATCTTTTTATATTGAATTTCTTGAATCACGCGCGCTCGTAAAATTTCGCAAAAGGCATCATTGTGATTGCAATGTGCCTTTCACTGATGTGTTACACTCTTTTCCGCTATGTAATTAAAAAGTTTGTGCGTACTATTGTTCGTGCACGAAGACGAGAAGGAGAAGGAGAAGTATATATTCTGTAAACTTTTGTAAAATCGTCGTGTCGAAGATTCTCCAAGTCTTTCGTTCGCACAACTCACTTTCATTAGATAACGTTTGACCTCGATTTTAGAATAAAGTATTGTAAATGATAATCTTTTGTCATAATCTATGATGATATTCTTCTAAAACAACAATACAATTGTCATTCGGGAATTTTTCTTTCGCGAGCATTTCTTTTTCACGATATTCTCATTAAAGCATAATGTTACCGTTTCGAGAAAAAGTGAAAGGTAAGAATGTTTAATAAAGAGTCAAGTCAATTTTATGATAATTCTAGAGAAGCATGCATGTGCACGTGATGTATGACAATAATAATTATAGTTAATTTATTTGAGACAACGACATTCCTATCGTTATAAACTATAATGCAACTGTAATGCAACGAGAATCCCCGCTTGATTAGAATGTACAAATATTTCACTATCGTGGAATACTAAATACATAACGCGGATGCATTTTTCCTTCAGAATATTTGAATTTAAAAAATAAAATGTGGACATTAGATATAATTCTAATTTATAAATAATTATTTATAGATGATAAGGATGAAATCTTAGATATTATGATAATAAAATGCAATTTAAAAAATGAATCTGCTACGTGAATCTTCTATTTCAAATTTTCCATATCATGATATTCGATTATCGATTATAAATGCACGATAAATTAATCATACGATTGAAATATTTCATAAAATTCGTCTATTAGCATTTTTTCCGAATATTTAGTTAGAATATATAACTGTTTTCTCAATTTATTCTTTATATTTCTTATATTTTAATATCATACGATAAAATTTCAGATCACACTGGCGTTTCGATTATATCGAGTAATTTCAACTGACCTGTAGCTCCGACGATCAACCGATCGATCGCGCCAGCCTCGTAGAATTCCTGTGGTGAATAAAAGGCCGATAATAATGATCTTTCGCCAGACTTCAGCGATGATCGTGAGTCAACCAAGTCTAGAGTCTTCGGGGTCAGCGCGGCGACAAAGGATAGCCCAGCCGACGCCGCCGAATTCGAAAGCGTCGCATCCACGCGGCTATCATAGCCACGGAAGTAACCCCGCTGCGTCAAGCGTAAGTTGAATCTTCGCATACGTAACAAAACGAAAGATAACAAACGCGATACCGTATATGGGTGTGAGTTGCGTCTTGAAAATTGCGGGGGTCGATGTATCGTGATGTAATCTCGTTGCGTCATGTTTTCTCTTATATGATGCATTTTGTGTTATTTGTGAAGGATTCCTTCTTGATTAATTATCTTGATTAATTATAATGAACTTATCGAGATACACAACTTTTTTATCAGTAAAGTGCTTAATCGATTAAAAATTACAATCGTGGTACATTATTTGGTAAATTGATTTAGAAAAGGCACTAATCTGAATGAGCTAAAAAAATAATAATTAATAGTTTATGGATATATTAAAAATTGCAAACAATAGAAAAGATAACGCATTAGAAGAATTTGATATGCTATATAAAATAGAACTTAATACATACACACCCATTAACACACGTTAAAAATGGAATCATGCTTTCATAAATTAAATGTGATTAAATTTGATCATCATCCATTGTATATATATATATATATATATATATATATATATATATATATATATATATATATATATATATATATATCAATCTGTTGCAATTGGTTCATCTTGTAATAATCTTTTTTTTTTACAAAAAGTTATATTGGACGCTAAATAGAGCAATCAGAATATAATGTTAATTCAATTTATCAAATAATAATGCATTAGATATTGGAAACGATAGATTTTTTCATAAAATTGCATCAAGCTATTATAATTATCGAGAAATATGATTCTAATACAGCTTCCAATATACAAGGGTAAAATGCATCGATCCAACAATAATTAACGTATAATTTTTTTAGTTTTGCTCTAAATATTTAAATAAATGTTATATATTATCTATATTGACTTTTATTTACAGAAATTTTTATCGAATTATATTCGCATTTTATATAAATGGAGTATATAATTTAGAAAGCATTACATACTTGTCGAGGGCACGCTCTCCGAAAATGACAGGTAGAAATTCGTTATAAGTTATATGTTGTAATTCGGCGATAACAATCCTTCTTGCTTCCTGATATAGTTTTTCGTCGTCCCAGTGAGGATTGAACCGTTCAAGTTTTGCAGCTATCCGGTTGTGCTCCCGTAAGAATAACACGTACATCAAAGTAAGACCTGGATTTTCGTTTACTCTGGAATCGCCGCTAAAGAAACACGGGAATGCTTTACTTGCGCTTCGACAACTCTCGTATCTTGGCGAAGCCATCGGCAAATTCTTCCTCTGTGTATTTAGCAAACCGCCCTTGCCTGATCGTAAGGCCTTAGCCGTCTCTTCGGAACTACCGTAAAGCGGTGATAGATCCAGATAGGAAGACGCCTGGTTGGTCTGTTGTCGCGAACCCAATTTGCAACCCTGAATTAAATGATATCTAACGTACACATAAGACTTATTCCCTGTTTAATCGTTAGAATTCTCTTTGAAATATATCAGAAATTCTAAATTGTATAAGATTATTAATATTCTATTAACTGTATCAAGATTTTAAAAATGCGATGCTATTTCTTCACACAAATTAGAAATAATATTCTCTGGAAAATCTAATTTTTGTTTGAGAAAAGATAATATAAATTTCAGAAAGCATTTCTACACACACATATACCATATATATATATATATATAATATATAATTACAATCTATAATGACAAAGCTCTTACTTTTCTATTTTTTCCTTTATTATCTTTATGATAAAGAATATTTATATTCGGTTTTTGAATAGCTAAAATACTATTAGCACGCGCTCTTTCAAGCTAATAATGATGATAATTCTTGCGTATATCTTAAAAGATATTGGATCTCTCAAAGTTCTTACACAATAAAGTGAATAAATCACAGGGATTGATATTTCTAAGAGATTTCTCAAATATAAGAAATTATATTCAATTACGTGTAACGAATTTCCTGGATGCGGTGCCGATCTCGAATATTCCATACAACCGACTGGCTGCTCCGCGCGGATCGGGAAGCATTCTGGATGAAAATTCTCGTAATCAACATTGCAACACTTGAGCCTAGTGCCATCCGGTAGTTCCATTCTGGGTGTATGTGCTAAATCGTGAGCAAGGAATTGACCAAAAAGCGCGGTGAGCGCCATTAAATGAGGATGCTTGAGGTCCAATCCACCGGAATGTATTTTCGAGGAAACTTCCCTGGCACTAGGTAGCTTCGTGCGGGGCAGGGAAACACCATCCTCGTACTCTGGTGGTAAAAATCTTACGTAAGCCTCCAATGCAGCTCCCCAAGTCGGATGCAACGGGTTGTTGCATCGACCCGTGTGTGTCCTGTAACGGGTATCCGTCTTCTTACACTCAGACATCACTCGTAGGAAGCTGGGCGAATCGGGACAAAGGATGGCTGCCACTGTCGGCAGTAACAAGGACGCCTGTTCCGATGACATATTAAACGCTTCTACGAGCATCACCGCCATCGTCTCGATTTGTAGAGCTTTTCTCGAGAGATTTTGAGCGCCTTCGGTCATCTTGTGAGATGCGCCAAAGAACCAGGATGGCGAGTTCCGGCTGAGATGCGTCTGCGAGTTCATGATCGTCCGTTCCGCTTGGCTATATCTCTCCATAGAGAGGTTTGTACGCTTACCTAGATCCTGCAGCATCCTGGGTGGCAAGGTCGTAGCTCCGGCAAGTGTCATTAGAGCGAGGAATCTGTGAATCGGTAAAGAATCTAAAGATAGAAAACACCCACTTATCTATGCATAGCTTAGTGCCAACGAGTGCCGTCGCGGTGAACGCTTTCGAATCGAGATGCGCTCTTATATGAGAATGCACTTATATCCCATATAATACAACCGCATTGTTACCCAATAATCGTTATGCAGCTTCAATGATTGCAGTATTATCTAATTTACCAATGATGCGATACAATCATTGGAAACATAATTATAGGGTTGTACATCGTAAAGATGATCGTGCGCTTGTGTATCCGCATTGCAAAAGGATTAAAATGAATGTCAACAAAAGCATATTTACTACTTTATCTGCTGCAAACTCGCGCAAATTTTAAGACCACGTTATACCACCAGACTTGATTTATCTTCCCATTAGTAAAATGTTACATATTATATATATTTTAACCATGTTAAAGATATATAAATCTCGGTAAAATTAAAAGATGAAATGTGTATATACATAACATTGTCGAATTTATAGCAGGGGATTTAGGAACAAGAGAAATTTCGCATAATTTGATTGTGGCAGTCAAACTGATATTAAATAGAACATAAACACGTAATTTCGTAATTTATCACACCATCGTAATGAATTGCCAGAGACCTTGTTTATTTGATGGCGTTTCATCTTGTTACATTAGAAATATTGTTCTTAGTTGCGTTAACCGTAACAAATTCATTCATCAACTCGGGCATCTAATACCGGTTCTGGATTGGGACTATGTCATTTTTTACGATGTAACATAAGGTCGAAATAGATCTAAACGACCTCAGGAGAAGGTCGAATGGAGCTGACATTTAAGATCTTTCCTGATTCTTTTGTATGTTGCTTTACGTAATCTTCTTTATTCCCATGACTAGCGTGAATCGATGGGAACAATCACTTTGGCACACGCGGATCGATCACTCTCAACCGATTATCTCTGCACTGTTAATCTCCTTATCGACCCGGAACTTTGATCTTATTGGAACACGAGCATGTATTTTATGAGCGTGAGGAAGATTTGCGGTGACTGAAAAATCGATAGAAACGGCAAGATAAATTACGTACAATTACATCGCATTACAGCATTACTGGCATAATATATTCTTTTCATAATAATCAGCTATACATACATTAAAAAAAAAAAAGAGAAAAAGGGAGAAATCATTAAATGCTACTTCTCTTATTACTCAAGTTTTTAATTATTGAAACTTAAAAGTTTTTATATGTGAAATCAGATTAAAAAAATTTCTTATTCTTTTACGTTAAGTTTGCAGACCAATTTATCAAAGTCTTTAAATATCTCGATTTAATGTACATCGATAATCACGAAAATATTATTTGCGGTATTCGTTAATGTTTGGTCAGATATTATACTATTGTCACTGATATATATATATATTTAGATTGCATGGTAAGCTTTGGATACCATGTACACTCTCTCATTTCCTTAAAATGTGAAAATCATGATTGATGTTCTTAATCTTCACACATAATTACCTTCAAATAATATATAATTATCAGATAATTGTATAAAATTGTAATCTAGATATATTGTATTACGTACGCAGAGTAAAAGTATGCAATGTAAAACTGTACGGACATAGTATATATTAGCTATATAATTACAATAATTATAAAACAATTAGTTTCGTGCCGCTCACACGATGACATTGCGTATCAATTGTTGACTTGAACAGTTCTGTATAACTTAATTGTTAACCTTTGATGAAATAATGAGGTAAGAGAAACGTATCTGACTTCGTGAATACAAATCATTATGCCAAGACATAAGACCAAAGACGCCAAGACATTCTCATTCGCAAAGTTTCATAACGTTGCTGTTTCACTGTTTACGATCGTTGGGATAGAACGTTTGAGCTAATTACTCGATATGTAACATCCCGCGCGCTTAATCAACCCTTGGTTTTGAAACAAATAATAATCTTATGAAACTTATACTAGGAAAATATTCAGTTATGTAAGTATTGTTTTTTTTTAATAATAATGAGCTGTTATTGACTGGTTACGAAACATTAATATATACAACTCACAGATGGATATTAATGACTGAATTTTAAATTTTTCGCGCATAATTTTTAATTCTCTTAATTCTCGAGAGAGATTCTCGCTCTTCTTAATAATTTTTGATCACTCACGTAATTAACAAATTTATTCGAATTTCCAAAGAATATATATTTTTCTTTATTATTATAAATTATCTGTTTTTAATTATATATATATAAATTTCTAATTATAATTTTGTTATACACACACACACACACATACATTATTTCAAATGTTACCAAATGTTATTAAATCATAATTCATCATTTTATATCAAATTAATACAAATTAAAAAAATAAATAGTATTAATTGTATTTGTTAGAATTTAGAATACGATTAAAAATACTCACCGTGATACAAAGATGAGCAAACCACTTGTGGCGATGCTTCTAGCAGGAATCATTTTTTTGGAGATAATGCGTGTGATATCTTCGTAATGTACGGATCTCATTCACGTAGTTAATATGCGATGGCATTCATCTGCCTGAAAAGATTTCACAAGAATCGCACACGCGAGAGCGGTTTGCGCGAGAACGCACAGCGGTAATTCTGAACTGAGAGCGATGCTCGAACGAAAGTAAAACTCGAGTGTACTCTGTATGGCTTACTCCGGAGTGGGGTCCAGCCAGGATCGCAGCAACGCATAGTGTCAATGGTGCACGAGGTATCGAAGTATAATATGTATGCAACTAGTAAAAGTACATCATTGCACCGGCTGCAGTTGTGGGATTAATACTATGAGCGAAGCTAAGATTCGCCTTTCCTACAGCTACGTTATTGGAAATCGCGATATTGTTTCAAGGTCTAATACACACTCCATTCGCACCTTTGTGCTTGCAACGCGGTATGCGTGGATCGCGCGTATTCGTTTGCATAATGCTATAACAATAAGCATCGCAGCGCCTATTAATTAATGCACTTGATGGGCTTGACTACAATGTCATTTGCGGATTAGAATTCCTTAAGATGTTTGTGATTCATTCAAATATATAATCGCAAACGATTATCCACCTATTACTTCGTCTCTATTGTCCTCCTGTGTCAACAAGATCATCATCAATAATAAATCATGAGAGTACGTCGCGTGTAGAATAAAGCGAAACGATTATATGCTTCTAGCAAAATTTATTTCAAGATTTATTTATACAGAAATTAAAAATAAATAAGAAAATAAGCATACTCGCATATAATAGTATAATTTGACAGCAAAATATAGTAAGATAAAAGACAAAATATAGTAATATAAAAGTAGTTCCTAAGATCGCTTTATTTTTCATCGTTACGGTATAGAGATTAGATTATACTGAATTACTGCAAATAAAAATAGATCTCCTCAGAAGCAGTGAACTTTTATTTATGTTCAATTTATCATGATTACATCTTTTATTTTTTATCATAATTTTAATTAATTTTAATATAGTTCAGAACTTAATAATTTTATTAAGTACAGAACTTATTTATTATTTAATCTGCATATTAGCTTTGCTTGCGTATTAATTAATTAATTAATTTACAAGAGTAATTTAATTTACAATATATTTTAAGAGCGTACTTCATCTGTATTATCAAGAACTGCCCCACTGTAAGCTAAATCCCAATAATGCTCCACTTGATGCTTTTTGAAGTGCTCTCGAGCCATTTTTTCAATTGGGCACACTTTAAACTTAATTTCTCCGAAATGTCGCTGCTTACTTGTACCCTCCCAAACAAGAACACATCTGTTCGGTACATCATTACCATCATTATCCTTCACTATATCCTCTTCCCACTTAATACGATGCATCATCAGTCGTTTATACTTAGCTTGTTGTTTTGTTCCACCTTCCACTACAACAACATTACAGTCTCGGAACAACATTACGCAACCAGTAAGATAGAGCTGTTTCGCGTTAGTCTCCACTTTGAATTTCTTTGAGGCATTATTGATAAGATCGCGTATTCTGTAAAGATATGTTTATCTTATATTATATAAATCAATACACACACACACACACACGCACACGCACACGCGCACACACACACACACACACACACACAATAAAATTATAAACATACATTACCTGTATACAGCAACATGAACGCCAAGACTAGTGTCTTCTTTAAGTTTTCTCGCCTTTTTTTCGCGACGTTGATCAGCAGTGAGTCTGCGTGCTGCATTCGCATCCTCATGAGCCTTTAATCTCTTAGCCATCTGTTGGCGAACATGAGCTTCTATTTTTGTAGGATCTTGTACAGCTTCGGTTCCTAAAACTCGCATGAGATTAGAGATTCGCAACTTTGGCTCTGGTGGTGGTTCTAGACCCAATCGAATCTTTTCCTGCTCTTCCTTCCATGTCTCTCGCCTATTTTGTCTTCTTAATTTTTTACGTTCCTTTTTTGTAAGAAATACAGGCATATATATTGGTTTCAAAGGATCCGCTGTAAGATTTAACAAAAATAATTTTAATTATATAGTATAAAAAAATATATCAATAAAATAAAAATAAAATGAACATATATATACTTGGAGGTCGCATTTGTGCTGGATGCTCAACTAAATTTGTAATAGCCGAAGTTTTGATTGTCGTGGGCTCGTTCTCATTAGGATATCCACTAGTTAATATAACAGAATCCCACCATTCTACGTTAGGCACATCTTCAGAGAGAGCTTCAGTTTTAGGTGCAATTAGAGCTAATTTAGTTGCTGAACTAATCCCCGTTTTTCTAGCGATTTGACTGATTTCATTTTGCAATTTCTCTAATTGTGTCTTCATGCGTATTCTCTCTGCCAATTGCTGAAATTTTCCTGGTTCATGAAACTTCAATGCACGTTTACCACGCATCGCTGGCTTTACTCCTATTCTACCATCAAAAAATTGAGTATCTTGTATTTCCTCTGGACCTTTTGATTCTTGTAATTGAGCTTTAAATTCTTCTCTTTTCTTCGCACGTATATTAGCTTTTAAAGTAGGCACTACTTGAGTAAGTTGTACTTCTTTGCCAGTTATGTCTACTGTTCTACCAGATTCATCCAAAATTAAAGGAGTTGGTTTATCTGGTACATTAATATTAGCAAGTAATCCCGAACTTAATTTATTTCTGATCTGTGCTTGCAATGCAGCTATTTTTCGTGCTTTATCTGAATCTGTTTTACTCAATAGGCCTTGATTGTACATGCTTCCTACTGTGGGTAATGTATCTCGTCCTTTAAATAATGGCTTTCCAACAACATCTTCCTGCTTTATTGCCTTTAAAGCTCTTTTTCTTTCTTCTATTTCTCTTTGCGCATTAGCCATCATTTGCCTTATCTAAAAATATATAAAATATATATAGAAAATAAAATTATTAGATTAGCATTTAAAATATTTCACCAAATAAAATTAATACCTTATCTGCAGAAAGCTGAGTTTCTACAGTTTTCTCATTTTTTGCTTCATCATCTTTAAATCTTGATTTCTTCGCATCTTTGTCTTTATCTTTATCTTCCGAATGCGGCCGCTTCTTGTTCTTCTGAGCTGCTTTAGTGTCATCATAAATTGTAAATATTTTTTCTGTTAATTTAGAAGCTTTTTTGTCTTCTAACAAGGCTGATAATTTATCTATATTAAAAAAGAAACAAAATTATATATATTTAATATAACAATATATTAATATAGCATATATTATTTGTTGTAAGTGCTAATGTTAAAAATTGTAAAGGATGTAGATTGATATTTTATTCTCTACTACTAACCTGCTGTTTTACGTTTATCATAGCCAGAAGTGATACAATTAATAGCAGTAGTAACAATTGCTGGTTCACTGAAGCCAAGAAATTTATGAACCGTTTTCTCGATCTGTGGTTTTATTTCATCTACTTCCTTTCTCGTTAAATACGACATTTCTCTAATTTTACTTCATTCACTGAATGCGAATAATCTACAATTTTATATAAAGATAATTTATATTTTCACAATATAACCTCTCTTTCTCTCTCTGTTAAGGTTATAAATACCACTTCTCTACGTACTACGTATGACGTATGCACGGCTTGAAATTGGTCTCGTTCTGTAAAGCCAATAATCGCACGACCATTGATATTCTGATGTGGACTATCTTTTTGCGCATGCGCGGCAAAGAATACAAGCTGTATTCACAGTATACGACATGCAACGAACATTTTGGCGGTCTGGATTTTCAGCGGACGAAGAAGACGGTATAATAAAGTAATTAAAGTAAGTAGATAAATTAATATTAATATTATTTTGTATTTTACATTTATATAACATATAAAATAACTTTGAGAAATGGAATAAACAAAAAATAAATGTGTTTTTCTTTATTTCAATTAGATAGTGCAATGACGCCCCCGCTTGTTGCATACGCGGGAAAAAATGGACTGATCCAACATCACCGCTGAGCAGTAACATCATTAATTTTCGTCTTTGGAATCAGCAAATGGACCTCAGGTAATACAAGATTTGATAATTTGCTTTGCTGAAAGTGTCATAACATCGAGGCTCCGATTGGTAAGTGCAATATTACTTTTATTTCGCTTTTAAAATGTGCATAAAATATTGCCAAGCTTTAGTCAAAATGAGCTTACTATAGCATCATAAAACTACAATTGATGCTAATTATATTTGATTATTTTTGTTACACGGATAGTTTTGCTACGATTACAAAGCTGTAAAAAGTTATATAATTACAAATATGTTTACAGTTCAATCTTATTATACATCTTGAATACATAGAAATAACTAAATTAAAATGGATTTATTTTTACTTTTATGTTATTATAAAGCATAAAAAAGACGATTTTATTTTCTCTTATTAAATAATATTGATTTTATCAAAAGTTAATTTAATAGACATATTTTTTGTACATTAAAGAGTATATATTTAAAAAAAAAAAACTATAACAAATATATGGATATAGAATAAATCATATTAAATTTATTATCAATCAAAATTTACAATCTCTCAGATTCTTCGTGTATTCTCATATGGACTAATAAAACATAATTATGCGAATCACTTTTCAACATTTTCTTGTCTATTTTGCTAATGATGGTACTCACGTTTCTCTTTACAGCGAGAAAAGCTCTCAAGGGAGATTTAGGTAGCTTCTCATAATTGGCACACATTGACCTTTAACTTGATTTACAAATTTGAGAAGCTATGCATCATAATGTATTGAACACTATTGTTTTTGTCGATTGAATTTCATTGCGTGAATAAAAGAGAAATTTCGCGTTCCATCACAATATATTCATTATTATAAAAATTAATACGTGTAACAAAAATTTGAAATATTATATATGATATTTTTACATATTTAATATTTTAGAGAGAGAAATATTACATTATAAATTGCAAATTTTTTACTACAACAAATATAAAAGCATAAAAAATATCATTTTTTAGATTTATATTTTTTTGAGATAAATATTGATGATAATAACTCACTTGTTATACAAAGATTTAAGCATGTTGAATTTTTGAACAATAATTGAGATATTATCATCAGTAATATATTTGAGCATTTGTAAATAATAATTTATTTATTTGAGAAAGGATATGTTTACGTTTTATATATATATTATAATTGAAAGTAAGAGACATTTGATAATATTGAATTGATTGATCTAAAATCTAGAATGTTGGGCATAAACGCTGAAATATTTCTATACAATTTTTTATATAATTATAACAATTTATTTATTTGGCAGAATATTTATGCTATATGTATACTAATTGAAAAGTAAGAGACATTTGATAATGTCAAATTGATTAAACTGGAATCTAAAATGTTGGATACAAACGTTGAATTTTTTTATATAATTATAATAATTTATTCATTTGGAAGAATATTTATTTGTATCTGAAATTTAAAATGTTGTACACAAACCTTGAAATTTTTTGATATAATTACATCGTCTATTATAATAATATGTTCTAATCGGAACATTGCGTGAGAATCGAGAATTACTGGATTCCAACGCTCGTTCCGACCGCTTTCAATAGTTTCAGTATGGTAGCAAGGCACCATACAATCAATCACTATGCATCTTACGGCCGTTCAGAGAAGACTTACAATGTAACGTGATGTTGCTAGAACGAAATATACGAAGGTGTAAAGGACGAAAGCGGTTGCGAGGGCGGTGGAATGGCAGTGGACCGACAACCGCAAATGAGAATGGCAGAGGGAACTACGCTGTTCCACGCTTCTCTAGTGACCGATGAGGCCAATTTTGCGAACCACGTTTGCTCTGTTCTGAGGCTGTTGCTTTAAACTTTTCTGTCGATTGAAATGAAGGAATTGGAATTCCGCATCGCATTTCCTTTGTTCGGGTTAGGCATCAATTAGACTTAATTGGCACGTACGGAGTGCCATAGAATTTTATCGTTTATTTCTATTGTCAGCGAGATACATTGAGAGATAATTGTGATGATTATCATTGATAAGACAAACATATAACGATTGATATCGCGCAATAATTAATAAATAGGTATCTCCTGGAAATAAATGTTTTATATTCATCGATAAAACATCATGGAAGTATGTTATTTATTCTTTTTTTTTACGCCGGACATACATTAATCATAGTATTGCTGTCTTATAGATCTTTTATAAAGTAATTTATAATTGGCTGTAAATGTGTGTGTAAATTAAAAATTTCTTTATATATTGAAAACTTATATAAAACTGACTATCGACATATGTACTCGCAATATATTCTTATGGTATACACACATGTTATATATGTATATATATGTTTTATAATAAGAGAAGTTTTTGTGTGTTAATAATTGTTTTAATTTTTATCTCTTGTATTTTTAAATAATAAATGTTTTAATTGCAGCACATATTACGAATATATGTTGATATAATATGTCGATGGTCAGTTTTATATGAGTTTTCAACATACATTTTTTAACTCAGGCAATTATAAATTACTTTAAAACATTGTAAACAACGCTATGATTAATATATGTTCCGCGCGAAATGAAATGAATAAAATGCTTTTATGTGATGTTTTATCGATGAAATACATTTATTTCTAGGATACTTATTTATTAATTAGTACGTGATATTGCACAAATTAATATTTTCAATAAATTATGATAAAATTGAATAACGTAGACATTATTAATAATATATTTGCTTTAATGCTATAAAGTTTGAATTTTGAACACAAAAATATAGGATAAGCAGAATAAGTTATATACAAAATTTATAATTGTGGATTATAAATAATATAAAATTAGAATTATAATATGTGAAATTTATTTAAACTTTGACATCACAAAAAGAGAAAGATATGTCGTCGCAAACCAGTGTGTCTAGTCACTTAAGTTTAAACTTCCAACTATGGGTACTCATGCAGGTCGCTTGATTTGTATTCTCTAGTAAAAGTTGTGCCATAGCTATCTGTTAGGCAAATTACTACAAAGTAACTGGAACTGACTGTTGATACGGAACAGGTTATCTAGCATGAACGTAACATACAGTTTCTGAATCCAGTTTGTAAAATCAAACTTTAACCTAGCTATAAAATTCAGTTCAGGGTAAAGTCGATCATTTCAAACTTTCCCTGATAGATGTTTCATATAAAAAAACATATGATTTGAATCACGGTTGTAATTTCCCAATGCTATTTCCGCATCAAAAATTTTTACGTCGAAAAATGCATAAAATTGCACGAATCATTGAATTATAAACGGATATAAAGTTGACAAACGCAAATAATCCAACAGAATAAAAAAAAAAATTAATTCCTTAATTTACTTTGATAATATATTTGGGTATTGCTTATATATATAAATTTCTTCTTGTATAAAAGAATTATATGAATCGTAAAAATTTTACTTTATGCTTTATACTTATATATAATTTTATTTTATGGAAACTTTAACATTTATGGAGATATATAAAATATAATTACATGTAGGATAAATAATGTAAATATTGTGTAAACGTGGTTGATATGTTGCATAAATGGACTTCGTATTAATTAGAGCCTGATACCAACAATTATCGTAATTTTTAAATAATCTGCTTTTTATGTCACAAATCATAGATAAAAAAACATAAATTGGAAGAATTTTGCATTCTCTTAAAGCAGACTCCGCAGACGATGCATCTTTCCAGAATAGTCCAATACCCTTTTTTACGATCGCGTTTTACATCACTTGGTTCTTGACTGAGGTCCATATCTATTCTCGGAAAACCATAAAATTGCAGTGCTTCAATCCCCGTACCTTAACTATAAAAATAAATGATAGGATTTAGAGCCTTTATCCATATACTACACCGTTAACATCTCGATGATGGCGAAAATCACATTAACCAACTACATATGAGTTGAACTATATATGAGTTTAGTTCTATCTTATCACTATAATTGATACAACTATCTTTCGCAATTTAGAAGCAAAAAATAATCGCAAAACTGCAATGCAAACAAGAATAGTCTTGTTCAAAATGACTCACTTTTAATCAAATAAAATTTGTTAGAGAATAAAAATTTTATTTAGTATTTAAATTGATTACTGCTTTTTCCCCCTCAAATTATATCGACTATAGTTTTATAATATCATACAGAAGTCTCGCTATCCGTAACAATAACGGTACAATTGTGCGTACGAGCATCGTGATCGCATGCTGAGCGAATTATATTCAGTCGCTATGTATCGAGTCAGTCGTGTTTCTTCGTAAATTTAACGATTTTGTCGGTAGACGTGAGCACGTCCCGAAATGATGTACGGTTCGTTCGTATGAGTTCGTCGGCAGCTAATGCTCTAATATGCGCAAAGGGTGCCATGCCCGTGTCACGCGGATTACCACTAATTGTAGTTTATGCTTTATACTACGCTATTCTCTTGTACGGCCGTTGGGTATTCGATGTATTAACGGGGATCTCGTATATGTTCATCCGCACACGGGGAGACGATCGTGTATCTACACATGACGCGCGTAAAGATATGTGATAGATCGTATATGCGTATGTGTTAGTGAACGATGTATCCATATGATAGAGGTTCCCAAATTTTGTGATTATTAACTTTGAGCTTGGTAATTTTTTTGATTCACTCTTATCTTTTATTATTTAGTCCAATCAATACTTTTTCATAATTAAAAGCGTTTTTTCAAAGCCATGAGATTTTTTTTTTTATAAGTTTTATATTTATACTTTTTTTTTTTTTATAAGTTTTATGTATATACAATACTTTTTCTTTAATTTACAAATAGAAATCAGCAGAAACCGCATTCGTTATTTTGCTTATAAATATAGATTTTTCTTAGGAGTTTAGTTGTGTATTGTGGTTTTTATAATATATATAATGACCGTTGTTTGTTAATGATAGGAATATTATAGAAATTTACATAAAATATGCACGAAAACTTAAAAATAATTATTATCTTGATCATGTTATTAAGTAGAACGGTTGTATAAGAAATTGATTAAACATAATTATTATATTTGATAATATTCCTATGTTGATAGGACGCACACATGTAACGATTGCCTGCATAATTATATGAATGCAATATTTACCATAATATATCATGTGTGTTATCATTATTAATTTTTCAAACAAATATAAAGTTATCCCTAATAGAGATAGAAAATACGGAGCGAGAGAGAGAGAAGAGAGAAAAGAGAGAGGGAGAGTGAAAATTGATTCTCTCTCTCTCTCTCTCTCTCTCTCTCTCTCTCTCTCTTTCTTTTTGCGATGGGAAAAGAAAGTGACGTTTCCAAGCGTGACGAAATTAGTATAGTCAAGAAAATGATATGTGCAATGCGACACGTGTGAACGGTTGAGCATTACTGTAATGCTGCTGCACACACGGGGCTTGGACTTCCTCGGCTATCATGTCAGTCTAGACTGAAATAACCGGGCACCGCACCTCTGCCTCGCAATTAAGCGCGGCTGTATCTAACCGATTATACGCAACATACGATCTTCCATCTACGCAGAGAAGTGTACACAGGTGTATGCGAATGCACGAGAGACTGCCTCGCAAAGGGTGCCATTCGCAGTAGCATCCGTGACTCCCAGCATGAACCTTGTTAGAGAAGTCCGCACTTGTTTATTTTCAATTTCGTTGCGCTTTGAGATATTATTGTTTATATTATTCGGCAATTATAGGGAGATTGGTAGGCGTTTAAACACTGAAGCATATTTAAGCAATTGGACATTGCAATAGAAAGTTTTTAGCTTATTTATGTATGTGGGGAATACTTGAAAAACACACAGAAGACTGAAAAAAATATATTGTAAGATGCACAACATATATTAAATTGTTCATATTTATCCGAACTACGCGTTCGGATATATCATTCATCTTTCTCTCCAAGCGGTATCGATTGATATTCTTCCTTTCAAAACTTTTTAAATAACGTTTCTGTCTATTTAAACATATTATGATCTAGAAGATACATTTTTTATTTATTGCAGAAATTTTGATTTAAAAAAAAAATATATATATATAAATATTTTTTTGGGGGGGATTAAATATATATTGTGCAATCGTATTCTATTTTTTTCAATTAATGTTTTACATGATGCGCATATTTTCTTCTGTGTTCGTTTTCACATTCGCCGCGTTTATATAATTACCTGCGCTGCGGCGCACAACCCTTATTTTTTTAACAGACAGAACAAGCGTATACAAGCCGTTATATCTCGCGGCTACTATCGATGCGAGCGATGTTTACGTTTAATTACCGTTGAATACAAACGTTTAATTGTTACGCGTTGTTTGTACTTAAAGTTAAATGCTCTTTGTTTTCACCATGTAAACAGATGAGAAAGATTATTGCTTCGAAATTATTCGAACTACGCAAAAATTACGACCTAGAGAAAATTCGTGAAATTATTAGCGAGTTTAATTTTTTATTTTTGCAAATTTTTTATCAAAAAGATATGCAGTGATAATGATAAATATGTAAACGTATATATGTATATATAAACTTACCTTATTCGCATTTCAATTTCAATATCAATTATATATCGTTTCTCTCTTTAAACTGATAATTTAGAGTTAATGTTAGTATATATATATATATATATATATAAATACATGTATGCATTCTCTCTTGTTATATGCATATATTTGGTTGTTAAAAAAATAATTCTAATTAAGTAAAAGTAGCAGGAAATGGACTGGAAAAGAATGAAACAATATAATATACATTTTCTATAATATATTTTACATTATAAACCAACCATACATCATCATAATAATATCTTGTATTCTTAAGCCCTATGCGTGTTTTATCCTATATTTTCGTTTATATACTTCCTTCATATTTATACTTTGTTTACTTTTTTATAGTATTTATATATATTTTTATTTATATTCATCATTATTTATAGTGTATATTATATACTATATTATGTATATATAATATCATACACGTTCCTTTTTTTTTTCTTACGCACGTTTTAGGGCGTCTCGCGGTAATAATGTTGCGTGTGTATCGTGTGAAAATTGTTTCTGCAAGTGTACACATTCCGCTATGCCTGTGTACACAAGGCTGTCTCTACTGCCCGCGCGCGTAGTACACGGTTCTCGCTCTTCCGTTTTCTGCGTATGCTCTGTGTGTGTGTGTGTGTGTGTTGTTGTTGTTGTGTCGTAGTTTATGTATTGTTGTGCCTATGCGTGCGCCGCTATGCGCGTTGTTACAAATTACATGTACATTATACAGCTTTCGCTCGGCGTGTTGCTCTTGAGCTGCGTTCACAGCTCCTTAACTTAAATAATGCAACGAGGCTGCCATAGGACCCCGCGGGTCATACGTTTAATCGCGGAAGAATCTTACTTAAGTCGCGAGCGCTCGATCGCCACCCCTCTCCCACCCCTATTCGTCGCTTTTGTCATTATGACGCTTGCCTTCGTTGAACCTATATTTTGGAGAATGTTTCCGCGCGTAATACGTGCATCGTATCGAACGATGCACGATGGATGGACGTTATACCGGCTCCTTCTCTCAAATTTCGCTATGCGCTGTTTCATTCGCGTACATGTATCGTACAATACATGTATTACCAATGTTTTATCAATGTTATTTTTTTCCCCCGATTGTGCGTTCACGCGTTCTTGCTGTTTTTCGCTTTCTCATTGTTCTTCTCTTTATCGAAATACATACGCACAAAGAAGCGGATAAAGGCACCTAACTTCTTAGCGTACGATCGTAAGTGATATGCCGCGTGTCGTATTGGGATAGGGAGAAGGGGCATATCTATAGGGCTCCGCAACGCATACATATATTTCGTCAAATTGTAGGAAAAGCTACGAGAAAAATGAAGGACCGTCGTAATCTCTGTATGAATCGGACGCGATCATAATTACCGTACTTCTTCTTTTTTTTTTTTGTTAATTTTTATTTCTTAACATTCTTTTTGCTGGAGGCATACTAGATCTCATTTTCTTTTTTTCGCTTTTTCTCTCACTCTCATTCTCTCTTTCTCTCATCCCTTTTATTTCTCGTATTCGATATATTCATATTCTCTTCGTTTTTCTTTTCTTCTTCGCATGTTCGCCCTATTAATCTTTTTTCTCGTATACACGCTTTCTTTCACGCACACGCATCCTCTCTTTCTTACTGTATTTTTCTCGTTATCGCTTCATACATTAGACGTGCCTACATTTAGGGGCACGGGGGGGGGAGGGGTGGGGGGTCCAGCAGGCTAGCCACAACATCTATTTTCTTTTACAAGTACGCTTTAATGTGTTTTCTTATTTCTTACAACTAGAGGTATTTAACACAGTATGTCGCGGGGCGCGCACATTTATAGATGCCCCGCATTCGTTCGCTCCCTTCTCCTTTTTAAGCTTATATTCGATATAGCTTCTATCTGTTGGCTAATATTATCTTCTTACACATGTATGCATATGTATATATAATATACATATCTTTATTATATATAGATGCGCGTGTCTGTTTGTAGTCTTTCTTGTATAATATATATGATTATATACATACATTTTTTTTTTTTACTTTATGTTATATGCTCGGTATCTACGGCTTACGGCTCCTACTTTTGTTTTCTTTCACTGTGTGCTTTTTCTTTTAAACATTCTTGCATTAACACTAAGCTGTTTCCACGGTGCTTTGCATCGGTAAATATCCCAATTTGGCCCGACTGCTGCCCTCGTCCCGCTAAGAATTATATTAGACTCTCGAGGGGCATGTTGAAAATAAATAGTTTAGCTAAATGCACTTCGCTTAGAAAAAAATTATCATATTCAGTTGCAATTTACAATGTAAAATTTAGTCTCTTTTTGGGACACAATAGTTTAGAAGAATTTGAAATTAGTTTCGCTTCAATAATGTGATTAATAAGATTATTAGATAAAAAACTATTGGTTTGATATGCCCATATCGATAGTCAACACGCAAAGAATTTGGATAACTTGCTGCCTTGTCTTTAATAATTTATCGTTCGTAAATATTCATAAATGCGAAAGTTAATACTCGTCAATGAAAATTAAAGTGACATCTTAAAATTTAAGTCTACAACCCATAAAATACTATTCCTGATATCACATTCGAATTACATCGAAATGAATTATTAAGAGATTGTCATATCGCTACATGTGCGATTCGAAACGATGGAAATAAGTGGAGGATGCAATAAATTTTGCGACGTCTCGATTTATCGGTTAAGGTTTGTTTTCAAGCGTCACGATTCTATTGTCGCGAAAAGAGAAGAAACGAGCACACAGCTATAGTTTAAGTAACTTGAAGCACCGATTGATTAATTATATTCCACGTCCCTTACTGCAATTTCTAATTGGGAATGGTGGGATCAGTTGATTAGCTCGATGATATGTTTTATATGTGCATTCGCGCGATGCCTACGTGCCGATCGATATGAAAATCGCGTTTTGTAGTACACTTGCGAGAGGCAAAAGCATTTCGAACACGATAAGATAGTAATCGATACACCTTGCTCTCTTAACTTTCTCCAGGACCGACACCACCCCCTCTGTCCATTGCCTGCACGAGACTTGTGCAAACATCTCGGTAACAATAATTAATACCTATACATATAGCCCTCAATGAAAAAAGCACGTACAAGTTTCTAAATGTATGTTTCTTCAATGATTGTCGACTATCGTTTGGTAAGTCTCCGCGAGATAAGTCTGTCCGGGCGAAGGAACGTGTGCGGTGGCATCAGGATATCAGTCAAGGAAATAAATAAGAGAGCGTTTTAAAGGAGGGAGCGGATGGATAAAAAAGAAAAAATTGAAATTATATAGCTTAGATTCTAAGATAAAGGAGAGAGAGAGAGAGAGGATTATGTGATGAGAATCGAAAAGGGAAGAAGAAGAAAAAAAAGGTATTTCGAATTTTGTTGTAATTGGAAAATGTAATGAGATTCAATAAAAGTTAAATAGTCAGGAACGGTCGCTTGTTAGAATTTAAACGACACGACGGCAAAAATCTCGAAATGATATTAATTATATTGTCTCTAATACGTTGCCGGGTTATAAAATCTGAGAACTGCGACTTAAGGACGCGGGCAAAGGATGGAGGCAGCAGCCGCAGCACGCGTGTCTCTGTATGTATTTATGTATTTATGTATGTATATATGTATATGCTCTATGTTTTCGGTGTATGTGTATACATATACACGTGTCCTGCCGTTTGTGCTGTATAAGAGCTCGGAGTATAATTTGCGGATATTAATTATTGCACTATTTTTCATTAACCTAGTGATCGACAAGCTAGATTAGACTAGACTACGTCTAGGGCTTTTGTTAAGTTTCTCATCGCTAAAGTTTTACACGTATGCTGTGTGCATCTTGTGTACTTGGTGTTGTGTGTATTTACATACGCGTATATGTTTTACATCTCGTGTACGCGCGCGCGTATTTCTTTTTTCTGGATGGGTCCGTGATTTTAGGTACCATAAGTGAATCTCTTGCTAGTCTTGCGCTGTAGCCTTCCTCTCGAGTTTGCCTCCTTTTTTACAGTTTGTATCGCCGCCCCCGGTTCACATTTCCCCGCCGTCCGTCGTTGCCGTCCGCGATTACACTGTCCCTATTTTCGTTTGCCCCTACTAAGTCAGATTACATTAATAATTATCTATCTATCATTTTATGCTACATTTTGGTTTCCCATTTAACGCGATGAGGACTCGCTCGATCGGCTAGCTCCACTCGGTATATGTTCTAGACAACGCACACGTCTACATTAAGTAATATACACGCCTTAATGTGTTCAGGCGCCTTTCTTCGAATACTTTTTACAGGATCGGGCGTCCACGCTGATTCTTTAAAAGAGTGCAGGATCCGTCACTTTTTTTTTTCTCTGTCGAAGGTGGAATCGAGTCGGAGTGCATAGCGAGCAATTTGATAAGGGGAGTGACTGGGTACGTAAGGAACGTAAAAGTAGAGAGTGTCGGATCCAATTAATATCCTCTTGTCGATTAAACGCTTTCCGGTATACATTACTGTACAGAATTTCATTGACAGATGCAAACGCACGCGGTAACAGATTCTTATTGCATAATTCGTATTACAATCTGCTATTGGGTCCCTCTTGCCACTCGAGATCTTCGTTCCCCCTCTCTCCCCTCGCTCGTTCCACCTTTCACAAAAATAACCTATATTTTTATTTCTTTCGCCTAACTAATAATGTACACGATATTTTCTTTTCACTTATGTTTTTTCATGTCGCTTTTTTTCCTTAAAAGTTAACTTTCTCACGCACAGTGCTTTATTTTACGCACAACGATTGAAAATAACAGCCTTCGCCGCCGCTGCGCGCATAAATGCATATATATATATGCATTTTTGAATTTATATATACGTATGTATATATATATATATATATATATATATATATTTATTTATAATTTTGTTGTTTTTTCTTTGCATACTCGTGCCATGTCCTCGAGGTTAGTCACCCAATTTCTATCAGAAAATGAGATTCAATTAGCATGACGATTTTCTTTTAAGCTATAATTTTAAATGATGTAAAAGTTTTGCACATCGCGATTGTAACCTGCATTTTATTATATCTATCAATATATCTATTGTATATATATATGTATATACTTTCTAAAATGTTTAATTTTTTAAATAATTTGTTACATATTTGATGATAAAACACAACTGTTAAAAGATAATTGAGATTAGTGTCAAAAGAATGACATTTGATTATAAAAAGATATAGAGACACAATTATTTTCAAGGTGCAGATTACGAGAGAACTGAATTGAGAAATAATTATAAAACTTGATCGTCAACATGCAAAAACTGCAGGAAATAATCGTGGTCGCGCTTACATCACGTGCGATCGTGCATAATAATTTATATGTTGCGCTAAAATTAAAGACATAATAAAATTTAGGATAAGCTAAATGCATTCAATAAAAAAATTACGCACGTAAATGAACATATCTATAAATAACCATATTTCTAATAACATAACGACACAGTAACACGAATTGAAAAGAAATCTGACAAAATATCCCTCTCGATATTTTTCGTGCGAATATACAAATTAAAGTTTTTAACAGTAATCTATATATAATTTTCTCTAAACATTTTCTCTCAAAGCTGCAAATCAAATGAAAGCAAGATGTCAAAAATGCAGCCAATATTGCGACGTTATTATTTTTGAGACATGTCACACGAATGATATGAATTATTGTATCAGAATCATTCATTGAGAATAAAAACTCTCTCTCTGAGAAATGTGGCGGTTTTTATTGTCGAGCTTTCTTTCCAAAAGGAAAGTCACACTCTTTTCGCTGGTTGACGGATCGGTAGACACTCTCTCTACTTTCATCATAAAACATCTATACTCTACGCGATGTTGGGCAGGTTTGATTGTGTCGTTTTTTTCATTTTCTTTTCTGCGTTTCGAACATTCATGTGCCGAACTTTGATCATCGATCTTTTTGATTGAGAAACGTCGAACGCTTTTGATTCGCTTAAAACACGATCCGTCTGTCTTTTGATTAATAACAGAATCGTCTATCTCGTTTCTGTCATCATCGACGCACTTTTCTCGCCCCTTAATCATTACACCTTCCGTCTCTTTTTCTCTTCTTGTTTTATTTCTTTTTTTTTTCTATCTGTTCGCGTAGATAAAATTATGAATTATGTATCTATGGAATGTGGTATTTTACGAAAGAGTTTTATTAGAAAAAGACATGAAAGATACAATATATTGTGTCATTTAAAGCGCGACCCATAATGCTTCGGAGCAGTAAAGCTCTTTCAACAAAAACAAAAACAGTAATATTAAGGCCTCTTGTCGAGTATCGAATTTCAAACATGTTCTATGCAAAGCAGATGACATTTCGCGATTTTAAGTTTATAATTTATCAGGGCACAATTATAAAAATTTTACGCAATATATTTTAAAATATCATTTAAAAATTATTTTTATTTCGGAGAGTTTTTTGACGATTGAAGACTTAAAGCTTTAGTATGTCATTAATTTTCGTATAGATTCGGCTCAGCCCTCTATTCATTGCTCCGATATGAACGCGATCTCAGAAAAAGCAGGGACGACGAGCGACGAGCATGAGTTGCGATACTTAAAACCAAAGGAGTGAAAAGAGGCGGTAGGAGCAAAAAGCAGGGCGATGATGATACAGACTATCGAGCACGAAGATAAAAGAGACAGATAGCAATATACGACGGGTAGTTTCAGCTGTTTCTCATTTTTTTAAATCTTTAAATTGCTTGTCCTATATCATCTCGTCGACCCGCAGCTCTTCGGAGTGATCCTCTTTCGGCAAGTGGATGATTTTAACGGCGGAGGAGCACGTCGATGATGAGATTACATACGATTAGAGACGATTAGAACGGCAGCCGCGCGGACAGGGCACGCGTGGACAAAAAACTTAACTCGTCTAATCTAACTTTCGTGCTGTTTGTGCAATGTATCTATCTACGAATTATTTAATCTCTTTTTTTTTTTCACGTCCCTCGCTTGTGCTGTGCAGTTTATATTCGTCTTTCTCGCTCGATCTTTCTCTCCCTCTCATTCTTTCTTTTTTTTCACTTTCATACTTTCTTTCCCTCTCCTTCTAATGCTCTTTTATATGTACGATTGCACTCATGCAATTGCTTACACGTGAACGACTTATATAAGTCTCGGTTTCGCCTTTTTTTGTATCAATTTGGCCAAGTCAAAATTCGGGACATCGGGGAGATTGTGAACGTTTTACTGCTCCTCGAACATTTAAAATATACGCATGCATGCACCGTCTCTTCTAATTATTTTGTTTGTTTATTATTATTATTTTTTTTTTTCGTTGTTGAGAATTCGTGTGTTTCTCGTTTACGCAGTCGAGATTGATTTACAAAGAGACGGATGAATGGATGCCTTTTTCCTTTCTAAGCTTAACGTTTTATTGCTTAAACGTCATATAGAATCTTGATTTGCTTTGGTTCTACATAGTCACATTTTATATAAAAATCTAACATTTACTTAAAAACCACGGCGATTCTGATCGGTGTTTCGCGCATTTCGTCACTTTCTCAGTTCGGAACGTGCTAAATTTGTCGGCATCTCCCACGTCGTACCACGGTATTGATTGTTTTATAAAAGTATCCAACTGGCCTAAGTGCGTGTCCGAAAGACAGACTCGAATGATAAAAGCGAATGTTGAACCGCTTGCGAAGATTTCACGCGTGAATTATCGTTCGGCCACGAATTCGATAAGTAAATGTATTAACCGAGATACGAAGTCTTCGCAGTGTGGAAAATGGAATAAGACACGTGGATCCGATAGTAGTTCCGTGGTTTTCGAGATGGGATAAGAATTTTACAAAGGTATTGATTATTTTGTCCCCGTAGAAACGCTGTGCTCTCGAATATACATAAGATTCATCTCCCCATTGTCGCCGAATTTCGAATCGTTTCGAGTATAACTTTTAATATAATATACCTATCTAACTAGCTAATTGTTGAATTTCGTTTATATAATAATTTTTATTTTTTTATGTATATATATATATATATTTTCATTTATATATATATATATATATTTATATATGTATATTTATATATTTATATCTTCGCGAGTGTTCCTTTCTTTCGATTAATCGATCTTTGTATTTATCATTTATACACCGCGGTCACTCGCCGGCTACCGCATTCGGTTACGAACATCCCATTACTTTGTTTTTGAGTTAGTACTCTTTCGCTGTTAAAGCCCAAACTACAAAAATAATGAACCCGGATAACGAATTAGAATCCAGCGGTCTGAGAATTCATCGCTCTTTCTTCCATAGGAGTAAGGAATTAATATATACGCATTTTTAAAATGGTCATAAACTAGGTATCACGATTCCGTTAAACGCGGACTCGTGTCTCTCGCTGGACAATACAATAATAATGCATATAATTGGCCAGTTTTGCTAAAAAAAAAAAAAAAAAAAAATCAAACCATCACGAATGGCGTATTCACGTGTACTGCCGGATTTCGTATTCTGTATATAAGCTTCGGTCACTACTGTAATGACAAATGCTATCTATTTCTTCAAGCCGAGCGAGATACTAAATTATCCTACAGACTGGACGAGAGATATCTCCGCTTAATAATCGATAGCGGCTCTTTCTCTTATATTGGACGTGAAAACTTATGGGGAGATAGGGATGTCGGATGCATCTTGCGCAAGGTTACCTAGGATTATGATTCTTATTTACTATCTTTTTTTTTTATTTCTCACTTTACTTCTTTGTTTTTACTAAGCGAGTGTTATCTGGTTTTCGTGATTGCCACCTTTTGACTCGCGCATTGTCAAGCCGGAAGTGGCATGAGTTTTACCGCTTTCGCTGCCGCGGCTGTGGCGTCGATGATGACGGAAATGTTGTTGTTGTTGTTGTTGTTGGTGATGGTGGTGGTAGTAATGGTGGAGGAGGAAGTGATGGTGGTGGTAACTGTTGTTGCTGTAGAAGTTGTTCCTGTTGGTGGAGTATACTTGCTTACCATCACACTAGAAGGCTAGGCGTCAGCCAGTCCTCATCCGCTAGCTGGACCGCAACCAAGAACACACTTTACCATTTGAACACACAAACGCTGGTTAAATCTTGGTCCGAATTTCAAGAAAGTAATAGAAATATGCTCGAAAATATAGTTCTCTCTCTCCCTCTCTTTCACTCGTCTTCGCGCTCGTCTGTGTGCTCTCTACCGTTTGCTCTCTTTCTTCTTTCCATTCATTCTATCTTTCACTTCTGCATCATTCTTCGCTTTTTCTTTCACGTCTTTTACAGTTTCTCACATTCCTCTACTATATAAATTCTAATCGATCTGAATCTACCTTCACCATGACTCAACCTCCACTACGTGGTGCAATAATAAAAACGTAAAAACTGGATAGCGATCACATATAAATAGTGTTAACCATTCTATTTATATTATTTAGAGCGCATTAAACTAGGAGTTTTTCTGATCATCGTAATCATTATAAACTTTTCTCTGTCATCATCAGATAAATCAAGTTTACGTTATTAAATAAATCTGCGATAAAATATCACGGTTTCCTACGCCGATAAAATGCGAATATCGTTTTCATCTCTTACATGATTTCTTCCATTCCTTTTGGCGCTGTAGGAAATATTATCCTTTTGCATAAAAACACGTTGCAGCAAGTATTTTCAGCTTGAATACGAGGTTGAGCCAGGTTGTAGATGCAGTTATCCTGATGCTAATTGATATTCGAAAGAAAGGATAAGCCAGGCCGTGCGATGATAGTGGTAGCGATCACTGTGCCTGCGAATCGAAATATGTAAATAAAAATAGTCTTTTTGATAACTTGGAGTATCCCTTCCTGGTTAATATAAGAGCAATCGATTATATAAAAAATATGATATTCAATTTTAAATAATCTTTATAACAATTTATTTAAAAATTTGTTAAAAAAAGATACACGCGCGTGTAAAAGCTATAATTAAATTTATTCCGATTAATACGATTTTGATAAAACATTCGTCAAAGTTGTATGACTTCAAATTAGTTATGCAATTTATTGAGATTGCAAAAAGATGATGAGATATCTGCATAAGATGATAGTATAAAGTCTAACATCAATACCACTTTATAGAAGTATATATAAGAGAGACAAGAAAATAAAAACATTCCGGAAGGATACTCGAATTGAATTAGATAAAGTGCAAGAAGCATAATACATGCATGTTGCATTCTATATTCATGCAGAGATCTATGCAGAGTAAACGACTAGCTTTTCATATCCATATTATGTTTATGTGACATCAATTTAATATTAATTACTTTCTGTCTCTTCTCTGTTCTTGAATTTAATATTCTTCTCAATTTCGCGTTACATATCCTTTTTTATTTCAATGATTTTCTATTTATCGATATATGTTTTGTATTATCAGATATACATTACAGTCTAATACACGACGAGCAAATTTACATGGGAATATTTGCATATTTGTAACTTGGAAGCCTTTGGCTCATGACTACAAATTGCACAAGCACCCATGTAAATTTGTTCTCTCTTTAGGTTCTATTATGATCAAATGCAAAACTTTGTAACTTTCTTGCGACAAAAGGATATTAGTAAAATAAACGGAAACTATATTTTCAATGTTTCATCTCTTTTTCATTGTTTTATCGTTACTATTACTAAGAATTCGTGTTCAATTGAGGATGATTTCGATGGCTAGCTTTCAAGCAAGTTTCAAAGTGATATTTTGCTTGACATGCAGTGATATAATGCGAACTCGGTTTTTCGGAAAGAGATATTTGTGAGAAAGCGAGCTAACTTTTCCAACCGATATCTCTTTCGATGCGATCGATGAGCAATCGTACGTGACTTTCACTCCGCTATGTACGATATGTACAAAAGACTCACTAAAGTGACTATAGCTACGTGAAATGCATACATCTTCTTAAGCACATACGGGCGACAGGCCGTTTTACGCACTGCAAACAGCTGCAGATTAATGACTGAAAGCCGAAATCGATACAGCATTTGCAGTGTTACGTTATCTCGAATTGTTCGTGGATATATTGCTGATAAAAGTTATCTAAAGATTTTTCATGCGCTTTTATCAAATATGTCAGTAATATCGAGATTATCCAGAAATGTTGTGCGTATATGGGAAAATGTTTACAGTATATTTTTGTACAGTTCTTCTAAAGAAAGATGAATGTACACATTATACATATTGTTAATTTAATAGTCAGATATATGGATGTTCTAGATTCTAAATTTAACAATGTCTTTTATAATGCTTGCTAGTTTTTTATTACTGTGAATTAAAGAAAAAGATTCTCATAGATCATTAGATTAAAGCAAGATGAATGGCAGATTAAAGGCGGATGAATGGAATTGGCGAACAAATCGGATTTTAAATCAGATATCTATATTATACTCGTTTACTAATTCAGTATCTCAACTTAGTACTCTTGAAAATTTATCTCTTATTCCCAAAAACTAGGTATTTTCTCTAAAGCAGAACCTTTTAACTTTGATCCGACTTACTTTCTAATCTTATAAATTGAAAAAATGCATTGTTTATATAATCATATAATAATAAGCCGGAATTATTAAAGAATAGGCTTATATCGTTTGATTCAATCATATAAAATGTTAGTAATCATCGCCAAAAAAATTATTAAATTTAGATTTGAAATGAATAATACAATATGTGATATAGTATTTGCATATATACGCGAGAGTACGTTATTTTGCATAACAAAAAAAATGCTACTATTAATACGCATAAAGTCATAAACTTAAAACTAATTTCTGAAAGGTTTTCCGTTTATTTAATAATTGAGAGCAAGGAAAATATTGTATATAAAATATAGCGGAGTTAATATAAAAATTTTGAACTAGAATTTTTTAGCGAGCTTTTAAATTAAGATAGCCATTTTCAATCTTGAGATCTCAAGTTGTCAAGTTCAGAAATTGTTCTTGAAGCAAAAAGAACACGGGGCATTAAAAGCGGTGCTGAGTTGAAATGCATTTGCTGCGTTTGCCCGAAGCCATCCTTATGATCTCTTTTCAAATATTCCATATTTTTTGTGGCAATGTCGTTTTTAGCGATGGCGGGTATGTGCATGTGTACAGTGCGCACTTTCTTACGTGTGCAGTTCGTGCGGAAAGCAAAATGGTCGAGATATACTTTTCTGGACAACAACTACGATAAGTATCATATTTCACCTCACTGCCATGAACGAAAATTTTTTGCAACATATCTAAATCTCGAGAATCTCCTATAACCTCTCGTCGAGCGGGAAAACGAGTCTGTCTTGCTCCATCAATGTCTGGAGTAAGAAAAATAAAAATTGCTCCGCTAGTACAAATGCAGTCTCTTATCACAGATTAGAAATTATATAACATGATTTAATGTTATAATATTTACACGACACTTTATTAATCTTATGAATGATTTATTATTACAACATCCACCTCATCTTTTGAATATTTTAACATAAAATTATCAATCGTTTTCTCAGTCTCTATTAATATCTCTCGAAATTCGGTTCAAGATATAATAGAAATAATATTGTATAATTTTTTTCTGTTTTTTTTTTCTCATCATTATTTATATGAATCTATTAGACATGCTTACTACAAACATTCTCCACACAATTGCTACAATTGCGATGTCATTAGACGTTTTTATATGGCAAAACAAATGCATTTTTCACGACTAACAATAAGTATACGTTTACTCACGCAGTAGAGATGAGTAACGTGTTATATCACTTTTATGTTTAAATGTAAAAGAAAAGTACTTACCGTTTTATTAATGTTATTATAATTTCAAATTAATATGCATGTGCACAAATAACGCAATGTGAGATGAGTGTTCTATTTTTACTCTCAGCTCTGTTCATTTATAATATCGCAACCCTCAATGCATATATGGCTCATTTAATAATAATTTGTATTTTATTTATACACAGCACTATTTCTTATTAATGATTAAACAAGCTTTTATTCTCTCTATCTATAGCGAACAAATAATTTTGTAGATTGAATTAGCGACAGAAAAATTAAATATTAATAACATAACGCACAATATATTGAAAGCATTTCATTATTAGTCACGGCAGAGAAAATAATCTTTGTTTTGCAATATAATTTGAGAAAACGCATATTTTTATTTACCTACCATCGTAAGTAATGCTGGTATAAACTGTTGAAATTAGCATATCGCCGTTGGTCCTGTAACCTCGTAATGAACGTAACTCAAGCCGGAATATTATACGGAATATATGTGTGTAGCTAATTATATCATACGTGTTATACTGTAGCTATGTTTACTGTTTCATCCGTGCAAAATTGTTTCACGTGAAGCGTATCGTGTTTTATCGCTCGGTCTCTCGAATGATATACAGTATCAAGTTTACGAGGTTTCCTAAGATCACCGACAATATATACGTGTATATTATGCGCACTCTTCTGCCGACACATGCCTTCGATATGTTTTTGATATCAAATCGAGTTTCCACGTGCAACATTTACAAGCCAATACCGGCACCAGCGAAATTGCTTTTGGACGTAACGGAGGACAAGATGCAAAAGTATGTAAAAAGCGAAACACTCCTATCCAACATCACACATTCAAGTAGGATGCACACTTGCACGCGTATACAGATGGGACAGATAAAGTAATGGTTACCTGGAACTGTTGCATCGGGTAGGCCATCATTTGTGCCGGAGGCGGTGGTGGCGGGGGTGCGGCTTGCACCCCTGGGGGTGCCGTGACCGTCGTGGCGTGATGTGGTGGTAACTGTGGTCCCCCAGGTAATCCCTGGCCCCATCCTGCCGCTGTACCAGCAGCATGAACACCCATGCCCATTCTACGTTCGTAAAACATACGTAATTGTCAAATCGATACAATTTTTACAAAGAAATGTATAAATGTTACGATTTATATTTCGTCTGATGTAACCTATATGTGTATCGTATATATACATGTTATTATTATTAATATTATTTTATTGCTACTATTTTTTTGCGAATAATTGATAAATTTGATTGAAAATTATTTAACCATTATATTTTGTGTTACCGGCTATGTTCGATTAATTCTATTAATCTACGTATGTTGCGTGTGATATTATTTAAATTCAATAAATCATTCATATAATTCATTATAATATTCATAAATTAAAACAAATGTCTTACAGATTCGCATAGTTATGAATATTTGTACAAATTATACGTTGCCGAATTTCAAAGTTAGCTTGATATAAAATTGTTTTATAATTCATTGCATCTTGAGCAAGAGGTCGCAAAAAGATGAGGGCGGGATGATATATTTATATTAGACTTGAATCTTCGATTATTCAAAATTTCGTCGTGCAAAACTTGGGGAAAAGAAGAACTTATCTCGTGTGAAAAGCTTACCCCATATATTGCGCCTGTTGATATCCGGCGAACTGGCCGTAGGTGTATCCTTGCATGCCCTGAAGGAAGCCACCGGCTTGCATTTGTGTCGCTGTCGTAGGATAAGATTGGGGTGGATACCAGTATCCCAGTTGTCCAGCACTGCCGACGCCACCGACGCCTCCGACACCCGCGACGCCCGCCGCCGCCGCGGCGGCAGCTGCCGCCGCCGCGTAGTATGGGTACGTCGCCGACGATAACGCCTGAAAGAGCACAAGGATCAATGAAATAGAAAAGAGCAAGAACATTGTCTGGATTTTATGCTTAACGATGTCGATAGGGTCAGGAATGGTAATTTCGTTCCGTCGAAGATTTGTGTGGTCGTTCGTTTAAAATGGGCGACGCGTGAATCTCAACGCGATCATTTCATTGCCGTCACGTAAATTATCTCTTATTATTTCGTTGCGTCTCGTTGCATGCGAATCTATTCGTTCTTTTATGATATTAATAGGGAAATAAAATTGGATTATTTTGCCGAAATATCATAAGATAATTTTTGTACAACGTGTACGTTTTCAATTAAATATTTAACAATTCAATTTATATATGTATTCAATTTTTCTATATAATGCAAAAAAAAAATGATTCTTTTTTGTTTTCCGATAAAGTTGGAAAAACTCTTAAATTTGAGAATATTGAAACAAGAATGTTGTTTGCTAAACGAGCTATTTATATGTGCGTCGATCTTTTAATAATCAGCATTTTCAATAGGATTTATGGAAATAATAGCAGCCATTATGCTTTTCGTTAAAGCGGCACGATGAACTCGGATATCATGCAAACCAGTTCGATTGCGTTGAATACGAGAACAAGGTATGGCAGGATACGTACTAACGTGATATCTCGGCTCCCCTGGGAGAAGCGCGTTATGGGAATAGAGATCAATTAGAGCGATGTCACGGGCCGAGTAACAGTGGATGGATGCACGGAAGTACTACCGGGGAGTGCGAGCGGGTTTGGGAAGTACTTGGGGTACCATTTCCAGATCGGGCGTAGCTACCCGTCCTAACAGAGCTAATTGCTAAGAGACCCGGCTCGACACACTTCGAAGAGAGGCACCTCAATAGACCGGAATCTTGCACGATTCCTTGTCTGCTCTTCCTTCCTTCCTTCATCTCTCATCTCTCTTTCTTTCTTTCTTTCTTTCTTTCTGTTTCTTTCTCTCTCTTTCCGCCTTTATTCTTTCGCCGGACTTTCGAACCATATACCGATATATCGATAGGGACACTTTAGCCGCGTGAAACCGGAAGGAATCGGCCATAATCGAATCCGGTAACTACTTCTTTCTTCGAACGCTCTCGCTTCTCAGAGACGTGAGTGTGTGCTATTTAGTTTCAGTAACACGTATAACAAGCTTTTATATTAAGAAAGAATTCTGTCGTGTTACATCGCTTTACGCTTACGTGCACGTAGATATTAGAGAGATTAAATTTGATATTAATGCTAGAGTATATATTATTCTCTTTCAAATAATTCTTTCTACAATAGAATAGCTTGTGACTTGTATTCACTGATGCGCGTAAGGTCGCTGTTTTTCTTCTCATGCATTATATCGGAAAGAAAATTAGCAGCAATGTTTATTCATGAAAGAAGGAAAGTCCTCTGGTTTGATACGAGCAGTGATGTAAATGTTGGAAAGCACAGAGAACGGAATTTTACGTCGAATTTTACCGTCCTTCCGATAGAGAGAGGATAAAAGTAAAAGATAAAGAGAGAATTTACCTGTCCAGTTTGTTGAGCATTATTAGGATCTCCGCTCTCCTTGCCCCAACTGCACTTCACCGTTTGGCCGTTGATATCTGTGTTGTGTACCGCTACGATGGCGTGCGTGGCCGACTCCTTGGTAGAAAACCTGAAATCGAAAAAAAAAGAAGGGGATTTAAGTCTTTTGTCAGTACTTTCTTGTCCTTTCCAACGTTGATGTTGGTGTTGGTACGGCGCGATGATGTGTATAAAAAGAAAAATCTCCGGAGAAATGAGGTACTTCTTCCACGAGTTAAACTGGACCTTATTATGGTAGCTTAACGAAATAGCCTCTCTGCGAATAGTGCAATTTAATTTATGCGAGTTTACTGCGCGCACGAATGAGCACGGTAATTGTGAATCTCAACGAATCTAGATTACTGTAGATGCAAGCATTCAATGTTAAATTCAACACACCGGTTACGATGTATATGATGAACAAATTAAATGTATGATAAAACAATAACTTTATAATTAAAGAATTCAAAGATATGTGCAAATAATGTGCAAAATTATGTGGAGTCAATTAATTATACAACTTTTTTTTTATTTGTTCTTCTTAAATTTTGATACAATTATTTACACATATTAACTCTAGTTTTCCGTTTTTCAAAATAAATTAGATTTAATACACCCTTTTAAAAGTGTATATCTCAATGAGAGTTGCTTACGGCTTATTATTAGAATATTACATATGTGTGTGTGTATATGTGTTATATATAAAATATTATAAAATGCGCCATTTTTTTAGTTTTTATAAATAATACAATAATAGACAAAAATGATTAAAAGTTCGCGATATCCTTTGCAATATTGGAGGGTAAGAATATTAAGAGTTTCCTTTATATCTCGTGGAATGCTACACAGAACTCTAAATAAAAAACCGGAGTTGCAAACAAATTTACCTTTAAAATATTTAAAATTAATTTAAAATATATGTTTATATATAAAATTTAATATTTTTGTATATATATATATATAGAAAAATATTAAATATGTATATATATATATATATATATATATATATCGTAGTACGTAAAATATTTTGGCAGGAAATTATCAATAATATGGTGCTCGGCCTTGACGGCGTAAACATTAGCGTGCTATTGTTAACATATTGTTTACGATTTATGGCCGATCATTCGCACGGCAACACTCGAACAGTAAGGTAGTAGAGCGCGAGACATTCCGTTAAATTCTTTTTCTAAATGCAATCGCGACAAATATCAGAAAATAATTTGATATGATAAATATTAATTATCTTTTACTTTAATTCTTTCACTTTTTACTTTTATTTTAAATAGTCGAATCGCAGTAGTCGAATCGCCGAGTAATTAACATGACGATAAACTCCGTGATATATTAATTGCTTGCTAAATAAATAATATATAATTTAAAATACTTGTATAATTTAATATCCCGTTTGTATATACGTCATATAGTATATTCGATAAAATATTTTCGGCTGCGAATTATCAATAACATGATATTTAGCCTTGGTGGCGTAAACATTAGCGCGCTGTTATTAACATGTTACGGCTTACGATCTTGTTATCATTTATACAAGGATGCTCGAGCAGTAAAGTATTGGTATAAGACGCTCCGTCGAATTCTTTTTCTAAACGCGACCGCGACAAATATCGGGAAATAATTTAATATAATAAATAATTCACTATCTTTTACATATCTTAAATAATACGTAATTATATCGCAACGATAAATCTCGAGACGCGTATTTCGCGCGTGACGTATACACATATAATCAAGAGTCGAAGTGACAGAAATCAAAATTGTAAATTATCGTTTAGTCGCGATTTTTTTCTCTTTTCATAAACAATAATTACTTCTTTAAAAATACTTAAAGTTTAATTATATTTCGTCCGATACTTTATCGTTCGATTTTTCGACAATTTAAATATGATTCGGATTGAGAACGCGCAATAAAATAGTCGAATCGCATGTCCGAGTAATTAACGATAAGCTCCGTAATATTATTAATCGTTTATTAAGAAAATAATTTAAAATACTTGTACGATTTAATATTTCGCGATATACGTTATAGAGTACGCAAAATATTCGGCTGCAAATGATCAATAACACGGTTTTCGGCCTTGGCGGCGTAAACATTAGCACGATATTATTATGGCCTATCAATCGCACGGCGACACTCGAACAGTAAGGTAGTAGAGCGCGAGACATTATCAAATTCCTATTCTAAACGAGATCGCAACAAGTACCGGAAAATAATTTGATAAGATGATTATCTACTTATCTTTTAAATACATTACCACAATAAGAAATAATTATTTCTTCAAAAATAAAATTTAAAATTAAATATATTTTCGACGCTTTATCATTTGACATTTAACAGCATCTAAATATGATTCGGATTAAGGTCGAGCAATTAAATAATCGATTCGCAAAATCGAGTAATTAATACAAGACTTCGCGATACATCAACCGTTTAATAAATATAATTCATCATAATTTAAAATATATTTTATAAACTTTAATATTCCGCGTATATATATATATATATATATATATATATATATATATATATATATATATACAATATAATTGTACATAAAATATTTCGGCAACGACTTTTCAATAATATGATACTCGGTCTTGGCGGCGTAAACATTGGCGCGCTATTGTTTACGTATCATGATTTTGTTATTACTCATATAGCGACACTTGAATAAGAACTATAGTGGGGTGAGACGCTCCGTCGACATCAAATTCCTTTCTTATGTGTTATCATTCACATGACAACATTCGCGCAGTAAAGTAGTTGTGCGAGACGCTCCGTCAAATTCGTTTCCTAAACGCGATCGCGACAAGTACCTGAAAATAATTTGATAAGATAATTATCTACTTATCTTTTAAATACATTACCACAATAAGAAATAATTATTTCTTCAAAAATAAAATTTAAAATTAAATATATTTTCGACGCTTTATCGTTTGACTTTTAACAGCATCTAAATATGATTCGGATTAAGATCGAGCAATTAAACAATCGATTCGCAAAATCGAGTAATTAATACAAGACTTCGCGATACATCAATCGTTTAATAAATATAATTAATCATAATTTAAAATATATTTTATATAAACTTTAATATATTCCGCGTATATATATATATATATATATATATATATATATATATATATATATATATTTAATATAATTGTACGTATAAAATATTTCGGCAACGATTTTTCAATAATATGATACTCGGTCTTGGCGGCGTAAACATTGGCGCGCTATTGTTTACGTATCATGATTTTGTTATTACTTATACAGCGACACTTGAATAAGAACTATAGTGGGGTGGGACGCTCCGTCGACATCAAATTCCTTTCTTATGTGTTATCATTCACACGACGACATCCGCGCAGTAAAGTAGTTGTGCGAGACGCTCCGTCAAATTCGTTTCCTAAACGCGATCGCGACAAGTACCGGAAAATAATTTGATAAGATAATTATCTACTTATCTTTTAAATACATGACCACAATAAGAAATAATTATTTCTTCAAAAATAAAATTTAAAATTAAATATATTTTCGACGCTTTATCGTTTGACTTTTAACAGCATCTAAATATGATTCGGATTAAGATCGAGCAATTAAACAATCGATTCGCAAAATCGAGTAATTAATACAAGACTTCGCGATACATCAATCGTTTAATAAATATAATTAATCATAATTTAAAATATATTTTATATAAACTTTAATATATTCCGCGTATATATATATATATATATATATATATATATATATATATATATATATATAATATAATTGTACGTATAAAATATTTCGGCAACGATTTTTCAATAATATGATACTCGGTCTTGGCGGCGTAAACATTGGCGCGCTATTATTAAGGTATTACTACTTATGGTTAATCATTGTCACGGCGACACTCGAACAGTAAGGTAGTAAAGCGCGAGACATTATCAAATTCCTTTTCTAAACGAGGTCGCAACAAGTATCGGAAAATAATTTAATTCGATAAATAAAATTAATTATCTTTTATCTTGTATAGCCTAAATCCTAAATAATACATAATTATATCGCAACGATAAATTTCGAGGCGCGTATTTCGCGTGAAAATAATTTAATTCGATAAATAAAATTAATTATCTTTTATTTTATATATCTTAAATAATACATAATTATATCGCAACGATAAATTTCGAGGCGCGTATTTCGCGTGATATACATTTAACCAAGAGTCGAAGTGACAGGAATCAAAATTGTAATTTATTGTTTTGTCGTGATCTTTTTCTTCCTTTATAAACAATAATTATCTGTTTAAAAATATTTCAAATTTAATAATATTTTGTCCGATACTTTAGACTAATCTCTCTCAATTATAAAATATATTTTTCCTCTCTCTTAAGTTATATATTATATTAGAAAATTATATATTGTATAAAATAACCCTCCATGGGTACACCTTGACGTGGTGGAGTGGCTTCAGTACCTGGACGGTATGCCTTAAGGTCCTAAGGGTCCTCAAGGTTTACTGCGAAGGGGAAACCAAGTACCCAGCGTCGTCGTTGCTGTCATCGTGCCGCGGACGGCCCGCCGTATCGTTGGTGCTGTCATCGTGCCGCGGATGGCTTGTCGCGTCGTCGGCACCGTCATCGCGTCGCGGACGGCTTTCGCGTCTTTCGCGTCGCGTGTCCGTACAGCATTGCCACGAGTCGCACAATGGCTCATATGTGGCACGCGCATTTGTGCGTTGAACGCACATTAGTGCGTCGTCGTTGCCGTCATCGTGCCGTACGAGCAACGATGCGTCGCGTTGTCGCGGTATCGCGTTTTCGCGTCGTCGCGTCTTCGCGTTGGACTTTTATCTCGTTTTCACGATTGTTATCGAGGATCATACTTTGTCGCCGACTAAATGGGATGTCTCTCAGCGTTGCAATTATTAATATATTAATACCTATTAATATAATTAATTTTATATTAATATCAGTTAATATTAATACTATGTTAATATTATATATTATATAAATATTTATGTATTAATAAATTTAATATATTAATGTAGGCGCAACGTTAAAACGCCTCAGTATCGCGGCTGAGGTGAATGCCGGCCGCGTAGCAACGTATGTTCGTGCATAGTATAGATGCATGTTCGCGCGGTTAATCTTGAACTTCGGTTCGAGAATCGGCTGTTGAGGGCACGTTCTGCTCCGACAAACGGTTCGGCCCGAATCGGTTAGAGTTCGGTCGATCGTTTTGGAATGATCGTTAATGGGTCCCTTCTCTTGTACCGTCTAACAGCACATTGTAGAAATACTAACATGTTTGGCATCTGAGGAGTCGGCTGTTCTAATTAGGTTCGATTTTCGCTCGCTAGAGAAGTTGATCTCCCGCTTTCGAAATGCTAGATTGTTAGCACGTAGAAGGTGGGTATCTTCATTCTCGACCCGTCTATCAGCCTTACGATAAACCCGGCTCAGTCTGTATGATAGAGACTTGGTGGTTCGTATGAAATCGTTCCTAACGATGTTCTAGTCGGCCCTCGATGGGAGCAGGCGCGGGTCAAGAGTCGAGCGAACCCCATTCGCGATTATTCCATCGATCGATTTCGTCTTCTTCCGCTTCCGCTTAACCTTTGCTCGAAGTAATCGGTGAATTCCCGACTTGTCGACTCGAAGTGTGATTCTCACGTGAAGCGGGATTCGATCGTACCGAAATTCGAAAGTGCGCGAGTGTCGTTCAAAGTATCGCGCGTACAAGTGCGGGAGTAATCTTTTAATAAAAGTGCGGGAGTGCCGTTTAAGTATCGCGTGTGTAAATCAACCTGAGAGGAGGAGGAGGCCTAGGAGAGGCATCGGGCATCGACGGAACAACCCTGTCGTGAGTAATTTTTTATTTGTATATTAATTATTTATTCATTGCGTACGTGCAATTTAAATTAAGCAATTCAATCGCGTGATATAGTAATTTGATTTTTTATCGATGACTTATTTATGATTTGAACAAGAGAGAATTAGAGAAAAAGATTTTATATGAAAGTTATAATCTTGTTTCTATTTTTAAATTATAATTTTTATATGAGAGTTATTATTAGAGTTATTAGTAGTCTTTTTCAAAATTTATAAATTTATTTTATTGATCTGCTTATTATTACACGCATCGAATATAAAATTCAATGCGCATAATAAATTTTTTAAATATTAATTATTTTGAGTGCTGCTACAATTTGGATCTTCTATTTGCATGTTACAGATCAACGTAGCGACCTTCTGAGAGGACATTCTGAGAGGAGGAGGAGGCCTAGGAGAGGCATCCTGCACCGGCGGAGCAACCCAAGGGTGACTATTTATTATTTGTATTCTGTTTGACAAAAATCGCGTACGCGCATTAATTCGGTCTCATTATTTTAATTTGAATTAAACATGAGAAAATTAGAAAGAAAGACTTTTACATAAATCTCATAAATGTATTTATTATTAGAAAAAAACAATCTTTTTAGAATTTATAAAATTGTTGCGTGTTTATGTATTTGCTTATTATCGTACGCGTTGGAGATAAAATTCGTAAAATCAAAATTTTTTGAAATATTAATTATATTTTGGACGCTGCTATAATTTGGACTTTATATTTGTATGTTACAGACAGCGTAGCCTCAAGACCAACAACTCCGCTGTTGCGCATCAGTGTCGGTGAGTGACAAACTTTTATTTAATTTTAAAGTAACGGATTTGTAGAGATTGTAGATGTAAATTGTAAATTGTAGATTGTAGATTATAGATTGTAGATAAATCCGTTACTTCTAAATGGATGAGCTTAAACACATCAAGTTGAATAACTTTTAATAAATTCTTTTGATATGCATTGTATTCATTGCAAAAGTAAATTAAAGTCTAAATTAAAGAAGGAAGATGATAGAAAATATTTTTTTTCCAATTTGTAGATTTTAACTGAAATTTATTGAATAAAGGATGCTAGTAATTTTATCAATTACATTATTTTATAATTAATTACGTATGATGGCAACTTATTTTTATAACGCGCGCTAATTTTATCCTAAGTTCTTATAGCTCATCCATATCGTAGAATGTGTTTTTAGACATTGTTCTTAAACTTTGTTTTAACTGATATAAGAGAGACCAAATGATCGATCAATTAAATTATTTGTAATATGATAATAAATGGCATAAATGTTGCGTAAATTAATTTTATTTCATTATAAATTATATATTATTATATAAATTAATATTATACAATATATTGATATTATATATATTATATTATTATATAAATTATATATAATTACATAAATTTTGATCAAATTTTTATATTTATCATAATTTATCATAAGTTTTTCATGAAAATTTTGATTGATGACTTGGCTTTGTCTCAGTTAAAATAAAGTTAACGTTTAATGAACTATCGCATGATCGTCAATGAGCGTCAAATGTTTACGCTCACCCGCTAGCGAAAATAATTACCCGAAATAGAAGGAGTTTATCTCCTTACAAGCGCAAGAAAAATCTTGCGCTTATTCGCCGGCGACAATAAACAGCCGGCGATAAAAGGAATGCGTATCTCCTTTTTCGATCTCTGGATTAGAGATCGATCCAGAAAGTGGCCAGGAGCAACAAAAGGTAGGTGCAACTGGCCCGAAGAATGGGATATAGGCTACGCAAAATAGACGGCCAAAATGCGTAGCGAGAGCTATATAAGGTACGGTCAGGGTACGCGATTAAATCAGAAATACATTCTCCAAATCTTAGATTTCTGCTAGTTCAGCTAGCAAGTAGGATTATTAGGGCTATAGGAACCATTAAGACATTAAAGAAAAAATTAGAAACAAAATTACAATAATAATATCCAATTTAAATTTATTTTCTGGAAAATTTAAAAAAATTAATCGCAATAATATTATAAAATATTATAATATGTTTTTTGTAATATTTTATGTTAAAAACGTTAAAAAAGAAAATATATATATATATATACTGATAACGTACGACTAACTTACATATAACTGACGTAGAAACAAGACAAGTTGGTCGTTCTCATCGTCGCTTTTAATATCGTTCTTCTCTTTGTTGGATATTAACCTGCGTATCACCCGGCGGAGGGAGGGCCTTGTTAAAATCGTTAGGTCTGTTAATCTCTATAAAAGATAATAACGCGATTTTTTATAACGATATTTTAAGGCTTATAAGACCGATTTTATTCTGTTAAAATAGTCACCCGCGAGATAGAATATATATATATCTCTTATTGTTGATCGCGACATTCGTATAAAATCGCGTATTGCAAAATAAATCGAGCGGTGGATACTATATTACAGATCCCGAATGTCTGTCAAAATATTTTTGCATAAAATAATAATAATTATATCGTGAGCGCGTACGTGTGTGAGCTTCGATTGTTATAGAAATTACGCGTTCGAATATTACGAATATCGTCGATTTATTTATTCGCGTTTGCTCGCGAATTTTAAATCGCGATTTAATTTATATAATTTAATCGTTGATTTTTTACGCCGAAGCTTTGTCTATCTTTTCGCGTCTTGAATATTTTCTCTGAAAGTCTGCACAAATGCGCTAGTAGCGCAAGTTCTTTTTCTTCTACAATTAAAAGACGATTGATATTAACTTTATTAACGACTCTTTTGATCTCATGATTATTTACATTTTTTTATAAAACTTATTAAGCTCTGTAATTGTATGTTGATTATAAAGAATAAAACCTGTTTTTTATTGCTTCAGATATTACGATTTCTGTTGCATGGATATTTAAATATAAGAATTAATTTTAATTCTACGTATAGCGCTTTTTAATTATTCAAATATACGAGGTTTGTAACATCGCCATAAATGATCGATTTCTATCGTCTTAAGACAAGAACGCGCGTTTTTAAGAACGTGATTAGAACACGACGAATTTGGCAAGGTATACGAGCGTGGCAGTGAATTATTGAATTTATCGAGGATTAGATCACTTTTAACGTTCGCGTTCAACATTACACAATGGCAGCTCTGTCCAGGAGTTCGCCCCTTTCCATCTATCGAGCTTCCATCCACGATCGTTGAGTAGGACGAACGATGGTCATCGTCAGCAACCTCCCTCCCTCCCCCCCTCCCCCCGCCCTTCCTCTCTCTAAGACCGAACCTCGAGCGATAACCAGCGGCAGATAAGATTCTTTCTTTCACGGGAGAAGAAAAGACCTCCTTCCCTTATCCTCTTTCCCGTCTTGCTTTCTCGTTGTACCTTGCAGTAAGTCCATACGTCATCCCGAGATATTCGTTTCCGGGGTTCCACGCTACAGAATAACGGAGGGAGGAAGAGCAATTAGACGAAAGATATCTGAACGACGGACATTGTCTAGGGGTGGCGGAACTGTGGCGGACGTACGAAGCGGGTGGAGGCTATCGTATTGGCTAAGAACGGGCAAGAATGATATCGAGCAACGTGCGCGAGAAAGGATAAGAAGTAGATAAGGGGAGGGAGACATACGTATAAGAAAGGGTTTTTTTGTCTCCTTCTTCCGTCCTTGTTCCCCTCTAGGCTTTTTCCTCCTCCTCCCTCTTATCGTTCGTTCTAGTACAACCCTCCCACGCTCTCGGCAGTCTTTTCTAAGGTAGGTCACGGATCTCTAGCTATCGTTAAGGTAGAGCGCTGAATTCGCTTTCGGGAGATATAAATGCTCAGCTGATTTCTTAAATTGTTAGGTTTTTCTTTCTATGGTTTGAAGATATCGACACGATCGCGATAGTGAAATTTATAATTATTTTTTAAATTGTGATAGTTTCTTTCTTCGTCTATGTTCAAATCTATATATATATGTTATAAAATATTATATTTATTTCGAATTTAACAATTTTTTATTAATGTTTTTGAAACGAACATAACTGATCTTGTCGGATACGTGGAGTTGAACTGAAATATATGATCTGCGTGGATGTAATGAGTAGATTAATGAAATGGTCACACGATCCGAGCTTGATGAGTCCGACATGCTGCCATTGACCCGACATGTTCTCGCGTTTTGTGCCATAAATCACAGGCGACGGTGAATATTGATGTATTACTCATACGATTTTCTAATATTTCGTAAAATGTCGTTTGATAATTCACATTACGTTAGCACCAATCATTGTACATGATTTTAAAAATTTTCTCAAGTTTTGATATAACTATATGTTCAAAATCTACTCGCTTTGTGTGCGAATCTAATCTTTTATATACATATATACATTGATTTTACTTGATTTGCCTTAAGTCAAATTGTTCGATTTTGTGAAAAAAAATATAAATAATAAATTTACTTTAATGATGAGGTAACTTTTCTTGACAATCGGTTGTTATAATATTTTTTGATAATATTATATTTAATTTCATTATCATTTTATTTTATTCGAGATAGATATCTTATAAAAATTATACATTCTAGAAATTTATTAGAGATGATTACGTATTATTTCGCTAAATATTCTGGGAAATTTTATTATGTTCAGTACGAATAGATCGAACGCTTCAGGGTATAAAGGAAAAATAATAAATGATATTATTATAACATATATCAGTAAAGAATACTTAAATAAAAGTTTGATTAAATTTACAACAACGTATTGCAGTAATATATTAAATTTTCATTCTATATTTTTGTTTTTTATAAAGTAGTAAAAAGTTTGAATAATTAACGAGGTTTGATTATATAATTAGTGAAATGATTTCAAAGGTGATTTTTTATACTAAAATTTTATTTAATTCTTCATATTCAGAGAATTAGCCTTAAGTTTTCTTTGTGAAATCTAGTAATCGATAAATCATTTTGTAATTTAAACGGTGATGGAATAAAAGGGCTTTTAAATAATTTAAGTCAATTTATTAAGATGTAGAGCGATAATCCATGAAACTTATATTCATTGTATTATCAAAAAAAAAAAAAGAAGTTATAATAGATTATATACTGATAATAAAATTTATACATATATATACACACATACTTTTTATATAAAAGAAATAAGAAAGTGAATGTTTAAAATTTTTTTAAGTACATGTTTTTTAGAAAGAAGAATATATAAAAAAGCAATATAATTTGTTAAATAATTTAGTAGTTCAAAGATGTTTCTGTTTTATGTTAGAAATATATAAAAAAAATTAATGATCTTTAATGTATATTTAAGCCAGCTACAATTAAATATTGTTAGTTATTTTTAATACATGGTTTTTTTTTCGTAAAAATGTAAATTTATATAAATTGCGCGTAGGATGTATATAATCAATATAATTTGCTAATATCATGCTAATTTTATGATAAGCAAAAAGAAAATAACTAGAGCAGTTATTACTTTTAGTAATCCCATTGCAAAAACCGCAATGAGTATTAATAGGTATAATATCTCATTAGCATAATAATATTTATTAATAAGTTGTAACTTATTTTTTATTCCACAATTAATGCTATCATAAAATTAAAAATGTGTAAATTATCTTCATTTTATCCGAAAAAAGTTGAAACAAAAGATTAAAAATCATACATATTTAACAACATACATTTACGAACATATGTACTGTTTTTATAAATACATACGTGTATATTTTGTGTACGTGTGTATATGTGTGTGTGTACATATGTGTGAGTGCACATTATATACATGTAAATTGTTTGATTAAGTTTTCGTAAGTCAATTTCAAAGTGCATTCTACGTTCACGAAATAGTAAACGACAATCTCTGATTTGGAATGTCAGTAATCTATAGTTAGAGTATAGTTAGTGATTGCCTTAGGGAATTTCTCCTTTCAGGTTACATTGACAATTTGAAAAGCTACTGTTCACGACATACATCTATGTACCTGCCCTACGTTTCAACAATATCGTTGATAGTTGGGGGATTTCAAAATTTACAATTATCATTTCTTTTTTTGCATATAACGAGATAATAATATGAGATTTTATTTTGACATTTAACAGATTTAATATGTAGTATAACACCATTATGTTAAAAGAAAAAAAATATTTCTTCTTTCACATTTTTATTCAAAATTTAATAATATATTATATGAATTTTATTCAAGAAACATTTTTTTAATAGACAATTTTCTGTTTTTATTGATCAGTGATAGGCAATTTTAAGAATATATATTAATGTGTGTAATTACATTGGAAAGTTTAATATGTATCAAAATGTATAGTTACCTGATGAATGCATAGCCTTTATCCTTAAACACTCGAATTTCTTGGATGGATCCGAAAGGCGAGAACGTCTTTTGCATGAGTTCTTCTGTTAAACCATTGGTCAATCCGCCGCAGTATACCGTGCAGTTGGTCGGACTACTTTGATTGTAAACTTCATCGAACGTGAGCGGCTTTGCGTTCGCTGTGAGACAAAAGATTAGCACATTTTAATCTCTATTCATTTGTAGAACATATCGATAAGTATAAATAAACCGAGTCAAGCGTTAATAATTGCAGCTACGACAAATTCCTGAATATAATAGATTGTCTGTCTTGACTCACAATAGGAACTCATAATGGAAACTGCTGGTAAATGATTATTTGTACAAGATTCTTGCATATTGTATCGGAAAAATATGAGAAATGGTTTAAAAACATTTATTGTGAGAATTCAATTATAGTATGAGCTAACGAATTTTGTATATATATATTGCGAATTTTTAAATTATATTTACTAGGTTGTCCATGTTTTGATTTTGTTCATGCCGGGAGATTAATTACTTTTAGCGAATATAAAATTTAAAATTGTGTGGAAGTTTAACAAGTTTACTTTACGCACACATATAACGCTTGCTATATCACAACCTATTTTAATTTAACGTTGGCGTACCAATTTTCCTCAGTACTTTCGCTTAATTCATTCCGCATCAGACATTAATAAAATAATGTTTTATTGTTATAAATTACGACGAGCAAAATGATTTCTTAATTAAAGGAAACGATTCAGGAAATATTGGCTATGCACACGCAGCGTGTACATTTTGCCGTGTTTATTTTATTATCAATCAATACGGCGCAATTGTGCTGCTCGATGCATAAGTCTCATTCGCTTGTAATCATGATTGGCGGTGCGTAAAGAATGTGTAGCATCGAAGTCGCGCATACGGATGCATTCATCAAAAAACGATCAGCGAGCGGCGAAATGATTATTCCGTTTGCGACATCCAACGGTGATCGTATATGATCCCGATAGCAATATAAGAAACAACACGCATGTGGGGCCTTGGGAAAGCCATTATTGAAAGTATCTACTTCCACCGACGCGCGCGATAGATCTCTCACGTATCCTTTACCTCCTCCCCGCTCGTCCCTCGGCATTACTTTTACTGATACTATGAAAGAGGTCGACCGGGTTTCACGACGTGGTCGAAGCAGGACGCCCGAGCTGCTTGAGATATCGAACGCCGATGCCAAAGAGGTTGAACCCCGTCAGCTAAGTTTACGATCGTACCGTGGAGCTTAGCCTATACGGTGGAGGCAGGCTACGGGTGTAAACGCGACCGGTAAACCACGGCCTGTAATTGCCTCGTTCGGAGATAGAAGGTTCTCTCAGAACGGCAGAACGTCCCGTTAAGAACTTACCGAGGGACGTTCTCTTCTTTTCTCAAAGCTCGGCATTATCTCTTTATTGCTTGGCGAACGTTATTCTCAGTATCTCCGGAATGTCGGCACAACTTGCCCGTTGCTGCCATATATATATATATATATATATATATATATGGTCGGCTTTAAAAAAAATTTTGTTTGTTATAGAATTTCGTAAAAAGAAAAAGATTGAAATATCCGTACTTGTGGCGCTTGCGGATTGTAAACTTTTAATGATTTTGCCGTCTTTGATCGCCGATCGTTTCGCAGATTAATAAGAGAATTATAAACGATAAGATATAACGAGTCAGTCTCTGTTATCTTGATATTGTGATCGTTAGTATATTATCCCACAATATTGTTTTTTTTCAATTTTATTAAGGATATAGAAACTTTTATATGTTTTCCGCTAATTTGATAAATTTATTAATCTCTATTGTTCTGATATTATTTCTTTATCAAAAAAGAGCTTGAAAAAATTTCCATCGTTTCCCAATTATTGCAAATAAATATGTATAAATGTTATATCAACACACTTAAACACATAGTTACGCTGTATACTGTTATTGTATTTAAAATAACTCTGCTTAAGGATTATACACATCACACTGTGAATCTTACAAACTTTCAAATTAGCAAGCATTTTGTATATCAAATAAATATGCAGATAAATCATATTATCATACAAAAAAGAAATAGATCTATCTGTCTAACTGTTGCAGTTTTATAATCCTACTCAGAACATGCAAAATTTTTCATTATGAATAAATAAAATTTTCATAGATTGATTATGAAATATCAAAAAAGTTTAAATCTTTTAAAAATATTTATTTATTCTCGCTTCATTTCTCATGTTTTATTTATTAATTGTACCAAAGTATCGGAAAATAAAATTTTAACTCGGATAAGTAAATTTGATAAGTAAAACTGATTCAATCGAAAAATCAGAATAAATATTTTTAAACGTATTATATACTATTATATTAATTATTTTAAAAATAATTTATTTTATATCACGGTAAAAAAGATGCAGACCACAAACATATAGGACACAGTATTTTAAAAAGATGCGGGATCTATAATTCGTATCCTTCTTTTAGAAATGTAATAATAGTAATAAATTATTTCCAGCAGAATATTAATTTCATATTGGATTTTAAGCGACACGAGAGGCTGTCACTGCTTTTCTATCAATACTTGTCTGCGCAATGGACGCAGTTTTCGCAGAGATTTACGCGCGAAAAGATATCGAGATTTAAGATGTCAGAGATCAGTTAAAAGAATTGCTCCCGACGTTTTGAAGCGGTTATATCAAGAATATCTAGTTGAAAAATTGAAGAGCTGTTGTAGATCTATGGCGATGGTTTTTGTACGGGAATTCCGTGAAAGAAAAAAGAATGATATAAAAGAAAGATTGCAAAACTCAAGTTGATTCAGACGTAGAATGATACTAGATAAAAGAATAACTGTATAATTTTTATCGAAATTTATCATATTGAGCTTTTGATTAATTCTAACATGATATATAATATATATGACAAATGATATATACAATATTATATATTATATATGACATATATGACATATATGACATATTTAGGATGTGAACAGAATGAATACTGTCATCTAATATATAAAGTTATTGATATATATATTATAGTATCATTAGATATATATTGTATATACAAGTAATTATGTCATTCTTTAATTTATTTAAATCTTAATTTTCATTAGTGTTATAAAAAAACTTAAATTAAAAATTGCCAGTCATATCAATGAAAGCTTTAACATATTAAAATACTAAATTTAAAAAAAAACGTAAGTAATAAAAAAGGATATGAGCTACATATATATATGACTTAATATTTATTGACGAAAAAAAAAAACATTTTTGATAAAGTTTGAGGCTTTATTCTAGTTTCAGATAGTAAAATTATGATATAAATATCAGAATTTTCATGCAAAAATGCAACAAAAGCTTGAGAAATGATAATCCTCAAAATAATTTGATGACTTGCGATTTTACCTTCTCTTTGCAAATTCTTAGTACCTTAATCGAAATATACCTTCTCGAAATTGGGCTATGGCCGACCCAAACTGATTTGATTCTACTGAGTGTACGATGTTCCAATTTAACCCCTCAGGCATGACGTTCTTGGCGTTTCCGTTTTAAGTGGTCGATTCATGCGTCGTACACAGTTAAAGTCTTAATACGTTTCTGACCCTAACGTGATTGCACGACTTGCACAGTCTTGAGAAAGCTATTTACCAACGTATTATAGTCGCAATTTCACATACAACCGATATGTTTAAAGTTCGACATTTTCGAGAGCTGCGCTTGCAGAAATTACGTGTCAGTTTACGCGCGGCAATAAAAATAAGTAACTACTTTCAAGTATCGAGCATATACCAGCGCAGTAGCGACGATATTACAGCGACTAAAAATTCTGTAGAAATTTCCTCTAAACTTTTATCGACGAACGATCCATATATCACGGTATTCCAGATCGAACAAGAATTTGTGTCGGCAAAAAAATATCTAAATTCACTAGTTCTGCCCCTCTTCGAAAATGGTTTGTGATTTATGATCCTTCGGACGTGCCTGGTCGAAGATCCGCCATTATGGAAATAGCCTGTAGTTCTAGATTCGGCTCATTAAGCAGCTGATTACGCAAACGTGCCTAAATCAAAGTTCTATATGTCGGGTCAACGGCAGTTCTGACGTATTTCTGCGAAACTTTATTCTTATCTAGCGAGAACCACTTGGCGATCGAATAACTAGATTTATCGCACGAATCTAGTAACTTTTTACTTCACTGAATTTCCGATAACTCGCCGCTCCCGAGAGCCGGGAGATGAAAGATCAACAAGAAATTCGGGGGTAAACTCGAAATTTTCTACCCACCGCGCTGGAATCCGGACGCGCTAGTTCCGACCTTAAATAAAAAAAAAAAAAAAAAAAAAAAGGGAAAGGGGTGCGGAACATTGAAGTGAGGAAGGGAAAAAAAGGACGAACGGGGCGGCTTTAGACCTCTGCAATATCTCCTTGCTCTCTCCTTCTCTCGAAAGGGAAGTTTCCACTTTTCTCCGTTTTATGGCGGATGGAATCTCTAGTGGTCGACGATAGAACTCGAATGTACGTATCTCGTATCCCCTTAAATAACGCGGGTACTTGAAGTTTCGTTGGCACTGGTCACCCAAGTAGCGCGCCAATATTCGTCCCGACTAAATTCATGGTAGCGAGCACTAAGTGGACACTGGCTGTCCTCGTAGTCGTTCTCCTTTTTCTTATTCTCCAACATCCGTAGATATTTGAATAATCAATGCTTGGACTGATGCTGCATTTGTAACTTTCTAGTCGTTTATGTAAATCAAAGCGAACCGAACGAAATGACGACACTTCTTGATTTCTGTTTCTCAAATACTTTGCTTGATTTCTATTTAGATTGTTGTTACATTATTTGTAGTTCAAAGAGCCATTTAAACTACTGCTAAGTGCATGTGTTTTCATCGAGATTAAATTTTTGGAAAAGTTGCAAGAAAAGGGCGAAGTACACGGTTCGTAAAAATCTACAAATTCGATAAAAATCTAATTTTGATAAATGAATTTAATTGATTTCTCATGTACAGATATATTTATTATTTTTTTATATCGATGTAAATTACATTATTGAATTACGTTTGCGTGTTGATTAATATGTTAGTTGCCTATATATATATATAATTTTGAATTATATGTAAAAATAATTTTAATTAAAAATTAGTCTTCTTAAAAAAAGTAGTAATATTAGCGGAAAATATAGTAGGGAAAGTATTGAATGAAATACAGTGCACAGTGTATAAAAGTGCACATGTATTAAGAAAGAATGTATGTAGTACAGAAGAGTAATGAAATGCGAAGTATGCGAAGTATGAATGGGATATCATGGATAAAATTTGATGGAGAAACGCTGTGCATACAATCACCAACTCCATTTCTCTTATAAGAATCCGAGCACTGATTCTCTCCAATGATAATAACCAAATTACGTAAAAATATCGACAAGAATGGAAAATTAAATAATGAGAAATATGAAAAATAGAATGAAAAGAGTGAAGGAAGATTCGATTGTCTTTTACCTTGCTCACTGTACAATTCCCCTCTTATTCTCTTCCCGCTGTACTTCTCTTTGTCATATATTCGTATACCTTTAATATTCTTTTCAATTTACAATAGAATATTTTAGGTCCGATAAGACTTTTTAAATAAGGGGAAGTATACGAGCATGCATATTAAAGCCAATGTATACAAATTGTATTATAAAACGTTACGACATAAAAAAATACTTTAACGAGATTGGAACGACGTCACTACATACGCATATACATATGTACGTGCATACGTTCCGAGGTGCGCACTCGGTATACATGTATGTACGTACATAAAAGACCATGACACAAGTCTACCAATTTAGTTTAATACCACTAGTCGTACTATAAAACAGCAGTTCACTCGCTCGTGATTTAAAAAAAAAATAAAAAAAATAAAAAAAAAACAGAAAATATTTTCCACAATGAAACACGAATAGAAATGTAAAGATGTAAAGTCTAACATTCTATAAAACAAGGTACATCGATGCATATATAATCTCTTTCTCGTATAATTTTATGATACTTATTTTTTTATGAATAATATAAATTATGAAATTTATTTAGATGCGTGATATATTTGATGTTATACATTATTACTGTTTTATTTTAAGCGCTCATTAATGCAATAAAAAATGTTTGAAAAATGTGAACGAAAGAGAGAACGGCTGTACGTATATGAAGAAAAATATATAGAAGCGATAAAATATTACTCTAAATCAACGCGTAATTAATGCCGAAGTGGCAGTTATTTTACATATGTATATTCCCGGTTGATGTATCGTAATATTTTACAGCTACAATGATATATATATATATATATATATATATATATATATATATATATATATATATAGCAGTGCTTTTTCTCCACGCAATAATGTATACAAGTATGAAGAGTGAAAATGGAAAGAGATAAGAGCATGATTAATAATTATAATAGTAATAAATACAACATAGATAGATATATAATAATAATGTTAAAGGTATTTGAGAAAGGTTGCGAAGTATAATTATTCAAAAAGAGGTAAGAAGTAAGAAAAAAGTACGAAAAATATATTTTTAATAAAGGGTAAATTAGATAACGTTTGTAGCTAGCTTGCTTTGATTGTGGTACACTTACACACTTGTCTATGTTCACACCACCTCTCTCTTTCTCTTTTTCTCTTTTCTTTGCTATTGGCCTTAACTCCTGACGTATCATCCTCCTGCAAAATATCCGTGTTAAAACGATACACGCAAAAAAAATAACGTAACGACGATTTGTATGGAATGTACTCCCACAATATTAATTATGTATGTCGCAAAAATTATTTGCAACATTTCTTACAGTTGCGGGTGATTGTTATCAAAGTTTCATAAATCGTAGTAAACAATTTTTTATGCAATAATTTTTAATTTAAGCATATATCAATAATCAGTTTAAATAATCAGAGATTCTTTTGTTCCTATATAAAGCATATTAAAACAATGTTCCTAAATCTAAACTATATGTGTTTAATTTTTCAAATGGTTTTATAACAGTAGGATTGTTAGAAAAAATATTGAGAGATTTTGTGAGAATCTCGTTTAATGATAAATGAGTCTGGCCAAGTTGGCGTTAGATTTCGTACGTCAGAGAATTCGATACAAGTATTAGTCAAGCGTAAATTCGCGATACAATAAGGCGCGTGAAGAATGGCGGAACAAATGCTTTCGATCATGAGGGCTTTGTACAAATGTGCTACGTAAAATAAGGTTTACGTTTGAATAGATATTCCCCCCTTTCTTCTTACTCCACTTGCTTACCATTGTGACGATAGTTTGTACATCCTTATGCCGCTACGGCACTAACGACAATTTAATGGATCTCCTCATAATGACAAAAACTAGGTATTTCTTGACCAGTTTCTCCTATCTCTCAAGATTACACTATAAACTGTACGATGCGTTTTTTATGGATAGTATAGCCGTATATTGACGCACACGATGAGATTGCATGTAAGTTATAACCGTAAGTTATAACTTTTACTATCTACTTATAGCGTACAGTGTTATAATGAAATCACATTTCAGTTAAGATTTAATTAAGTTAAGCTCTTAATTAGGTTAATTCTCGAATTTATGTGCACACATTACAAAATATTTTGTAAATTATCAGAATACTGAAATCAAATGAGATCTATATTCTATCTATATTTTAATCAATAATGGGGATTGTTGAATTAAATTAAATTATGTATAAATTTAATTTTATATAAATTCTATATGAATTATATATATATAAAAGCTATATATAAATGATTATATAATATATGTTAAATATTTAAGAAAGAATGTAATTAATGAATTATTATTTTTATTTTAAATTGTTTACGAATACATACTATATATTAGTCTGGAATTATATTAAAAATATATTTACATAAAGAAGTTAAATCTTAAGAGTCTCTCAAATAAATTACTCAGATCATGCACAATTAAAGCTAGAATCAAGTTTCTCATGTTCGAAGATACGAATATAGCATAGATTCGTACAAATCCAAGTTTCACACGTAGACGCAGATGCATAATGCAAATACATTTGTTGTAAGCGCATATACCGCCTTAGAGCCCATACCTTCAAGTAGACCCTAACAGTAAACACAGACGCGTGTGTTCTCTGCAGGGACATTATCGGGACTAATAAACCTGCGAGCTAAACCACGGCTGCCATACTTTGCTAAGAAGGCTGAGTAACCGTGGCCGTTAAAGTTTCCGTATAATCTTGGGATAGGCGGTTTCGTTCCGAGGAAAAGCCTTACCTCAAACCCCATACTCGCACCGAAGTTTGAGCTGCATCCAAATCTATGCGAAAGGGTTACTCGGTTATTATTTATGACTCTTGTTTCGTACTTCCTATATCTCTATCAAAATTGTTGTACATACAGTCGGCTCGCTATCTCTATTAACCATATAAATTTTCATTTGCGTTACTGTATAATTTAAGCAATATAATTAATGAAAATTATCCAAGTTTTGTTTTAGATTATCAATTCTGTTAGATTAAGATTGTAACTAATAACAATCTTAATTATATTTTGATATGAAAATTAAAAAGCATTATCGATAGCATAGATATTCTAATTGCTTTTGCTCTATATTTTATCCTTTAATTTAAAATAATATTCTATCGGATTGATTTACGTTGGAATAAATTACAATATGATCACAAATATTAAAAATAGTAGTCGAGAGAGAATATTTCTTTTCTTTTTTTTTTTTTTAGAATGCGTTCCATAATTCTGCTCGTGATTGTTATATTTTTTAATAATATGCAACTTGTAGATCTTAACAAAAGCTTAATGGAAAGGAAGTATACAAAAACAAATCAAAGATGAAATTTTAGTTACCGCGACGAATTATGGATTTCTAATCGAAATGTTTTCATCGCAATCAATCAATGTGATATCCGGTGCTCGAGTCTCTAGAATTGAGTCTAGCCTAGTGCTTTGCGCTTTACTCGGTTCCGATTTGCAAGCCCGTTCTCTCCGACTTGGGCCAAGCCAAGATTTGTAGTCGCGGCATAAATTCGAGCTTTCACCCTTCTCTGACTTGCGCTAATAAATTAGCGGCCTCCGTAAAGGTATCCAATACGTACACTTGTGTATTTAGCCATTCTTGGTTTCTGCGATAATGCCGTTTGATTCGAATCAATTTGTTCCAGTGGTTATTTTATCGCTAAATATTTTCAGAACTTCATAGGTACATATGCGTATAAATCGCGGTTTACGTTATCGTTCATCCGTGGAAGCGTGCACTTGGAAGCGCGGAATGTACATAGTCCTGATATCTAGATAAACCGCCGTCATATCGTAACTGCGATATATGTTATCGAAGATGAAAGCGGTTTTGCGACCGTGATAACACTTATATAACGCTTAATATATGACAATTAGTTGAGTCAACAATTTTATTAAATTTTTTTCATATATGCATTAATTATATACGTATAAGCGCGAATAAGAGATACAAAATTTTGCATCTTTTCATTACGTGCTTTTTTGTAAATTACTTTCCTGTTGGATCAATCAGTCGCAAATTATCGTATTAGGGGAGAACCGTCTCGATAATCTGCCACGTGAGTTTTTTGCAAGGATTGAGGACTGGATGTATAAATGGTGCAAAGAACACAATCGAAGATAAGCTGAAGGTAATGCGCGAAGGTGAGCCGTTTCAGATTAAGCCGAATGTGAAAAAGGAATAGAAATAGAGATAGAAAAAGACAGGGAGACGGAGAGAGAGAGAGAGAGAGCAAAAAAAAAGACACAGGGAGACGAGGATAGAAACAGAACGAGATCCGGGGCGAGAGAGAAACTGATCCGAGCGTTTAAAGAGCCACGGGGGTGTTCAACAGCGTTCCGCACTCGACGACGAAATGGTCTCCCGCTTCGCCGAAACGGGAAAACCAATCCTCTCTCTGCACCTTCGTTCGCCTTTCGCCTGTGTGCCTATATTACCTTCGATCCGCATCTCTGCGAGCCCTCCGCAGGCTGCATCCCCCGCCGCTGCCGCCGCCGCCAGCGTTATCACCGATCCTTCGCCAACCAACCCCTTCTGCCCCTCAACTCCATTCGTCCTCGACCTTATACACCCGACGTGTTCGGCACCTCTCCCGTTTTTGAACCTGATCTCGCCAAACCGTGGAGTACGTTCGTAGCAGGCGGCAGCCCTCAGGAATTTCATTTCGTGTGCGCGGCTAATTATACGTTGAGCTTTTAAATACGATGCTGTCGCTATTATTTTACTACCGGTCAGCGCGGTGAACGGATTCGCGTTCGTACTCTATTGTGACCGTTCGTAAAAATTTGTACAATCCCGATTATTGCTTCCAATTACGCATACTTCGTGTAACAGAGGAGATTATCGAAAGATGAGAGGCAATTACGCGCGAGCGAGTTCGCGTACGTGAGAAATTCCTATCGCGATTATCTTATCAGGTTCTGAAGTGACAAATCTGGAAAAGTTTGTAATGATACAGACCTTGTCGATAATTTTTCTTTATAAACTGGGTTACGAAACTGGGTTATAGGAAATAAATAAAGAAATTTTAATTATCACGATCGATTTTATAATAACGTGATTTTATGGTCACATCGACGCAAGATGAAATGGACAGAGAAGAAAGAAGCGCTGTAGCCGAATATTCGCAGACTCGCGTAAACGAAATACACGTGTAAAATCGCGCGCAAATTTTTCGAGTCGGTGAGGCGTATTCTACCGCGAATGTATGTTTGTGTGTATTGCGCAATTGTCATATCCTTCGTCGGCATACGAATCTGGAAACGGCATCGGCGAGATGTTCGCAAAAACACGTTAGTCCGGGTGAGTGTATTACTGTTAGATCGGTCCCGGTTCCGAAGTGCTGATAGCAGTGATTGCTTGGTTGAGGACTCGGGGGTTGGGTTAGTGGTTGCAGCGGTGACTCGCACGGCAACTACTCACAAGTTACTACTACAAACATTGAGTCTCTTTCCCGCTCTTTTTCCCGTGCGCTCGGTTTCTCCGGCAATCTATCTTTCCACGCGGGTTCTCGCACCTACGTCGCTCATCCCTTTCTAAAATCACCACCTTATCCGCCCCCGCGCTTGTCTGCCATCATCATTTACTTTCGACCACTTTCACGATTAAATGGCCGCGAAATTGCGGCTGTTTTACGTGAGCTGGATAGTCTAGTCTATACGGTGACTTTACTACAGCGGATATATATATATGGAAAAAAATGCTGAAATGGTTTTGAATTCCGGTATACTAGCATCTGATTCATCTAATCAATTATTTCACGTCGTTGTTTATGACTTATAAACAAGAAAAGAGATATATGAGATTTGCCTTAGATTTTCTTTCTCTTATTTATGTGCGATAGTATGTCTTATGTAACGTGTCCATTTTCTACACAAGACAGATATTGGACAACATTGTTTTTGTATTGAGCATAATAAATTTTGTTATACCACAGAAATGTTGACACAAGCTTACACATCTTTAGCTTTGGTCTTGATATTAGTGCATATAATTTTTTAATCCGGAGCAGCTGTCTCCCTTTTTGTTTGCCCTTCCACAATTTGCGCTTTGTCATAATGCTATATTTCACGTGTGTTTGTCGTAATAATTTTCCCTGGTCGATTCATATGTAAAAACACGCTCGCTTCATGCATTTGTGCCTTTTGAAAGTGATGTATGATCTTGATTGGCCGAATCGTTCTGAAGTAGATGTCGTCGCGAGGACAAACGAGCGCCGATTTACATCGGAAATCCGGAGGCGAAATTGCGCGAGGACGAAGTAGGTTTATCGGCACGATTTGTATAATCGTCAAAGTTTTTGGGATTGAAGCAGAGCAGCCATATGCGTACACCCGTCTCTTGAGTAAACTCGATCGATCTCGGACTACGGAAATCTAATTTTAGCACGGTACCGTCACTCTACTATCGTTTACTGTCTATCGGTATAAATGTCGACGTATAAAAAATTTTTTTTTTCTATTCCAAACTTCTATTTTAATTGCACAACATGTTATTCGAACTTTTATAGTAACGTATAGTTTTACAGAAACGTCTTAAATTGAGCATATATATATATATATATATATATATATATATATATATATATATATATATATTACTTGCTGTTTACATATTTTGGTATGTATATTTAATTAATTAAATATTTAAAATATTGATTTAAAAAACACAATCAACGTTTCAAATAAGTCTCTATGTATCAAGTATGTTATGGCATAACACAGCATGCTATTTAAAAATAATATTGAAATATGTTTAATATTCTAGTAAAACAAATGGACAATTCATGAAAAAACATGCAATCCATTTTTTATCGCGCATTGTAATTACGCACAACATTATTTAAGGCCACGTATCGTACGTATCGATTTTATAAGCAAAATAACCAATTTTATGTTATATATATTTTAATCTAAATAATGATAAAAGTATATATTTTTTCTTTCTTTTACATTTCTTATCTTACTTTTAAAAAGATTCTTTAAAAAACTTATACAATTTGTATTTTTTTTTTTTACGTCAATATCTATATAGACATATTAATGTAATTAATTAAGTGCAACATTTAAACGAAAGATCTCTCATATTTAAAATTGCCATTAGTATTTCCAAGAAAATCATAGATATTAATTTTCGTATATATTTCGGGTTACTGTGCTAAACGTGGCTCAACCGTACGGTTCGAAATCGTATTATAACGTGCATTATATTTGCACTAATATTTATTCCAAATTAAAAGTTCATATTTTCTCAAATAGCATTCTCATTACTTAAGTGAAATTCGGAACACATGGATGATCAATACAGCAGATTGTTCCCAATAGCTCTGAATTGCGGACATGCAATAGGAAAAAGAGATCAAGTGTTTTAACGACCAAATGGTACACATAGCTAAGAGGAGATGCGCGAAATACATCTCGCAAGTGTGGGTACTTCTCAGAACAATACTTACGAGATTCAGTGTAACATCACAGTCTGGCTTGGAACATTACCTCTTTCGAAACGGGTCACTGAGTAGGAACTCGGTGCAATTATAATGACAATGAAAAATACAAGTCGTTTTCGTCGACTTTTAATGTTTTGCGATCGATAAGTAATCGTTACAATTGCAAGCTTAATGCTATAGTTGTAAAATTTAGAGAAAACATATATAAAGTATATAATTCTTATATATAATTAGGAAAATTATTTCTTTAACTCCCTTTGATGGAAAAAATAATCTTATTAATTATTTACACAATGTATTTTATTTTTAACATTATGGATCAAATTTAAAATTTTTTAAATACTTAATTTTCTTTTTGAGATATTATTAAAGATTGTTGATTTTCTAATATAAAGCAAGCAGTTAATATATATATATATATATATATATATATAATTAAAATCAATTAGTGTATCTATTATCAATGATAATTAGTATCGCGTTTTTTCTATTTACATTTTTCTATCTTTCAAAATTTTTTTTCGTGAAATAGTAAAGCGAAAGATGGGAAAGAACAAAATGCGAAAAAAGGTTGAAGCTTTAAACCAATGCTAAGGGTCTCAACTTCGTTCGGGATCAATTGTAGATAACAATGCCTCCAATTTCCCTCAATTTGTAGTACGAAAGTATATGATACAAGTGGTTACGCTGTCTATCCTGGATTAATTTTTATAGGATATATCGCATTTTTCTCTAGTGACTTCACGTCGTATTCCAAATGGCTGCGCTCTTAATTCGCATCACGCGCGGATTTCGTATTCTGTCCAAAAGTTTCACATCTCGCCGCATTATCGAGTCAGGAAGTCAGAATGACCCTGGGAGATACTGGGGCAGAAAGAAATTGCTGCTCATTTGTTCAAGAGGCTCGCAAGCGCTGTGGGCATCTTTGTCCTCCGATTAGTTAAATCGTGCGAGCAATATCAAAAAATCGATTTAACATATATAATAATCTTGCCAAAGAGAAATAGGCCAAGAGTTGCAATGTATATTTTTGCAATGTATAATATTAATTAATTATATAGCATTTTTCTCTCATGATTTGGACTCTATTAGTAATTTGAGAAAATCATAAATTACGATATTGCATATATGATTATTTAAATCAAGGAATAGATGCTGGCACTCGTAACCTTTAATTGCAATGACGATCGATGTTCAATATCATAATATTATAATAATGTGATATTATGTGTTTATGTTATATGCCACACACATCCATATCGCAAGACGCACAATATATTTGGAATATATGTATACATATATATATATATATATATCTGTATACAGCTCATATATGACAATGGGGATACATCATGAATATGCTCTGTTTAGTTGGACGATCTATAGTCATACATTCAAAATGTGTAACAATTTACAAATTGATTATGGAACATCATGTTTATTAATGTGAAATGAAAGGCTTAAGGCAATAATGGCTAAATCTTCAAGCCGATTAAATTTCACATGTGGTTATTAATCCATATTTTTATGCGATTATTAATTTACATCGATTCTTATTTATAAAATCAATTGTGATAGAGTTTTACTATTTTAAATCATGTTGTTAACGACAAAGTACTATATCCTTTTTAAATGTAATATATTAGGAAATCTCGATGTATATATATATATATAAAGCTCGAAAATTGCAGAGAGAGAGAGAGTAATATAAAATTTCATTTTTAATTAACGGCATTTCTTTCTCGTCTATAAAATTTGCTCTGATTTGATACATCATGACACTCAAATCTTTCAAATCAATTATGATCACAGTCGGGCATGATCAAATTTGCCAGTCTATATACGTTTAGTTATTACCAAGCATATTCATGAAATACGATGAAATAAGATCCGTTTCCATGACGTTACGGTTATGTCAAGGTGTCTTCAGACTCTACAAATTACGTTATCTGAAGTTTGATGGATAATCCCGGACGACATGATACTAATCACGTTACCGGTTTGATATCAAAGCCGATTGCACTCTCCGTTCTCCGTTCGTGCAGGAAAGATACGTCCGCATTGCACGCGTAGATCGCAAAGAGTGCGATAATGCTTTGAAACGCCAGGTAGACGCGTCCTGTGGCTCGTTTCCTAAGGGATATAAACTTCCCGTTCCGCGGCAATTCCAACCAATTTACTATTCATGCTGCTTCGATGTACGTTTAGCCGCGGGCTGTTGTGATACGGGCAGCCAATCAAAAACTCTGGTCGGAACAACCGAACGGCTAGCCGTCGATGCAACAAGCAGAAACCTCTACTCTCTACAGCCTAAAGCGAGGATGGATGGTTGGAAAATACACGGGGAAAGGATATACAAGAGAAGAGAGTAGGATAGGCGGAAGAGGACGCGCGTAACGTATCGGATGCTTGTTGGTCGGTAGTTTCGTTCGTTGACGTTTTATCAGGTTTAGTAGTGGTGCGTATACATATGTTTAAATGTATACAGCGATGTATACTTAACAGGGCGTACCGCCTAGGGGAGAAAAGAGAAGAGTATTTGACTCGACCCTTGAGCTATAAAAGTAATTATCGGTAGTTAACGATTTTAACGTGCGCGGCCATGCCAGCGATCATATTGGATCTTGCTGGCTCTTGCTGGATGCAGTTGTAGATCATACGGGATGGATCGCGCGGACAAGATAGATTGCGGAGAAAATCACGAAAGCGGGACACCTTTAATTGAAATCAAATTGGTCTTTGATTTTGCGTAGCTTCATCAAACCGTGACAGTTTGACAAAGAGCTAACCAATGGGATATCAGTCGATGGCATACGCTGTCACGAGGGCGCGCGCTCGTTTCCCATTCTCTGATAATTGATAAAAAGATTCGCCGCGGGGGACATTGTCTCGTATTTGGCAATTAAAGGGAATCGTCCGATTTTTGTTTTCCCTTACAATTAGATATTACGCCGTGCTGCATAAAATAAAGTTATATTGCTTTAAAGCAATTTTCTCTTTCTCTCTCTATAATAGTTTTTCATCATCTTTAATCTTGGGATGCGCAAGCGTTTGCCCGAGAGGCAAGATTTTTTCGTGTCTATAACCAAAAGCCACACGTACTCACCCGTCCGACAGTCTATCCTACTCTAAGCCGAGCGAGAGTTTAAGATCACCGTGTAATTTAATACGGAGCATAGTCGAGCACTTCTACGAGGACTCGACGAGTTGTTGAAGATTTCCGTCTAAATTCTCGGCTTCCCTCGATCATGGGAAAAGCACCGACAACGGCCATGTAATAGAAGCCCGACGAGCGGCAACGCGTTAAGGTCCGCGATGCGATAAGAAGCACCCGCGTTTAAGGCCGTATGGCGATATAGGTTGAAGGGTGAATTTAAAGAGGCCGGCCGACTTCTCGACTCTCTTGGCGGCCTTAACTGCGGGACGACCACTTGCAAGTAGACAATCCATAGCGTCGACCAACGGCACGCGTATGGCTCGCGTTGCTGCATCGCGATGTCGGAGAATGCATCGCGATCTCCCACGATCTAGCACGGAGCACACTTGCGCATACTTTAGCGTCGATAAGCGTGTCGTGCGTTTTCATGCAACGCGACTCCACATTTAACCCACGCAAACGGATTGCGCTGCTTATTCGATGCCTGCACGTCGTCACTCCTGACGGACTAGTCTTCCGATGTTGTTAAGATTGCCGTTCGATACGATACATGTAATTTTCATACTCTTAATTTTCTAGCAATTACGTGACACACTGACGGTTCCGTGCTATCGCTTTGACAACGTTTCAAATAATGAGATATGAATATCAGATGAATATTTAGGCGGCGTAACGCGATATATCGATGCGCATAATTATTATGCGAATCTCCATTTCATTCTATAACTTGGCTGTATATTATTAAGTATCTCATTTAAACGAGAATGCATTTCCGTCTTTCTCTTATATACGCAAACGAAAATTTTATGCGCTGACACACTGGGGGACATTTGTAAAATCTGATCGTGTTGAAGTGAAATTGAGGATGCTTGGATTATTAGAGAATTCCATTTTGTTTCATATCTTTATTTGTATTCTTCATTACGTAGCATATATTTGAATGTTAGTGAAGCGTTTACAATGCATAAGTACAAATGAGATTATAAATTATTGTGTCATAGAAATTATAATGGCATTATATATATATATATATTTCGAATTAACACATATTATATTGGAAATTGCATTTGTAATATCGAGTTTATTTTACGTAGCGCGCGCGTGTGTGTGTGTTCATAATACTATTTTCTATTAATTCAGATATTTATTTTATTCGATAACAACATTCTTTTTCCCCGTATACATTTAATGAACGTAAACAAAATTGTTTTTTTATGCTTTGAATTATATTCAGATATACATTATATGACTGGCGAAAAATTAATCGGCACGTTTTTTTATTTTATTTCTCTTATTAATTATATTATATTGCAATGTATAAAGTGATCTCTAATGTACTATTGAAATGTACAAGCCGTGCATTTATTTTACGGATTATGCACGGTGCGTGTATTTTGTGTTATTTAATAATGGGGACAGGTAGTAATCATAGAAAATGGCTACGCACATTAATATACATTTCGTGTTTGGCTCTTATTTACTGAGACTTTGGTAATAAAATATACTGTGGTGTACGCGCGCGCGATATAATTAGATTTTATGAAATATGAGAATTTTGCATTGATGCACGAAATCCTAATGTATTTCTTCTATATATGTCTCACTTTGTAATTATCCGTATCTTTTTTAGGATATGTCGCAACGCGTATCTTTATAAAATAAATATTTCTGCAGCATAGTAAATATGTTTGAGAGAATAATTGAAGTGAGAAAAATAAGAGAGAGACATGAATTTTTTTCTTTTTTTTTTTTTTAAACATTTTTTGACAACGAAAATAAATGACAATTTTCTGTTGTTGGAGCGCGAAAATTTTACGCGGAAATAAATTTATGAAAATATAAAATTCATTCGATTTGTATACGAATATCACATTTATCGTGATATATCATGTCGCTAAAATAATATATGTACGTCATCGTTTCGTTTGGTGCCTTTGCAAGGTTTGACTACGTACGGTCCGACGTCGGCGGCGATACAAACTTTCGACATTAACCCGCGCCCAAGTTTGTCCTTTCACACGCCAGCAATCATATTTTTGCCTGACCGCAAAATTATCTAATTGCCATGGCTATAAAATATTGGCCTAGTTGCCGGATAACTTTGGGACTCAGTCAAATTAAATGCTGGCTCGATCCAACTGTTCTCTAACTTACTTTTAATTTTTTCGTTTTCATCTATGATATTATAATCAAGAATTGATATTAGACCCACACTAGATTCTTGCTACTGTACTTTGTTTCTCGTTTACAAGGTAAATATCATAGAAACTCGAGCAGTCCTCTTCCTAACGTATCGTGTCCATATTCGCGCGTACGATGCAAAATGAATCGTGCCGATTTCGTTTGTTTATTCGCGCGATAGCTGCCTTGTCGATGTTTGTCGAAGTATATATTATATAATCCAAGCTTTAATACACAGTCGCTGTCATCTCGTTTCGTCCTTTCGCGTATGCAGATCAGCTTTGGTACAGTGGTTATGGTGCATCGCGTTTTGGGTTTGCGGATGAGAGTTGGCACAACCAACTGAGATGTTGTTGGAAAGATATCGAAGTGAAGTGTAGAAAAGTACGATGCCATATAAACTTCACCGTGTAATTCAACCGAGTAAAACGCTAGCCGATAAACTTGAACTCGGGACTTCTGTTTTCTTTGAATGCGTTTCGCCGTGGGTGCATTGTAGTGCAATAGGCTTCATGCCTCCCGATATTTTCCGCGGCGTTGTTTTTCTTTTATCCCTCGCTCAAACTTATTTGCCCTTCTAAGCTTTTGATATCATATTTTATCGCAGATGGGCAAGTTCATGCATTGTTCGCTTCATATTCCGGTATGTATTACGGTAAATTGTATCCATGGTAAATTGTATACGCGTCGCTTGATATTCGTCATAAAATATGATGCACGAAAAAGAGGCTTGTTTAATTAAATGTGGTTTTGTCGCGTTATAATCTTTACATTAATGGTTTTTTTACCCTCGCGGTATATAAAGAACGCGTAGTTTGCAATACATCGTACAATAAAGAAGAAATATTTTTGTAGTTTAAAAAGAGATATATACAAAATTTTTGTGAGATGTTTAAATAAAAATATTGATAATATATATACTGATTATAGTAATTTATTAGTCAGAAATTAAAAAGTTATTTATTTCTTTTAGATAAAATCAAAAAGTGTTAATGTAACGTATGACATTGTGTGTGTATTTCTTGTTTTAAAAGTATTATTCACATTACTTCATAATTATTTAGAAAAATATTCATAAAATACTTTTCATGCCATCAGAGTATGATTTTACTTCGGAATAATAAGGGATACAACATGTTCTTTACTCAGTTGTAGTTTTTTTTATTTGAAGAAATGATTCGTTATAATTTTGAGGAATGTCTTCGAGATATTTTTCTACGTCATAATGTTATGTCGTGCTTATGGATATATGCGTCTTCTTTGCAAGAATCTTTTTTCCAGAAAATATGAAGTTCTTTTATCTAAGATTTTTAGGTTGTAGGTGCATACTATTGGCGCAAAGGTCCTTTTGCGAAAAATTTCACGCAAAGTACATTAATAACCCTCAAAAAATCGCGTTCTTTAATGTAGTAACTTGTCAAGAGTAATATATTGTAATCAAATTTATATTATATTTTTATCAACTTGCATCGAGAAAATATATTGCAAGTTATCGCTACATTGCATCAAAAAGTTTCATATTAAATAAAAGATTGCTCGGAGTTTAAATATATAAGTTGATACATATGCTCAAGAATGTTGACTAATTATTAAAAATATGTAATTGAGAGTATATATATATACACATACATTAAACAAATTAAATAACATTTTCTTTGTACTCTCTTTTTGTACTCTTTAAAGCATCACAGATTTATCTATCAATTATTTCGTTTTAAGATTTAAAAATGTTTTTTTTTTATATACAGAATTGGATATGTATTGTAACCGGTTATGCCACTTTGCATGTTGTTAACTTTTGTGAAGCAGTTGCAAAAAGTTACTATTCGATGCTACGGCGCAGGTAGGCGATATTATACAAAATGATGACTTTGAAGTGTGTAAATCGATGTCGCGAATATACTTCAGTACATGTACTCAGTTGAGCACGATTGGCTATCGATATGATGCAAGAATTTGCCTGAAGCGTGCCAAGTTATTCACTCGAAGCTTGAGACTTTTGTTAGAACTCGTAAGTTCGCCAATAAGATTTTATATATTTTCACGTGGGTAAACGTACTTGATATAATATTTCTTTACTTGATATACGTAAACTACTCATTAAAAAAATTATAAGTTTTGATTAAAACTAATTAAAAAGTAATTAAAATGAAAAGAGTTTTAAACGCGTTATAGGGAGTAGAAAGTTTTAAATAGATAATTATTTTAATATTTTTAAAGAAGTATATGCATCGAAAGATTTTTAAATATTTTATATTCGTAAAGCCTAGATTGATAGAAATATTAACGTAATTAGATAATATTCAAGTTTTTTTAGATTATTAAAATCGTAGATGGTGATTGCTGGAAAAAATGAAGCTGAGGTCAAGAGAGGATCAAATCAGATATTTTTGATACAGAATATTTACTTACGTTTATGCAATTATCTTACAAATATATGGAAATGTTTAAGCGATTTACGAGCACGTTTTTTATGTGTATGTATAATTTTATTGCTTTAATTGAAAGTAGATTTATTCGCGTAATAAGATAATCGAGAGATATTCTTTCGTCTTCTATACTAATTTAATTAAAAGAGGTATAGATATTAACCTAATTAGAAATTTTCTTTTATCACGAATTTCTAAATCTCAATATTGCGCAAGAGCTTGAAGGTCGAAATAAAAATAAATTTTTAAATTACGTGCTGGTTATAGAAAACGAGGCGCTAAAATGCACATTAAAATGCAGAGCAAACTGAGCGAAATGCAGGATTTTATTGCGAAAGCTCAGATATAGATTTGGTAACAAAGTTAGAGAAGAGAGTAAAAGTTATAAATTAAAATTACTTCTCCACACGTGGTCGCGTTTTTAATCGCAGCAACATACAATATATTTATTATACATTCCGAAAGAGTCACAAGCGTTGAATGTTTACGGCGGGGAAGAAGACGAAGAAGATGGATTTTTTCGAGATCGTTATTTTCGCTTATGAGAAATTTAGGGTACGTTCGTCGAGGAATATTAACCGCGTAAAGGTGGCTAGCAAGAAAGTACTTTCTGCGAATTTGGCCTATGCAAATACGGGTGAACAATCCGGGTAGGTCGAGTTTGCAAGCCCTCGTCTAGTGAAAAAGTTTGGACGCCTCGTGACGAATACTAATTAAAGACTTGCGGAATGAAATTAGTTAGCCGAGGGGTCGGGGATGACTTTCGAGGATGGACGATGGAGTCCTCGACTCCGTGCGACGAAGAGCCGCTTATGATAATATAATAATACTTACTTGGGGTCTCGGAGTGTGCTACCTCCAAGCTCATTATGCGTTTAGTTCATAACTTCAATTGGATTCTTACTATCCCTACTAAGAGGGCCAAGGCTTTCATCTTGCCGTTGTCTCAAACCATCCTAATTATACAAGTAATTACTATCGCGAAAGGGAACGTTTCAACTCATTCATTGGCCACAATGATGCTGCGTAAGCAAAGACAGTCCATCTCTTTTTGCAATTCAAATATTTTGTCGGAGATATTTGATTAAAATTATTATAATTATTTATTAATAAACTCAATTTATTATTATATGCTTAATAAAATATATAATATTATAATTTTTTTTTTTTTTTTAGAGAGTTTAAATATATTCTTATTACTATATCTCAGAATATTTCATAAATTATATATATTCATCGATAGTGTTCCAATTCTCTTTTGTTAAAGTCGTATTTGGTCATCTAAATTTGGTACGTTTCAAAGTAGGATTTACGACTTAATGCTAAGAAACGCATTTTCGAAAAGAGAGAGAAGAAAATATTTGTCGATCCCCATCGCGCTACGGGAAATTTTCACAGGGTCCATACTGTCGCTTGCCGGACTTTGAAATCAATCTCAGTACTCTGGAAACATGATAGTCCGACGCGAGTAGAAGTTCTTCCTTCCTCCGCCTTCGGTCCATTGAAAAAAAGCTTTTGAGTCCATCTCAAGGTATCGATTAACAAACACTCGAACATCTAGCGTTGCCTTTGTAAAGCCCGCTTTGCAGAGTAACCGCTCGTGGTAAAGCCGTTTCGAGCTTTCCTGAATGGCACAGTGAAAGCTTTCTGTTCGAACGAACGAACGAACGAACGACTCACCGAGTGTTGCACAAGAGGCGGACCTTTCGAACTCCACAGAATAACGCGACCGTGCGCATCCATTTGTGCGCGGTAGAATTTCGCCGACCTAATCGAATTCCAGTTGCGTCGGCGAAATTTCCGCATTCGCGACCGACGAACGCGATATTTAATTTAGCAGCGCCGGTTTGATATTCATGACGGGGCATACCGTCGACGTAAATATAACGCTTTGACGGAGTACTTGGAAATATGTATCGGTCCTTTGATTTTATTTTCTAAAATTGCATCGTTACGTTATTCTATCTTCCCGCTAGGCTTGTCAAAATTAATACTTCCAGCTTTTGCCATCGAAAACTTGTACTTAACGTACTTTCTTTTTCTTTTTTTTTTTTTGAGAAGACCGTTGGAAATTCTCACAAAGTCGTAGAGTCGTTTTCGCGATTTCTACATTTTGCTCATTGATAATATCTATTCGTAATAATTATAGATCTCGCTGTATCGTATTTTTCATCCTCTAACTACTATAAAATTACAGAAAATTGGGCGATAAAATAAGAAACCTACCGTGAAACCTACTCGTTTTAGATGAAAGATTGCCTAACGTGTGCCATACACATTGATTTGCGCTTGCGTTCGTTTGTAACGACAATTGAATACTTTCACCTGTTCTGTATCAAGGAAACCATTTATCACGATAGTAATCATGCATTATGCTACACTCTTGTATGCAACGAAACGCTCGGTCACGGGAATACGAAGGTACTTACCTTCGGATTTAGGTGCGGGAGGTTTGCGAGTGGCCCAATTTGTCCGAATACTTCTGCCACCAAGCCATTGGCCGTTCATGTTACCGATGGCGCTTTCTGCTTCCTGAAAAAGACAATAACAAGGAAAATCAACATTTTCTACGACAAATTATAAAGGCAAAATTTATACATTAAAAGTAAAAAAAAAAGGGCCATTTCGTTAATTACTAAACATAAGAAAGTTGCATAAATTTTAATACTAATTTCATTAAATTTTGCGTTTATTTTTTTCAATCTTATATTCTTCCATTTTTTAGTTTAATGTTGCTTTTTAGTTTTATAACGGAATATTTTTTTTTCATGGCTTTACCTAACACCTACCCTTGAATTTTATACAATTTTATTCGGTTTTTATGTTATTGTATCATTCATTAATCCAATTTTTACAATCAAAGAAGCTGTTGCAAAGAGCATTTAGATGGATAGATGGAAGATATTTTTCTATATGTATACCGCGTATATTTTATTTTATAATACCGTTTTATCGAATGTATGCATATAAATGCATATAAACGCAGTTGCAGTTAACTTTTATGAAATTCTTACATTGCTTTATATACGCTAAAATATACAAAAAGAATCTGTAATATATTGTAGAACGGAACAAAGTAGATAATTGATGAAATGCATAAAATTCGCATCATATAAATTAATGTAAATTCTAAAATAATAAGTAATAATTGAGAAAATTATGTAAGAAGTTGACGCGTGTATTTACGTATTACGGAATGCTTCTAAGGAATTTTATTGAAAGTTGAATGAAAATACGCGATGTTCCGTGCAGTTCCTCCGCGAAAGCTCCTTTATTGTCTCTCGCAACGTCTATAACAACAATTACGAGGTGTCGTAAGAACTACGACGGCATTCACGCGAGATGCAGGAGGATAGGGCCGCATTGACACGCAAAACCGCGGATAAAACCAACAGGTATATTGACGTCAATATTATCCGCGACTTATTGTTGATTCAACCGCGGTATCCCGTTAGCGTGGCCCTCGATCCAGGTCAACTTAATATACGTTTCGAAATTTATTCGATCGACTGCACTCTTGATTCCCCGGATTTGGATTTTACCTCCGAAGCGCAACCGCTCCGGGCGATCCGGGACATTTTCCATCGCGACGTTAGATTCTCTTCTGGGCGAAGGGATGGGATCGCCTTTGGCGAGAAGAGAACGTTGCCATAGATATATACAGATTTTCGCGCAGCGCGAATTATATATTTCTGTAAACGTTCTAACAAAACAAATCCTATTGCGATATTTTTATCGAAATTTGTGTAACGCAATAAAAAAAAAAAAAAAAACACGCGTTGAATCACTATTCGAACTGATAGTTAGAACGCGCGGCGCTCATGTAAAGGAAATATATACGATATGACAGATGTCATCGGTTGCATCGTTCGCGGCGACATCGTGACGATGGTATGCGGACGGCACGGAGAGGATGGAGACCTAAAAATTTTGCTCGACGCGAGAAACTCCCCGAAAAAGTTTACCGTTCGAAAAGCTCTCCGTGTGTACGTACATAGTGAGAGACGGAGGAGGGATACATATCTCTTCCTCCCTCTAGTCTTCTCCCCTGCGCCTTTCCAGCTTCCACGGCAGCCATCTCTCTCTAGCTTGTTGCCGCTCTCAACTCTACCTAACCGTTTGCGCCATTTGGGGTGTCCTCGTCTTCGCCTTTGCCTCATTTCCAGCCGTTACTTTCTTCCACGGCTACACTTGAGCCAGTGGTTCTCTGCGCTTTTCTCTTTCGTTCTCTCTTTCTCCCTTTTTGGCACCGTCCTTATTTCCCGCGGCCATTCGCGCGTTTTCCCCCGCTGGATAAAATATTTCCGATTCAAATTTCCATTCTACAATAGATATGTGATGCGGCGCATTCGCGCGGTTAGCCTAGATAGAGCTAGGCGACCGAATGCCCCGTTCTAAGCCGATTCTAAACTTCGGTCGATATCCCTGACGTCTCTCCGACCCGCAACCCCTGAAAACCACCGCCGCTTGCCCCCTTCCATCCGGCGTGACCAGGGCGTTTACGTGATACCAGAAGTACTACCACCGACTAGCCGCTACCGTCTCTACCCTTGTGCGCTTTCCGCTTTCGAACTGTCCAAGCACCCGTCAAATCGAATTTCTTTCGCGGCCGGCGATGCTATAGACAGACGGGAGCGCGGCGCACTGACACCCAGCTGTTTTACACGCATTATTAAGTCATACACTGATACATGCATTACGCGCCGTCGGATTACGTGGCCTTAACGAAACTTCTTTCCTTATCAAACAAGTCCGATGTAGCAAGTCCACAATTGCAATCGACTTTAATCTTACATCTTTTTATACTATTACTGTTAAACTGAATTTTATCATTTCTGAAATTTCAGTATATATCATTGGCTAAAAATAGCATCATTATTAAATTGCGATATATATAAATTAGACTAGTTAATATTTTTAAATGCAAAGCTACGTAAGATAAATATTTTATATATATATATATCTTGCTTTGTAGCAACTATATATGAAGTATTTTTTAAATTTGTATAATAAATTTTGAAACCATTGCGAGATATAAATTGTACGATTAATTGATTTGATATTGATATTCGAAAGAATAAATAGATTAAAGCTACAAGCAGTATTTCTTTGCACGTTACTACAAGCAATAACATTCAAAATTATTTATTTAGTTTACGAGTACAATCTAGGTAACTTTTCACATTTTAGAATTTTTCATAAAAGCTATATAACTCCATGACCAAATAAAAATATGACGTTGTTTTAAAAATTCTATTTTTAAAACAACGATTTGCCATGTATCACATTTCTTTTGCGTCGGAAAATAAAAACTATTTATTTACACGATTGTACGCATATACAACCATGTAAATGGTTGGTTTAATGGAATGTTTCGTTCAACGTGGTCGTTATGCATCCGATATTTTGACTGCAAGCGTAAATAAAATAACACACATGAAGATGCTAATCAATGCGTTGTAATGACGCTCTAATTGCTTTTGTTTATTTATCCAAGAATACATAAATCCATACGTACGATAGTGGGTTTTTGTGTGCTTAAGATCGTGAGTCATAATATCGTGCGATTTATCGATCAAATGGTAAAGTAATAAAAGTTGACAGTAACTAGAGCGACCTGAAAATTTACACAGTGTAAGTATATTGACCATTACACAAACTAGTAACAGGGGCAAAACTGTCTCTCTCATACTCTTTCTTGAACTATATAATAGATCCGCCTACGCATTTGAGTAGACATCGACGTTGTATCATGTATGCGTTTTTGACATAATATTTCACTTAAGCATATATTTCTCTTGAAAATTACAAATCTCAATTTACTGTTATCTTAGCGGAAGACGAAAATACGAATCATTAAAATCGATTCGCAAAATAAAGAAAATAAATATTTTTCTTTAACAAAATCGAGAAAATAACGTATCTATTTGTGAAACGATATTGAGAAAACTGTTGCCAATAGTAACGCATTATTACGCTTGGATAAACACATCGTATACAGATACACGAAACATACAGGAATCTGACCGGGGGACCCGGGACATTATAAAGTTCGGTATTTATTAAATGCAGCATTTGAAACTCAAGACCGTCCCCGAAGAAAAACGAGAATCCTGAGAATTCGTATTTCCTCGTGCATCTTAAAACAGCCAGAATGTTGGATGCTGGGCGATCAGAGCTCACGATTTAGGTACGTGTATCCGGCGGTCGAAGGATATAGTGGCGATGGGTGGGTCTGGTCGGTGAATGCGAAGGGAGTGGGGGATGGGGATGACGATAGTGGCGGGAAGGGAAGAGGGCGAAATTTTCACGTGTTCCTCGAGGTTAACGGAGACACTCGGGAAATTTATACTTCGGCAATAGTAATACCGCGGGTGCGAGGCAGGTGCCGGCGGTGGTCCAGATCGATAGGGCATTAAAACAGAGGGGAAACGAGAGAGGGTCTACCTTCGGGGCAGGCGTCTCGACGAATAACCCCACCATAAACGGAGGAAAGCCTTCTTTTACTCAGCCGTACATCTAACTTCGCTGTGATTTACGTCGCGGATTTTGGCGGGTCATAATAAAACTCCGGCCACTCTCAATTTAGCTTTGAAAAATGATGTTGTAAACCGTGACGGTCAAGACCCTCCCACTTATTTGATCAGCGCAAACCGGGAGGATAGCATCGCACAAGTTTGACGTACCGCGGAAGTGACGGGTGTGATTTCGTAGTCGCGGTCGCAGTCGTTAAAAAATATTCGCCTTCTTTCCGACTTTCGAAATAGTCGGAGTTAAATGTGATAATTAAAATGCTGTTCGAATTATCTACCTGACCGTTATATGCCACCGTAAGTCTGATTTACATAAAATGTCCGTCGAGAACTCTCTTATCTTTTCTTCTCACAAGTACCCGAATAATTTGTCATTTTATTTTTGACCGTAATCTTTTAGATATGGAGTTACGGATGTTGTTTCTTTAATCAATGCACTTTGCATGCTGCGACTTTCTCTAAAATGAACTTTTCAGAATTTCTTGAAAACAACCATATTCTGGTAAAACGAAATATCGCAAGAGAATATAATGTATCAAGTTTTCTTGTAAGATCTATAAGATGTCCAAGTTAATCCAGAATAATTTAATAATTCAGTATATTTTTGATAATTAAGGTTTATATATATATATATATATATATATATATATATATATATATCTCAATTGATATATATTATACATACACACATGCTTGGATAATGAACTCATCCTATTAAACTTTTTCAATAGAGAAATAAATAGTTTTAATGAATAATTGTGTGTGCATAATTAAATATAATTTGGTCTTGCAAAATATAAATACCGTAGCTAAGGCTCATGTGAAACAATCTGTTTATTATCTCAGCTACGGTAATTCCGCTACAAAAAGATATCATTAGATTAGTGTGCTTACCGCTTTTTTGACGAACGAAACGAACCCATATCCCTTGGATTTTAAAGTTTGGGGATCTCTGACGACTCTGCAATCTCTGTAACATAAATATTATATCTCGTAAGATAAAATAAAATATAAATATAGGTAATGTCTGTTTATGAGAACATGATTCAATTACAATATAATCGTATGATAGATAAATTTATCTATTTTGTTCTTGCTATATTAAAAATTATCCAATTAAGAATCCTCTTACATTTCAATCTTTATTTGATATTTTAGCGTTATTTTTATGTAATTTAAATTGTTATGTATATATGTATCTAATGATACGTATATAAAGATATGTATATATATATATATATATATGATGTATCTAATCATCTTTTTTTCCTCTCTTTTTGTTAGGAAATAATGAACATTAAAATAATGCACGCTTAACGAATGTAACGATATTTAGTAATTTCTAGACCGAGAATATTCACTCCTGTCTATGCTGTCATTATTGCAATATTACGGGGCTCGTAGCAAAAGACCTCAATTTATTTCAAGCGCAGTTGAATTTCGAAACGCTCATATTCCCTGGAAAAGTACGAGCGACATTGTCGGGCGAATTGGGACCGGATTGCCGGACCACCCCCGACGAATTCTTTCTCATAATTAAGATTCCAGTAGCGCCCGGCGGACAAAATTAGGAATACTGGAACGCGCGACATGCTTTTCCTTCCCCTCCATCCCCTGGAAGCTGCAATTGTTTCGGCGAAAGCTTTAAGGCGAGGAAATATATCGATAGAACGGCACAGCGTGCGCCGCGAATAAAATTCCGCGCCACACGATTTTCACCACGCTTCTGTTATCCCGGCGGCTATCTTGAATCTTTTTTTTGATCCCGAGTGAAAATTTTTAAAAGACTACAGTCACGCGTTATCTATGATACTATCAACTACACGCGTGATTGATGTAGACCACTATTGACGTAGGCGGAACTTTGATATATGACACTTTGGAATTAATTGTCCGTAGAAAAAATTGTCAGCGTAAAGATGACAATACTGATCTCTTCCTTTTTTATTCTCTTCTCACTTGTGACGGATGAATTGCAAAAAAGTAGCGAATAATTAAAAAATCATTGAATATAAGCGATAGCAGTGAATATAGACAATATGGAATATACGCTAAGTATATTTTATAATTTATAACAAAACATATAATAATTTCTAATTAAATAATTAAAACAAAAAAAATAAAAAAGAAAGCAAATCATCAAGATATTGTATTAAATTAAATAATTTCTATTCCAATATAGACATTAGGTTAGAAAAAAATAAATATTATTAGAGCTAAAATATAAATTTTCCATCTTTTTCTTTTGTTGTCTAATTTGCCTACTAAACTAAAACGTTTAATTTCACGAAGATAAATCACTTTAATGTTATAATGCATGGAACCGCAATTTAATGTGTTATGTTTAAAAAGTCTAGCGAACGATGTTTGCCGTGATATACATGGACGGAAAGCGAAGAATGGGCGATGAAAAAAAAAAAAGCAAAAGAACGACCTCGTTTGAGAAGAGGACGTTTCAAAGAAGGGTTGTCAAAAGGATAGGACGTAAAAGGGAATAAAAGAGAAGGCAGGCGGAATTACGCGCGTTTCAGGCTGCAGTCGGTCGGTACTTCCACTCTGTGCATCAATTTGAATGCACACCTGTCGCGGTTTCGTCCGTAATTAAAACGATTAATCGATCAAAGGACGTATCTAAGCGAAAGCGAAAAATGTGTGAAGAAATTCATACTATATGTACACCTCCCACTAATGAGTAAAGATAAAGAATAAATTAATGTACGATGACAGTAGTTGGCGCAAAACATATGTATGGAGTAGTAATTAAATTATTTTTCAAATTTGACGATATTTCTTTGCCATCAAGACAGATCGTGAAATGAAACAGATAAAAGGTAAATTTCGCACAATGTCGATCCAGTCGATTAATCTTTATTGGAAATATATCGTAAGCTGGCGAAGCGCGCTTTGAACGCGCAGTTCAACATATAATTTAAGTACAGTTTTAATCTTTTAGTAGCACATTTCCACATTTTCCAAGTATTAGATATGAATGGATAATTTTAATCGACGATACTTTCTTCCATGGTATACAACTTCAAAAGCCTTTTCGGAACCGCGATCTACCGTTTTCGATTGCTTTTGCGTCCGAATGATCGGCGAATGTCGTAGTTTACGAGCGCGGAATGTTGAGTGGTCAATATAAGTTAGATGTGGAACACGCCGTTGATTCCTACTACTGCCCACTTGGCTGTGTCGCTCGCACCGCGAATCCACCCCCGCGCCAGTTCTATCGATATAGTTTTCCAGCTGTTGTGTGTTTCTATATGTAGCGTGTTTGCCCTCTTCGCCTGTGGCGTTTCTCTTTTATACCACCCATTCCTCTGTTCGGATCGCCACGTAGAGCGAAACAATTGTCGCGACGGTGGCGTGCGCCGTGCACGCTCGCTTGCACGGCGTGGATTTACGGCGTTCTTCGCCACAAAAAATCATAAATTAATGTACGGTTATTGACGCGATAAATCTCAGAATTTAATTCAGGCTCCGTCGAGTCCTGTCGCGCGACACCCCCGTCCCTCCTCCGCCATTGGCGTCCTTTTTGGCCGGTGATATAGCCGCGACAATGCCAGAGGCTCGCACCCTGGCGGGCAAAGCCTCGATAGGATAAAGAGTAAGTCTGGATTTATCGCCATCGAGCCAGTCGAAAGCGATGGACGTGTGGATAGAAAAGGTTTTGCGTAGGCGGGTGAAAGGCAGGAGGTGATGATTCAAATTGTGCGCTAGACGTGTATTCAGCGTGACGAATCTCGCACAAATTGTCTCGTTCATTCTATCAATTTTAAAGTTGTAATTCTATACAATTTTATGCCGTTATATATTCTTGACATCAATCGTGAGATTATTTTTATAACATCATAAATAATTAATACATTGATTATGAGATAATTTATATTTTTTTTAGAAATATATACCATATATACAATGTGAAAAGTGCAGCGCGAGAAAAGAAACGGCGATTGCATTGTGAAATTTCCACACAGCTGTAAGGGAATTTGCATCCAAGGATACACCGTAAGTTTAGATTTATTGCCGTCGACTAGGTCGGGCGTGATAGACGCGAGAATGGAAGGGTGGGGTGTGTCGATGTTTCAAATTGCGCACTAGGAACGTAATCCGCAGAAAGATTGCAGGCTTGTTGTTCGTTCCATCAATTTCGAAATCTTGTCTCTGCGTTTATACAAGCGATATCTTTGTTACGATTATACTAACGGAAAAGTGCTTATTTTTTTAAAGTTAGATTTCTCTACAATAATCCGATCAAAGAAATTCATAGAATTATATTATGCACTTTTTCCGTTTAAAAGCGATATAACTTATTTTAGTTAAATGATCTTCAAAGTTTAATATCTTATAATAAACTAATAATATATATTGTGCGTGTGTGTGTGTGTCGTATAACTCTAATTAAATTTTTAACTTATAATTATATAAATCATTGACAATTTACTGTGATTTCATTCCATTACGCGAAGAAATTTTATTAATTATTTAATTCTTTTTTAAATAAGTTAAGGGGTGATCGAAACGTTTAACAAGTTTCTGGATTCTATTCTCTTTAATTTTAAGACAAGTGTATAGTGGAGCTTGTAAAATTCCCAATGGCAATTCCTTTTATCTCGTAAAGTAAGTTCCGAGATTGATAAAAGCTACTGGTCGGCAGTCCAATTTTCATAATTAAGATGCGACTGCGTTCGTGCAGTATTTATTTAACAATTGTAGATTTGCGATGGCTGCTGAACATATTCGGTTCGTAAAACGTGCACTTTTGTCAGAATGCTCGATGCATTTCAACAAGTCTTAAACCGGTCTCCTCACCTTTCACATTTTGTTCGTATCTTTCTCCTGAATCTTTATTTATCTCCTGTTCGTTTATTTTCTTTCTTATCTAATGGACCGTTTTCCTTTTGTGTCTGTGCTATTTTCTTTTTATACATATTATTCCCTTATATATATATATATATGGAAAAATTCAAATATATATTTGATAATATCATCATACACATTATAAAAATTTTTCTCTGTAAATATTTTTTTCAATTGTCTTACAATTAATAGATAAATTAGATATCGAAATGAAAAACTTCTTTTCATCGCAAGATTTACTTTCTTTTTGGTCTATATTTTTTCTCTAGATGTAATACAAATTTAATTGTCGTAAAAAAAGTGTTCAATATTGATATAATTTTATATGAAATTTTTGCATTTCTAATATAAATTTTATATAAAAAATATTTTTGGATTTTATGGAGCATTATGTATATAAAGAATTACGTAGCCTTTAATTCTTCATAATTCTACTACTATGCGTATATGTATTGTAAATCTTTCTAATTAAATATTTTTTAGTTTGCAATTATATTAATAATGTGATAAATGAGATTACGTAGAATTTTATAATAGATTTCAAAGAAAATTTTGTAGAAATTATATGTTGTTAATATTGCACGTAACATTTTTAACGTTACGCGTAATTTTCAGAATAAATCTGAAAATACGATCCTATCGATAGAGCATTATCTTTTGCGTCTCCGATGAGAATCTTTCGTACAGCCTTCTATATTTCGAACATGCGTGTCGGAAAGACTGAGCAATCTTTATCTCCATCAGCCGAAGCCTACGACGTTTCTCTCGATGATCATTCAAGCGTCCCACCTCCATTCTTATTTTGTACAAGAAATTTTCGATAAGCTAGGGAATAGCTAGGAGAGACGAGGATCGTGAATTGACGAAATCGTGTCACGACCTCATCAGTTTCATATCCTTAAGCCGCGAAACTTTCGCGTATTAACCTCCATTCCTCGATGCCGCTTTTTCATCTTTCATACCGCGCCGGTTCCTTTGACTATGTGCTGCGCAGGCAGTCTTTCCATTAGCCGCCGGAAAAATTCAAACTCATTAATTAGGCGCTAGGAATGGCGCGTCAGCATGAAAATCTTTGTACTATAGGATCTGGGTCCTTATCGCTCGGGCAACGAAGATTGAAGAACATCATCTTCGAGCGAGCGAAGAGAGGAACCGTGAGCGTTCGGGGGAACAGATTCATCAATCTACCTACAAATAATCGCTGCAGAATACTATAGTTCATCAGCATTTGATCGTTATTCTCGGACACCGCTTATCGATTTCTGTATCAAGCGAATAACAACTTATCTGTTTACAAGGAATAGAAACATCAAGAATAAAACATTTATAAAGCGCGCGACAAACACAATTTTACGACGATAGATTGATATTTCGAGAGATTTACGAGCAGAAGATCGCGTCAGATTCGAACGTGTCGATTCTAAATATTAATCGAATGTAAGATTATATCGCGTAAATTATGAAGTATCATGTTTTTGTACGAAAAATTACGAAAGTACAAAGTTTCAACACCTTTTCAACTATATACTTCTTAAATTATATTTTGTAGATGTATCATAGATAAAGCCACACAAGTTTAATATTTTGCTTTTATATAGTTTTAGCCGTACGCTATTTCGAAACATGCTACAAGGGGAAAAGCCTTTATCAGAAATATTTCTAGTTAAAGCAGCAAGAGAGAGAGAGAGAGAGAGAGAGAGAGAGAGAGAGAGAGAGAGAGAGAGAGAGAGAGAGAGAGAGAGAGAGAGAGTAGTATAGTGCAGTTTTCTACGCTAGCGGGGGTTGTTATCTTCTCGCCATATAATGAATCCCGCGAGAGATGTAAGTTATGAATTTATAACCCTCTCACGGCTCTTTCTCCGCTAGGTTGAAATATTTTTGATAAGAAGCTACTCTCTTCTCTCTTCGATTATGAATAGCAAAGAGCTAATCTCAGCAGGATGACATTATATTTATTGATTATATTATCAAATTTCGGTGCAAGTTAAAAATTTCGTTACATTATCGAGCTTAAATATCATATTCAATTTAACACTTTGATTGTTACTTTGCCTGTTTTATCGTCGATTCGTCTTCGCATTTAAATAGTATGGTTTTGCGAAAAGCATTCTGCATATAACTAACTGGCTGACTGGTTAAAGTTTACACTATCAACAGGGTTAAAAGTGTTTATAAAGCATTAAAGACCAGCGTTTTAGCGTAATGCCAGTCAATCAAGTAGCACGATTGTTTACATAACTTTTGTTGACTTTAAGTAATGTAGCGAGTAAACTTTATTTATTCGAGAAAGAAACAAACTAACGCTTTATATCTTAAAATATATTTTCTCTTAATATATCTTTAATGGCAGACATGCTAATCTTACCTCCGATTGATTGTGGAAAGCGCGATCTAAGTATCTACGATATTTGCAGTAATGCTGTATAAACTTGTAATTAGCAAAGATTCCTTATTTATAATATTTTTTTTTTATTTTCATATTTAAAACTTGCTTAAAAATATTAAGCAGTAAGAGAGCAGATCTCATAAAAATCATTTCGTTCATCGATTTGGAAACGACAAGAGGAAGTAGTTTACTTAATTCTTACTAAGTGCACTCAATACCGGAGCTAGCTAATTGTCGATGGGATAGGTCGGATCGATGGCCGTAGGGTGGAGGCGGACAGAGTCCGAGACAAAGTCGGGTTGGCACTGACGCCACCCAATAGCCCTCGAGAGTCCCACAAGGCGAAGCTCCCTTCGATTTTGAGATCGCGACGAACGAAACCGTGCTGTTCTCGTTGTAGAAATGTCCACGATTGAACTCCTTCACGCCGTTCCTACTTTCGTCGCTGTAAACCGCTTATTAATGTCCCCGAGATACGTAACACGCGGCATCAGCACTGGCCATTATCGAGCCTCTTTTCACCCCTGCTCCCGATTTACCTTCCGCCCCTATCACATTCATTCCCCTTACGTGATATTCACCCCTATAACCAAAGGGTTAACCGGCCCTGCCGTAAGCGAGATTATTACCTAGATAACCGGAAAATTAACTGCAAAATGCGCCGTTTTACCCTGCCGGTGTGTGCGAGGTTATGGTAATTTTAATAACATATTTATTGCTCCCCGACTGTCCCCTCTCTCTCTTTCTCTCAGTGCCCGCACAAAAGGCAACATCGAGCGTTTGTAGGTGAGGGCTGATAACGCGCCACTGATTACGCCGGCGCTATTTTGCAAAGTTTGCCGGAGCCGAATTCGTTCGGGCGAATCGCCAGGTATCGGTAATTTATGTCTTTTCCTTGCAACGATGCATGATACGTATATAATGTATGTAATTTTCAATTCGAAAGCGTAATCTGTTCGCCAACAATGATATCGAGAGCGCTGTCAATTATCGTAATACACAATTACGCAGTGTCGATATTTTCAGATCAATATATCGCGATGAAATAACATATCGAGAAAAATTTATCGAAAGATTGTGAAACTTTTCATAATACTCGAAATAAAAGTAAAATATAATATCAAATTATTATACTATTATAAAAATGCAGAGAATCTTTCTCGGTTATATAAGAATTTTGTTTCTTAAGAAAAATAAAATAAGATAAATTATTTGAAATTCAAAATAGTGACATATCCAGTTTCATATTATATAATTTTAAGTACATATTTGAAATCAGTACGATGTGTAAAGTACGATGTGTAAATGTAAAGTATCCATATACATGAATAAATAAATATATATATATTTTTTTTTAATTTTAACTTTTATATTTATTTTTTTATATATTTATTTTTTTTAATTTTTCTATAGAATTTACAGAGAAAGGTATTAAGTATGATGGCCGTCCATAGATAGAAGTATAGAGTAAAAACATGATAATAAAACCTCGTGGCGCGAGCAACGATGATGGCGGCTTGTAGCCTTTCTTCACGGGTCGAGTAAAACTTCCGGCTGAATGATAAATGCCCGAGTATTTTCTCCAATCGATAAACTACATGGCATCTACTGATCACGATAATAAGCTTATCCCATCAAGCGATTCGAGACTGTAAGAATATACCACTCATAATTATAAATTCTCATGAATTTCTAACAATGAAGATTATATCATCTGATAATTATTTATAATTTATCGAATAGCTTATACGAGAAAGAATTATATTACAATCACATATTACATATCATATATTACATATACATTTGTATTAAAAGCTATTTATATCCTTGTAATTTTCAGAATTTAGAGATATTTGATTTAATATTTGCGTTACTTAATTGTCTTACATATATTAAATATCTGTAACAGATATAGATTATTATGAATTTTTTGATATCTTTATTATCTTGAAAGTATTTTGTAGGTGTGAAATCTTTTTATCACTATTCTATTCGCGCTATCGAATAATTAATATTTAAACATTCATGACTATTAATTTATCCTCATTTACATATTGAAATATAAGAATGAATCTTTATTTTTCTCATATTTTTTCGTCATCTTTTTTGATTCTATTTTTCTTTTGTATGTATGAATTATTTAAACTTACTCGTAGATATATCTTTTACTTTATATGGCAATGAACGAAATGTTTGCCATTATTATAAATTATGCAACTCTTCTTGTTTCATAGAATGGAATGAGAGTAAATTTGGAGCTCTATATATATATAGCTAATTCAATTATCTACCGCAATACGGTTATTGCAAAATTAAGTTCTTATTCGACACATCCTGTTCTTCTCGTAGACGATTCAATGTGAATCACTACTGTGAATAGAGACGAACTGCTTAGCGTCAGCAATAAACAAAAGGGGGGTAGGTTAAACGTGAGAGAAAATGTAATTTTCATAATTTAGTTTCTCGTAAATATAATTAAATTTTAAATTATTTACGATATTATTTATGAAATTATTTGACGTTGCGAGGAGATTAAATTTGTTGTTTTTACTACAATATTAGCGATGATATATCTTGTGATAAATTATTCATATATGTGTTTTGTAAAATATGAAATAATAATTTTGAAATATTTTCAACCGTATTTATATTGTAATTGGATCATAAAAACGCAATAAACAGGCAAGTGATAGATAGTTAAAGGTTCAAATGCGGAGCGATTGTTACTTTCCTGTGCAATTAAAGTAAATTACTACGATGAGTTAACAACGAATTGGCTACAGTTTGAGAAAGTTTGCATCTAACCGAATACAAGCGAGGGTCGCAACGCGTGAACTTGGAATCTCTTTCCTTCGAGTTAGCTTTGAGTTGAGCCAAAATAATGAAGGTTTAAGATGGTAGATACAAGGGAACGCAATGTCTTGTCCTCCGATATGGCTTCGTTAAGAGGATTAGGCAGCTTTGAAGTTACGTCAACTGAAATTGTGCTAGATCGAGCAGGAAAGCATACTGAATCTGGAATTTTTTTCGACGTTGACAAATGGATTATTGCAGTATATTTAACATTAAAAAACAGTACGCGCGCGCGCGTGTGTGTGTGTGTGTGTCTCAGAATATATAAAAATGTAGATCGTATTATGCATTGAACAGATTATAAAGTAAAATCAATTATTTACTAAAATTTGAAATATTTTGTGTAAAAGAAAATAATATTGACACAGTGCCATATGGACGGTTATGATTATGAAAAGTATACGAAGTTTCTGCGAAAATAATTGTGTAAAAATTATTATAGCCGAGGAAGTTGGAACGGTTATCGAAAGGTCATCGTATTATTTCTGCGTTAGAGAAAATTCTCACGGATATTAAAAGAAGCAGACCCAGAGTATCAAATATATGGTATCACATAGTGTCCATGTCTCACAGGCTCTTCTTATTAAACTTGATAGCAGCTTTCTCAGCTATCGTATTTGCTTTAGACATAGGTGTAAGAGCAGAAACTTTGCGCCAAACTTAGTCTTTACGTCTTTCTGAAATTGCGCACGATGAAGACTATCGACATTTCCGTCTTGATTAAAATACGGTGGTTAATGCTGGATATTGCAGTTGACTTGAATTAAATTCATTATTAAATATAATGTTTATTCTTTGTACTCTGTGAAATTATATCAATAATTGGCTAAACATGCATGACAAACTTCGGTATACTTAATTTTGCTGCATAGTTGCTTTTTAATATAAATATAAATTAAGTGCGCAATATGCTACATTTATAAATGATGAGAACAAGTCATAGTAAAGATAGATAACTGGTGTATATTGCTCGTGCATTTCAATATGTTTCTAACAAGTCGATATCTCCTACTTTTATAATATATCGCATAAGACTGGGTATGCAAAATTTTCTTGAAAATCTCGTGCAGATTCGAGCTAAATGTAACGATGGAACAGAACGGTAGTCGGCAGATCATTTTCTTATAGTTCTTACATGGAATGCAACTGTGCTCTGCGGCTTTGAATACAATTATCCGAAACTTGATATAGGAATTTATTTTATCTATTCGCATGCGCATTTTGCCTTATAAAGTGTATTTACACATGATAAAAAAACTCTGTTTAGTTGGACGATAAATTGTTCTAAATTTTGAATTTTATAAACAATTTTTACAATCTTGTTTTGCAACAATTCTAACATTGCGTATAAAAGTATGAAAGAATGGATAAATTAATTTTTTTTTGCTTTATTGTGATGCTACAAATATACAAAAATATTCTCTAACTTATTTATTAATTTTATAGTTAGATTGAAACTTACTACAAAAAGCAATTTAAAAATTGCTTTAAAAAAAGTTCTCTCTTACACATACTATAATCTTTATTCTAAACTTTTTCAATTTAAACAAAAAAATGAGAAGAGTAAAAAGTATTTAATAATAGGCTTCATTAAGATAGATATTGTTTCGGTTAAGTTTTTTTTTTACAAAAATATTACATTGGTGATCATCAAAAGATCGTTAAAGGACATCAACTTCTTAAATAGAAGAATTTTGAACTTGATTTTGGATGGGTAAAATATAATGAAATAAGTATAAAGAGAAATAACGTTTAATAAAAAAGCGAGATAAAGCTTCTTATTTAATATAATATTGTATAAGAATCATTTTTAAGTTTCAAGAAGAATTCCAAATTAGGGGTGTTTGGGGAAAATAATTATTGATTGATGTCGCTGCACGCGAAATACTAGGATTATTTTTAAGTTAAGATAGAAGGAAATGAATTTTTTTTTAATTTCAAGATACAAAAATTATTAAAATAAGTACGATATTATACATATATGTTAATGTCAGAGAGTAATGCTATCTAAATGTTTCTATTTTTTTTTACTTCCTTTTATATACTTTTTGTTTGTATTAATGAGAAAAAAAGGGAGAGATTTAGCTTCAAATTTTTCTTATAAAATTACAAATTATCTTTGTCGACATTTTATGCAAATGATCTAAATTTTGCTGATGCTAATAATGGTTAAAAAATATTGATTTGATGAATGTTTTTGATAATATAATCGATAATTAATAAAGCATTAAATACCATTGATGAAAGACATTTTTAGATAAATTCTGTTTGAAAATTGATGATATGTATATGTGTGTATACGGATGAAAAAGGTTTATAGTGTTTATAATAACGGGAAAGTATAAATATACTTCAATAATATTGAACCATACACATGTATAAATATCGCGTATGTTTACCTATGCAGCAAATGTAAATTTTTCCTGGCTCACTGCGATTCAATAAAATGTTACACAAGAGAGAACAAAGAGAAGAATAAATTGAATTCTATATTAAAACAATTTGCTGTTATTCTTTATTACTTTGTGTATATTTTTATTATATTCAAGTGTAAAATATATACAACAGTTTTCAAGCTCTCTTTCTCTCTCGTTCTCTCTCTCTTTCTCTACGTTTGATAATATTATTTACGCTTCTATTAATATACATAAAAATACACAATAATGTATATATCTAAACTGCATGTATCAGTATTTTAATTTTCATCGAGTAAATGTAAATTTGAAAAAATAAGAGACAGCTGAAAATCTTTGGATTAGGAATGTCACAGAAATCTTCTTCAACTCATTTTGTATTTAGCTCATCGGAGACAGTAAATATCGGGTTGTCGATATATTGAACAAAATTCAAACAATTTGTATTGGATATATTTGCTACCATTCAGAAAACGCTCCATTTTTGTCTCCACCGAGCACTTATGTGTGCTTTCTATTCGTGCGGAAGATCATCCAATATTTAGTCGTCGTTGGACGGGATAATAAATGTCTATTCGATTGCAATACGTGCACGTCACGAGCGTAGACCCGATTTCGTTCGGTGGCCCAATCAGTCGAGTCGCGCCTGATTTAATGCGTTATTTTATTAGAAATCTATAAAGCTATCCAGATTACGCGGGGAAAGGTTTATGGCTTGCCGCCAACCCACCGAACTCGCCCTCTACCGCCCCTTTCCACTTCGACCTGAACCGCGTTTTCGACATTCAACATACCAGCACCACCACTACCGTTAGCTGGTTTTGGGCGTCAGCTACCCTTCTTTCGGTTCCACCAGTTAACGTGTCCGCTCTTTCAATGTGGCGGAAGAAAAAGGACTCCCCGGTCGACTCGGCGAATTAATTTATGCGCGATTCTTTTTTATTTCGGTCGACCCGCAGTCCGACAATTTCCACTCGAAATAGACGACACCGTTGCTGTGAGGATTTTCACTACGGAAAAGGTGCGGCTGAATCCTAGACACTTTTCTACGCGAGAATAATGACGATGAATGTACGAGATATAAAAGAGTTCTGCAAAAATTATGCTAGTTGATCGAAATTAATTCGCTATTGACTTTGTAATTTTAGTACGATGGATCGGTAGACACGTTTAGATAAGTTACTTTTATGATTAGATTTCTGCTTGCTAACGAAGTAATCTATCTGAAAGCTTGCTGTGAATATAACTTCTCGTAAATTATTTTTATTTACATGGCATTTTAGGTTTTATATTTATACAACATATTCGTTTATTAATGAATTATAAATTTAATATCTTACTAGAATATTAATATATAGGAAATTTAATTTGATAATTTGTAATAGAGAGAAACCAAAATGTAAGAGTACGTCAAAAAAAAAACTAGAGAATGTCAAAAGATCATCGAAAGAAGCGAAATTTTTCACTTTCAGCTTTTACGGTCAACGTAGAGTATATTTCAGGAAACGATTGCAGAGGATGCCAGAATTCTCGCCCCGGAAAATTGAATTCTCCGCTTTCGTTCCCATCCATGAATTTCGTCATCATAAAACAATGGACATAATTTTGAATCTCGTATTACTCACAGTTCAAAAACTTTTCTTCCGTATTGTTTTCTGTCTGTAGTTTTCCGCACGAACGCATCAATAAATTTATGCGCGAATAGCCAAAGCTTGATTTACCGTTCATCGATAAAATCCGAGATTGAAATTTGTATATAGTGTACGTATCGCGGAAGAAAAAAAAAAAAAAAATAATGTTATAACGCACGATCAGACAAGCCCGTCATAAAAATATGATGCATTACGTGTAACATAAAATTGAAAAATTAGAGAATTATTATTCTTATATATCGTATAATTTTTGCTTCGTTAATTAACGATTAAACGAACGGTGCAGTTTATTTGCATTAAATCTGCGAGCTGATGTGCCGCATTTAAAAATGCCTTCTATAATTCCGCGATATGGTGTGACTGGGGTGGCGTATTGATTTTTAAGAGGGAAACGAGGAAAGTGCGGTGAAGTCGCGACGGCGACGGGCAGCACGTAAAGCCGCGAGAGCATTTGTTAATATCGCAATATTGATTATTTTTAATGAGAATGCCGAGGCAAAACGCCCGAGCAATTGAATAGTCAACACGAATTTAACGTTTACATCTCTAATAAGTTTTATTAAGAATCGTTTAAGAACAGAGCGCGCTTGAGAATATTTTTCTATAAAAACATTATTTTTAAGACGCGTTTTACATAACTTTATTATAAGACTTAGCAGTACTTTCGACAAAATCACGCATGTGATTACAGTGTTTCTGTTTAATTCAAGTTATTTAAAAGTGTGAAAAATTTTATATTTATATGGAAAGAATACATTTATCTGGAATTTTGTATAAATATATGTATGTGAAATGAATGTATGAAATGAAATATTTTGCTCCTTTATATTAAATAATTTTCGTGTCGTATTTATTACAAAATATTTATTTCTATACAAGTTAAAACGCCGATAATAATAATATTTCATGAATTAATAAATATCAATCGTACATTTGAAGAAAGATATAATATTTCTGTAACATATATACACATTCATATACATATATTCAGTCTTCTGAAAATTCTTTTTTGTTAATTGTAATATTACAAGTCTCAAATCTCCTTTCTCTTTCTTTTTCTCTCTCTATCTTTCTTTATGAATGCTTTCAACTCGACATATATTTTATAATTAATATATGTCAGCATACAATCAAGTTCCAGAAATTCTAAAAATATATAATACTATAAAACTTGTAGAGACATATGTATGAAAAATTTAACTCAAATTCAGCCGTTTAAGTTGTGTACGTATATATGATATATGTACACACACACACACACACACACACACACACATATATATATGATATATATCTTACGTATGAGCATATAAAGTAGAGATTTTCTTCTGACATTTCTGCGCATTTCATAAAAAAAGCTCGTTTTCATAAATTTATCAGAAAAAGCAGAAACATGTAAATTATAGACTGTCATTTCTAGTAAATGTGATATTAGCAATATATAAACTATATGTGCGTGGCATATGGAAAAAAATCATAAAGAAAATCAACGTTGTTATTAGGAAACGGACACAATATGTATGAAGGCTTATTAAAAAATATAGGATCGAATGTAAATCCTATTCAAGCAGACTTGAATTCGCGCTGTCTTCTGTCAGCGTTATCCGCTTTCATATAAAATTTATGATGGAAGATATCTCGTGCGCATCGTATGATTTTTATTTACGACAATACGTATATCGTCGAATATTCGGACCGAGTTCGCGTAGCGGTCTATTCATCTCGTCGGCGATTATTTTTCAGTTTTAATATCTAAGATTGTGAATGCTTTGGAGGTTGTGGTGGCGAAGAATGAGAGACGGAGCTTGGTTGCATTTTAATCCTTCCCTATATCAGCGCGCCCTACGAGAAGATATGCATCCGTCCTTCGTAGCCGGGGGGGGGGGGAGGGGGGCGCGAATCCCGGATCTCCGCGGGGAAGTGATCAAAGCATATTGAATATGAATTTCATCCGGTTGACTTGCCCGCACGGAGCTCGCCCTCCTCGTTCCGCGTGAAAAAGAATAAGAGGAAGTTGAGCAGGCAGCATCTGCGGGGAAACTGTCCGGCGAATTAAGTGCCGCAACAATTCCCGTAAATTGAGAGAAGTGGATTTGACAGAGGAAGCGATTAAGGGATCGATTCAAAAACTCGCGGGTATCGACATCCAGTTCGAGACGTAGTCGTTGCCTGGCAGATTATTAATTGAAAGAGGGATATACGGAGATTGATCAGATTTAAAATTATGATATAAAATTATGGTAATCTCTTGTCCAGGATAATTCTCGCATTTATTACGAATGGATTTTGTAACTTTATTATACATTAATAAGTGACGCGCAAAATAACCAACTATTATAACTTTTCTTTTACCTACATTAATTTTTTATTCTAGCTGCGAGTTTTTTTTTTTTTTTTTTTTTTATTAGAAATGAAATTCATGCGAAAGATATGAAAGTTAGATATGAAAATCATTGCTTAAGCTTAGCGAGTATAATCGGGATGTTTGAATTATCTTTCAAGCGTTATCGCTCTACGGGTATATTTGATTACATACAATCAGACTAATGCATTCTACACGCATTGTATGATATTTGATCTCCATTTGATCACAAAAGCGGATTGATATAACAATTAGTTCTTGAATTACTAAACGTGTCTATGTGACTAGTGTGATAGATCAGCAATCGAAGTGAGCCAATGGCAATTGTAACGAAAGCCGTATACCGTCTATTGTATATGTACATAGTTTAAAACTATTTTAGAACACTTTCATAAAAAAAAAAAAATTGAATTTGTGCATTTTTCGTACACATACAAAAATCGCAATTCCCCGAAACATGAACGTATGAATATTTATTTGGCGTATACCCGAAAAAGCAAGAGTTTACGTACACTTCAAACAAAGGGGAAAAAAAAAAAAAAAAAACGTATGAATTCCGTTTCGATAGATTTTCAATCGGAACATATTACGGATTTCCATTAGAGAGACGAAACTCAATTCCGCGATTGAGGCAAGAAAAGATGGATGTGTTGATATCAGGAGTGTTAAAATAATAAAATGGCAAAAGGAACAGATATTCTCTCGCGAGTGGTATCCGCAAAAGTCGCTCGAACTTGGTGTACTCGAGACCACCGGTTCTTTGACTAACCTCTCGTCTTCGCGAACTACGCCACCGTAAAAGAAACTCTATAGAGAGAAGGGTTGGAGAGAGCGGAAGGGGCGGTAGAGGGAACGAGAATGCGGGGGTAAAGAGCACGTTAGCCAGGCTGCGCGTGTATGTGACTTTTAAACCGCTCGCCATACAAGTTGACTTTTATTTGAACGAAGTATCAACAGGTATCGACCCGAGAGAGTCTCTCTCTCTTCCCCTATAGTATACAACATCTATAACAGCACCGAACCTTCTTCCTCTCGTGTGCGCCCCATACTTACTTTCATCTTCCTCAGGCAGTTGAGGGCTATTCCCTTGTGGTGAAAATCGCGGGACGCCACGTCGGAGAGAAGACGCTCTCCCGCATGGCACCGGGGCTCTTTAGAAATTAACAACACGTTGTCGAGCTGATCCTCGCGGATAGCACGGACGAATAGCCCGGCATCTAACACATTTCACTCCCCGTTCGCGTTCGGGGATTTTCGTTTCAACCGCCTCCTCGTTTTATCGGCGAAGTCGAGCGTCGTTCGTCTTTTGCGCTGCTTCGTTCCGCGCCCTCGTTCTCCCCCGAGAACACGAAAATTGGTTACTCTTACTCGTCGACGATATTCTTTCTTTTTTTTTTTTTTTCTTTCCCCGGCCAAGCAAGGCGGTATTCGGAGCGACCGCTCCATGCGCGCAATCATCTTGTTTTCTTTCGGTATACTCGCTGAAATGCTCCTGAGAATGCTATTCTACGCGAGAATAGCAATCCGCGCGTTTATTCATGGAGGACCAGGCTTGCTTTTAATTATAATCTTCGAGAGATCGATTCGCGGCATGTTTGTTTTGCTTGACTCACCAAAGGTTCAAAAGAGGTAACTTTGATCGAATCACGGGACATCGTGATCGAGATTGCTTGATCTAGCGAATTGAAGAAGGGAATGGAAGATTTTATCGGATGATAGAAAAGCGGCTCAGTCGTTTAGCCGAGGATCTTACCTTGTAAAGTGCTGTAAATATTATACAAGATTGTGAACTCTCTTTACTTTGAGATTTATTTCTTAATGCAATCAACATGGACACATTTTCGACTTAAATCCTCTTTTAAAAGCTGACACGTTTCTTGTAAGATGTAAAAAAAAAAACTAGGTCACTCTAAAATCGATATTTTTTCCCACGAGCATGATGCATCATGGAATAGTCGATACGGACGTTAATAAAACTACGTTCGTCAATATCCATTATTTATCAACCGATAAGTGACTGTGATCGAGTTATTTCTTTCAGTATCTTATCTATCTATTATTAAAATGTATTCGAATGAAATTAGCGTGCAAGAAAGAAATAGCATTTTTATTGATAAATTCAGGAACTTACAGCACATACAATACATGCATCGATACCTAATTAGATCTCTCGAACTTAATTATTATAGTAATATTATAAAATAACATTTATATAATGTGCTTGAATGTCAGTTATAACGACATATTTTTTGAAAAAAATTTCTTTAATCATCGATATATAGTCAAAATAATATTTTAGTCCGCGTTATTCTCTTAATATAAGCAGAGATCGGAAGAATAATTTTTTATACGAGAAAAGAAACGATTTTTTATATCGCAAAAGAAATGATTTTTACACTTTTGGCAAATATACTTTCAGTGAAATCAAATCGTTTTAAAATTTCCAACGTAGTTATAAAGTCGTTCTAGACAAAGCTATCCATAGCAATTTCTAGTGGCATTCCAACGAAATCCAAAGTCGATCCGGAGATTTCGAGCCTCGGCACAGAAAGGCGTTTAAATCCATGGTCGATATTCCGATCGGATGAGCGGATGGGCTCGAACGTAGGCAGCGATGGGGGTACGATTGGAGGTGAAAACCAGGGGTAATCCCGGGGATTATTCTCTCTGATCCCAGACCAAATATGTGTTCAACGGATGTCCGCTAACCACCACTACCGCCACCACCGCTGCCGCCTCCCGGTAACTTCACCTTCCATCCCCTGCCATTCTCATTATCGTTTCACGATCTTACGTCATATAGGGTGCAAATGTCTTTCCGCTCTATGTGCGTGACATCGCACGAAAGCGGACACCGTTAATGTGAAAATTGTTCACTAAAGTAATTATGCGAGGCAAGACAAGTATTGACAGGGCGTACTTCGGATGAGAGTCGTGAAACTTTGAGAGCGCTTGTTTAGATACTCCATACGTAAGGTAAAGATAGTTTATATACTAAGATACGGTGTGTAAGCTCTATTGTTGGACTAAAATAATTTTGCGCATTTACAATAATATACGAATAAAATACGAGCGAATCTTTTACATAGTATTGTACAATCGAAATAATTATATCAGTTATGATTTTTGAATAAACTTTAAGATATATCCATTGATTTTAAATATGACGAAAACTATTCTTTATAATATTCTTTATAATATACAGACATTATTTTGTAATATTACTTATATATAATATAATATTAATAATATAAAATATATTAATATAATAATAATATAATATAATATTAATGTTATATATAAAATCGTGGTATATATTCTTTAATATTTCAATATCGTTACTTTGAATCTTATAGATTCTAAAAGATTGATCGCTAAGGCTGGAATCTCGTTCGTCGCGCAGCGGATATTGTTAATATCGCGTTTTGCGACATCGATAGATCGATCGTATACATACCGAGTCACACGTAATGGTAGGGAAATGTAAAATTTTGCTCGCTTACTCATAGAGTTTGCGCCGTCGCGCGCTTGGACAAGCGACTGGCCGAGTTGTCGGTGTTGACCAAGGAGAAGTTGCACCATTATTTAGCGTTTGAATGCCCGATAAGAGAAATCGCGGCTGTTTCGGACAGACATTGTTTGGCCACGGACAGCCCACATACATGCACGCAACGGTACCAGCTCTCTTGCACAGATTTATATTGCGGCGATGTATACTCTTCACTCCGCTTCTTGTATCCTCTCTATTGCTCTCATTGTCAACTTCCTTTTCATTATACTTAGTTTCCTTTTGGCTGGCATTTATTTTCTCTTCGTCTTTCCCGCGCGATTTTTTTCTACTTTTATTTCATTTTTACTATCGAAAATATTCTCTCGTTTGTTTTTACGCGACGATTTTCTGCTTACGCATATATATTTATCATTTAACACTTGAGCAAAGTAAATTTTAGTATATATAAGTTGTATAAGTTGTGTATGTGTGTGTGAAAACCGATTACATATTTGAATTGTAATGAAAAGAGCGTATATTTTTTTATGGCCGATTTTTTTGTATATATATGTATATATGTATAATACAGGGTTTTATAGACATATATAATATATATATATATATATTGTACGGTATAAAATATTGATTATTATCATAATAATCGATATAAATAATTTTAAATAGATGTATATATCTGATATAACAAAGAGAAATTTGCATCTGTAAAATAAAATAATTTCGAGACATGCTAATGCGTGACGATAAATTTATTACGGAAACAGATTATCATTAAAATTAAATTAATTCAGATTCCTGGCAATTTTCGCATTTAATTGAGTAAAAGACTTTCTAAAATGTGGTCATGCAAATTTAATGAGATGTTAATATCGAATTATCGGAGATCACTTTTAATACGTTTTCTTTGTGCAGAAATTTTCAGCTCGAAGTAATACCGATAGAGCCAAATGCAAGATTCCGCTTCGTAGAATTAGAATACGGTTTAATCAGAGATTATGGACATAATTATTGACGCACTATATTTGAGAACAACGACGATCGCTATCTCCTCTCAAACGATAGGATATATCCTATCGTCGATGATGCAGTAGAAAGCAATAATCCACTCTGTCGAATATCTTAGGTGAGCCACAGTGTATTTGGTCTGTCTATTACTCGGGTCTCCCGGCACGGGACATTAGGACACTATTGGTACATTATCAGCAGGCATTAATACCGGCAGCCGCCTCGCACTATCGCGTTGCACGCTAAGATAATTACGGGGTGAAATATCGTCCGGTAAGGGCAACATCGCCAGTTACGACCAGGTTGGGACCACGCTTGTTCCTCCTCCTCCTCCTCCTCCTCCGCCCCTTACTCCGCGCATCCTCTGCGCCGTTTCTCTCGCGCTTCAACCACCGACTATCCACCTCTCTTTTTCCGATGTTGGCGGGGTTCGTGTCTTCTCCTCGTATTCCCTGCCCGTTTCCTCGATTCTTCTTCCACTCTTGCCGCCTGGCGCCTTCCTCACGAACGAGGATTTTGGTGGAGCTTTCCCGGTCTGACGATTTCAATTTGTCGACCGGAAGGAAGAAGAGCGGAACTCATTCGAACCGCGGAGAGCCGCCGCTGGTGCCGTAGTGAGCGTGGCTAGGTTTATCCTTCGACCCTATATCCGTCCTCTCTTTATCTCCTTTTCGCTTTTGCCCGTTCTTCTTGCTGGCTATACTCGTTCCACAAACTTCTCCTTTCCATTTTTTACTTGTTTTTTTTTATCCTTATTTTCTAGCTCGTTCTCTCTCTCTCTCTCTCTCTTTTTCTATCCTCTCTCTTCCTTCCCCTTTTCTCTTCGGGCGACGGAAAATAGGTTGCTCCGGGGCTGCTACGGATCAACGAAATTGTAAGACGCGAACACGGGGGGATGAAAGAAGGGACTGGAAATTTTGTCAGGTTGTTTCGATATCGTCGAAATAGTTGGCAGATGGTAGTAACAAGGGCGAGAAGCGCGCGAAGTCTCGATAGACGATAGCACACGCCAGATGGAGAACAAGATGAGACTGCCGCAGTGGGGAAAGAGCGTGAGGGGGTACGAGCGTCAGTTCTCGGAGGTTGATTTACACTTCAACCTACATCCAATGCAGCCAACCTATATATAAGACTCGTCAAGTTTCTCCGGCGTGCTCCCTGGAGTCGATAACTTGAGGATACGAAACTCTTAGCTGTGATGGTATACGACGCTGAGTAAAGGCAATAGCTTGTTGCCCGGTCCGACATCAGCGACTGCCCGCTATATCTTTGAGCTGCCTCTCAAGCTCGCATCGACGATAATATGCCCGACAACTTGTTAAAGAGCGAGGTCGCTAACAACAAATTAACGCCCGTGCGGGCGTTATACGTCTAGTCTCAACGGGAAATTATCACCTTCGGTGATACAGCTTGCCGTCTATTTAGGAACAATTTGTGATCGTATCTTGAAGTTGAGACGGTATATCCATTAATTCTGTCGCTTATATAGCGTTTATTACTTAATTAAATTTTGCTTCTTAACGATTGCTGCTAATATTCTAAAAGAAACGAATCTGTAATATGAATTTTGTGCAAACAAAAATTATAAATTTATCAAAATGTTGTAGTCGATCAATTTGCATTACTCGTTATTTTTCATTTGCGCATTTTGGATTTGTTCGTTAGAAGTTTCTCGACTTAAATTCATTAGTTAATTATACAAAAAGCTATACAGCAATATATCTTGAAGGAAAAAAGCTTAGATCAAAATATTTAATTCAACAAGCATCGGAAATTAATGAGAATATTTGGCAACGTCAAAAAATTAGTAGCGCTAATCGGTAATAAGCTAAATAAATGATCAATGGATGAAAAATACATTTCTTTTTTATATTTTATAAAAAATTTGGAATATTTTGATTCTCTATGGCGTTAATGAGAAAATATACAATATATATATTTTTTTTTCATATGGATATCATTGATTACGTTCTCGGTCGCGTCGCGACGGTTATGGGATTCTTATAGCATCTTCTAGTACACTGTTATCGCCCCTTTTAAGTGAAATATTAATAATAATAAAAGCGTGAACCTTTTATAAGCGAATGCGCGAGACTTCCGACTATAATGTGACTTAAACAGCCACTCGGTTTTTCATATTCAGAAGACACGCCAACGGATGTGCAAAAGCTACTAGAGGAGATTGTGGATGTACGAGCTCGTTTGCCGAACAATTTAAAGACGATTCTACTTAAACGCAAAAGTGCGAGAAGATACGAGTCGCATAAATAATAGATTTTTAATCCGAGTTCACATAAGGAAAAATGAACCACCCTAGGTAGCGACTCCCGATTCATTCTTCTTTTCACGAGGCCTCCGAAGAGGCTGGTGAGAGATGAATATGCAGGTTCCTTTTTTGCTCGGGACGTAGGAGAGATTAAGATTTCAGCTATTTTCCACTGAGCTTTTCTGACGTTTACGCGCCTGCTGAATCGCAAAGGTACGGCGCCGCCTGAATTCTATTACAAGCGAAAATCGATGATGGAGACGCGAGATTTGGAAAATGCTTCGTTCTGTTTGGCATCTTCTTTTTGAAATCTAAATCGTTTTAAATAATCGACAACTTTTTTTAGAAATCGTCGTTTTTAAAATATAATCTTCTTTCACACACGAATGAACATAATATTAAATATTTGACGAGTGTTTGCACGATGCTCTTATTTCTTTAATACAATTACTGAACTTTTTCTTGATAAATTCATGAGATATACAATATTGTTTCATATAGTAGATGTATATATTTTAATATCAATATATTTATACTTGTAAAATAATGTCTTGTTTCATCATCTAATCATTATATATTCTGTTTTACGTAATTGAAATTTACCACGTTCGTGGACGTGCGTCTGAGAACGAATAGATTTTTGTCGTAAAACCAGTATCGGTTTACACGACTCTCCGGCCATATGTTTTGAGAGGCATAAATGTCGCGTGGAAGATTGGAAGTGCTGCCAAGGGAGAGTGTGGGCGTATACTTGAAACACAACAGTGGGGTTGCTCTTAGTGTAAGGAAGGTATGGTATATTGAAACAAACCAGGATCGAGGGTCGCCATAGAAATGGAACGGATGTAGTTTTAGTCTCTAGAGATTCGCATTCATTCGCCGTCCTCTGTAAATCATCCTCAAATCTCGATCCCTTCAAACTCGTATCCATCGTAATCTTGTATAAGGTGCATCAGTGTAGAAGAGAATAGTGACAAATTTGCTAACCCGAGTAGATATGATGCCGGTTAGGCCGATTTGTGTCTTTGACGCGATGCTTGGAATAAGAATATTGCCTTGTGAGAAACGACGTCACATCTAGAAATAGAGAAGAGAAGAGTCGACCAATTGACTTATCAAAAATCAATATCGATTGCTCTATAAGAAACATTGACAAATGAAGCGATATGCCGGAGTGGGATATAAGTTAAGTAGCACAAAGTGGCATTTGCATGCGCGGCGTTTCAACATGTGCGCGTATACGATTCGGGCAAGTGGAGTAACTTTTGATATATGCAACGCCAGTGTTGAGTATACAACGTGATATTTGTTGTAGGTAAATATGTAGGAGTATGCGTAAATTTACATCTCGAAATTTCGGATTTGAGGAAGGTTATTAAAGTAAGAATGCTTAATTTGAATAAAATTGTAATATTTATACAGATAAGTATCAGAATTTTACTTCACAATCGAAGAATAATTTTTCTCAAAATCTTTTTATCCTCTCGGAATATTGTAGCTTTAGACTCTTGATGTAAAATTCTAAGCTCAAAAGACGCAGAAATAATTCTTTTTCACGCATACCTGTATCATATAAATCCGATAAATGAATATCAGTAGCCCCCCATTACTCGGCGTTTAATCCAATGACGAATGTAAGTAGCTTCCATAAACTTCACATGCTCCCGGCGTTTTATGAATTTGCGTTAAAGCTTTCTCTGACATGATCCCGTTCAGGATGGTTCGATCCGCAGACACGTTGAGCTACGCTTAAACGGCGCCATAGATTTTTCGGCTTCAAACTATTTGAGCTTGTCAATGTGTTCGCGGCGCGATGCAGAACCGAAGCCAATGTGTGTTCCAGGCGTGAGAGAAAGTCGTTTCAGTTCGCGTTTCAGGACTGGTATTGGTTCCAGTTATGTAGGTACAGATGGGCCAGCGCGCACGGTCGACGAGGCACAAATATATCTATATAGCTGTGCAAACTCTCCGCTATTGCAGGAAGAGCGAATGGGCTGTGGAAGGCCGGAAGGATGGGCGAAGAGATGTGTAGGTGTGCCTATCATTTGTGAATGTCACTGTGCGACACACACACACACAGAGAGCCGCGGCTGGACATGAGGGACGGAGAAACTGTGAAATACACGGCTCAATACTTCGCTGGTGCACGCTTTGTCGCGGTCAGCCCCAAACTCACCCGCAATTCTAATTGTTACATGAGGCATCGGACGCCTCGAATATATGTCGATACATGGTGGCGGGAAAAAAACTATCAGGCAATAGGGATAACTGAGTGCGTCGCGGTTGGTGTATCCGGAAGTAACCGATTGTTACCCGTAAGTGCTGTATCCATGTAAATCCGCCGTTACGTTCAGTTATTTACTGTAGTGATGAAAATTGGAAATTGAAGCAATTATTTAACGAAATATAATGGATGCAGTTTTTTTTTTTTTCATTCAATAATATTGACATATTTTTAATAATAATATAATTTGATATGCGGCATACAATCATTTTAAGAAATAAAATTTATTCGTTATGTGTAGGCAAATATAGAATAAGTCTATATATCGAATTTTTATATACAGACTAAAGGATATTATATTCTGATTTATCGTTTATAGCGATCATTTATCTTTCGAAAAAAGGCTAATTTTTTATATTTGTATATTATATTACATTCCAACAATTATGAAATATTTTTTGAAGTGACATAAATTTTTCTCTGAGATTTTACAAATTCAATTAATAAAAAACAGAAAAAATTTTTTATTTTTAAATAAACTATGATATACTTTTTTGATGTTACAGTATTTTCCAAAAAGATTTTTCCCGCAAAAGAATATGACTGTTGTACGTGTTTAAAAGAATTCTATATATTTAACTGAATTTCTATATACTCTATGTCGTCAATATATGTTCAGTTCTTTCGTATCTAACATTGTCCTCGCGAAATATAAATCTCGATATTTGAAACTGTCCTACTTCTTACATTGTCCGTACTTATACTTGTACCAATTTATTTCATGTTGGCTCCATTTATTTCAACCTGTTGATAGGTAGGAATTCATGTATGCCAGTATGATCTTTCAGTAATACTTTTGTAACATATATTCAGACAGTAGTACCTTCCTAACATACGCTGATAATATAATTCATAGTTGTACGAATATTAAAGGAAGAATAATTTTTTTACTGAATTATATATACGACGTAAAATTTTAATCACGGATATATATTTTAATAAGTAAATAAGTAATTCTCTCTAAGAAAAAAAGACAGAATCATTTACGATGCATCATGAAATGCAAATTTGTAAAATTTGAATACATTACATGCATTACGTTATATAATTAAATAAAAAAGATTGCTTTTGTTTTTTGCATTTCTCTCGAAAATATACGTGATAATAATATATAATTTACACATATAACAAATACGAGTTTTGTCTAGTGTAACTATTCAATTTTATCACATAGTTGAATATGATTAACTGGCATATTTCAAAATACTACATGAGCACATAATTGTGGATATATCTTGATGAGTTATAACTTTGTTAGGTAACAATTATTCTGCAAATTTCTATATTGCATTAATTTCTATTTCCATTGAAAGAATTTAATTTTTTTTACTTAAAATAAAGAGAAAGAGAGAGAGAAACCACTGTAAATTGTAAAAGGAAACACTTTGATACAACGTAATGCATTTTGAAAATGTAACTTATCATATACGTTATAATTATTATATAATAATTTTAATTAAATACATGCGTAGTCTTTGATACAATAATAATTGAAAAATGTAATCCATTCAATAAACTTTCTTTTCATTGTTATTAGTAAGGCAATGTATGCGTATACATAGGCAAAACATATGCACGAGACGAGAGAATAGTTCAACCGAGTCGTGATGGAAAACAATGGAATAAAGCGAAGTGGAATGAAGTGTATGCCTTTTGAATGCCCCGTGGACAAGCCCTCAGGGAGGGAACTTAAAATGTTACGAAAATACGAAACAGGTATAAAGTAAGAGTAGCTCTTGAAGTTGAAATATGAATATACTACTGGCCGTGTGAACGTTCAAAGAGGAGACAGATAGTAGCAAAGAATATTCTCAGAGAAGGGCAATATATCAGAGAGAAAAAAAGAGAGATCGAGAGAGAGAGAGAGAGAGATAGCTGTTGGGATCGTATAAATATTGAAGAGTATGAAAATGGAAAATATTCTAGATAAATGAACGATAGCAGTTTCCATTTCTCACACATTGCATTACGCAATTTGCAACTTACATAAAAGGATATAAGCAGAGAGAGAGAGAGAGAGAGAGACGGTGGGAGGGAGGGAGAGAAAACGATATTTTTATATAACAATGTGCCGATAGATAAAAAATAATTTTTGTATTATCAAATGTCAAGATATTATTCTCATATACACATATATAATTTATATTTAAATAAATGGATATATACACACATTCATATCACAAAGTTTTATGTTAAGTATATTAAATATTTAACACCCATTACGGGAATTATTTTTGATCAATGCATCACTTTTTTCTACGATATCAAAAATGATAAATGTTTCTAAAAGGTTTATGCTTGAGATAGTATTATGAAACGTAATCTACTGGTAAATGCCGCAAATAATGCAATTTATTCTACGATGCCTCTGAAAAAGAATGTGGAAAACTAACGCGTTAGCCAGTTTTGCTATTTTCACACGCGATCAAACGAGTTATTTTCACGGACATGTATACCGGAGCAGTTTACGCAACTGAATTTGGTAAACGTGAGCACAATTAATTTTGTACATACATACATATACAACGGCAATCTGCCTAGTACCTTGTATTTTTTTCCACTTCACAGTCTGCATAGCTTGAGTAAATTGTAAAAATCGGCTCGGCACAACATTGCTGCTTCAAAACACGTTTATTATTATTTACATGTATTATTTGCTCTGTTTAGCATCAATTCTGATATGGAAAATTTGATAAGTTAATAGCGTTGTAAGAGAAATAAAGCATACATTTTGTGTCATTATTATTAATTATTATCTAATGCATAAATAAAATATGGACAAATAACGACAATTGGAGAACTTGTTTGTATGAATTGGTAGTTGCATTATATATATATATATATATATATATATATATATATATTATCTCAGCGCTGTTTCAAGGTTGTAAAACTTTTCTCGCCAAGACTTCGTTCCATCTTAAACCACGTAGTTTAAATCAAATCAAATTTTGCGCGAGTCCAAGAGAGTTTTATTTACATAAAATTATATTTTAACGATGGAGCTACAAGTGCTCTGTTTTCAGTAGTTATATTCGAAACCATCGTTATCGCCTTATTATCATCAACTCTTTTCTGGAGCTGAGCCGACGCTCAACTTTTATCTGCTTTATCGCTTGTAAAGCGAATTATTTTAATTTGTAAATTTTTTCACTAATAACATCATTAGCAAACGCTAAAATAATTTTTTATCTCTATCTGTTTTTCTTTATTGGTATTTATTATACATTAAACACTATCATAATATGAATAATCTATTATTTTTATGATATTTAGTATAATTTTATTTGATAAAATATAATATATTAATCAGATAATGCATAAAGTTCTTTTCAAGTTTCATGCATCAGGAAGTTTGATTAAGATTTCCTTCAACTGTACGAAAGATCAGCAAATTCCTAAAGTCAAATTTACAAGATAAATAAAATAAAATTTTTCTATATTTAATAATGATCTAGTAGCAACGAGAACTAGAAAATATTGTAGAATAAAAGATATTTAGAAATTAAAACGTATTTTTTTATCAATTTCTTTGAAATATATGTATTTGTATTGCGCGCAAAAAGTTAAATTAAAAAATATATTATGAAAATGATAATAGCAATTTCTCGCCACGCGTGTTATCAGGATTTTCGCAAAACAAGTAATTCGTATTTAAGGAATCAACCTGCTTTACATACGGAAGCGGATAGTTCATGGTTCCTTTAATACACTTAATATGGCTTTGATTCCTTTGACAAGCGAGCTTTTTGTATCTTCCGAGCCTCGTTCTCAGATCACGATAAAAGGAAACGCTCGGCCGTTAAATGCGAAAAGTAGCGGCGCTTCGACAGAGCCTCGGGGACGCGTCTGTACGGAACGCCATACACATGATCCATGTACCTGTGTACATAGATATACTACGACGAACGTTTACGACCCGAAATTCCGACGAAGATCTCGTCGAAATTTCAGTGCGCGAGGCTGCACGTTGAGCATCCACATCTACATCCATATTCATGCGCAGACCGTGGCGGGTGGCGAGTATGCAAATAACAATATAGGTTGAAACGCAGAAGGTGCGGGTGTGTGTGTGGAGTGGAGCCGACATGTGGATAGGGAAGAATCGTGGGGAGAAGCCAGAGAGGAAAGAGGAGACGATGAGAGAGAGAGAGAGAGAGAGAGATGGTCCGAGTATGAGAGGGTTCGGGATCGCATCAGATGACGGGATTTTTCAAAATGTGAAAACTAATATTGCAAAGCCGCGGCTTCCTACGTGGATGGGTCATCTCGACTATGACTCACAGACAACGCCTCATCCTCCTTTCGCCCTTGATATCCTTCCTTCATCTTGTGCTATTTCACAAAACTGTCCTCTTTCTTTACCTTATCCTATCCATTGCTACGTCGCTGGCCTAGTCCCTCGCTCTTGGCCATACTTTTTCCTTTTTATATATGTCGTCTATGTGTATATGTATATGGGGGATGTCATATATACTGAAAAAGTATACCGTGTAGCTCACTGACAGCTACGGCTATCTATATAGCGACTACGATTCCACGGTACACCGCCTCTCATCGGCCTTCCTGCGTTGTAGGAAGGGAGTTTTCTTTATTAAAGCTCGCCGGAGTGACCAAAATATGAGTTTATATCTACTAGGGACTGACCACCCGTCTGTCGTAACCCTTGTCTGGCGGCCTTCATCGTAGTCATCATAGAAAATGAGGTACAAATATAAATTCCGACAGTTCTTTGCGTCTTTTGTTTTCATGTTTCTATCGCGTAACTTATGATGTACGCGGAATGAGAACGAGAGAATAACCACTATAATTGTATTTAATTACTGAATAACTAATCTAACATAAATATTAATAATTAATTATACATTTACTTTGTCTGGTAATAATAAAGAGACACGTGGATTTCTTTATTGTTTAAACCTTGTGGAAATCGATTATTTACTGTGCATTGAAATAAAAAATTATTTTCATGATCTAACAATAGTAATGCTTATATTTTATTATTCACTTGCTTGCGCTTTGATAAAAGTCAAAATCAATACTCTCTAAGTTTATTTTAATTATTTATATGTCACTACAAATCAATATTAAGTAAATTAAAAATAGCACAATAAAGTAACAAAGATATACAATATTCTCGCGTTATCTTCTTTTGAAATGTGATCATGAAAGTTCTCACATACTGCAATATTTGTGATAATAAACCATATCTCGATGAAACTCTAGGGATTTAGATGAACACTATGGTTAAACAACTATGCAAGAGAACAAAGTGAACGATGCTCTGGAGAGTATCAGTTTTTAGTCGTTATCATTCGCATTCTAAAAACTAACCAATACATATAAAATAATTTAACAATGCATATATCTTTAATCGATTGTTTGCAAAAATTGCATAAATCAGTTAGTATTCGATGTATTAATAATGTCGTTTGATCAACAATGTTAGTATAATTAACGTAATTACGATTTTTTATACTTAATAAGAGATAAAAATATACATAAAAATTATGTGGGTAAATAAATATAACTTAAAATTTTATTTTTTTCACGTAATTATCTCTTGTAATATTATCATTGTATATCTTAATACAATGACAATATTGCATGGACATGTCAACATGCATACATGTCAAGATTATTACCATATAATATGAGATTATTTTAATAAGAGTGAAAAATGTAATATTATGTGAAACAATTTTTTTTTATGCAAAGAAAAAATATATAAAGCAAATTTTTTATATTCAATGATGGATACAGAAATCTTTTGATTTATATTTCATTATGTAGTGCGACAGTAATGGTTTGCAAGTGAAGATTTTTACATAAATAAAGCATAATACATTCAATGTTTGCAGCAGATGAAATGGTAACGTTGCATTTTGAGATTGTACAGTATTCAAGTAGAACTAGATGAGATGTTTCGCAGGTCTTAATGCAACCATCACTATAAAAAGAATAGTAACGAAAACAAATATTCAAGCGATTTTTAGGGAACGTTATTACGTTTTGTATATTTTAAAAGTGAATATTCCAGAACGTATAATGAAATCTCGATTGCAATATTGGTAATAAAATTTGATTGCTTGATATGTATGTTATCTACATGCAAACTAATTGTATCTTGCTATATTTTTCCAATGTTTGAAAAATATTAAAACCAATGCATATATACTATTTGCAAAGTAAAATTTTTTATCAATATATTTGTATTATATTGTAATTTTTTATACATCATATTGGGTACATTATATCGCGAGTCTCTGCATTTTACTAAATTCATGTAATGAAACATGTTAATGAATTCGATTAATAGTTAAGAGAATAATAAGATATTAAAATAACAATGGCATATTTTGAAACCTCATTAAATAAGTAACAAAATGTTAATTTTAATTTTAATTCTTGACATTGGTTATCACGACAAACTATTCTTTTCTGTATAATAATATGTATCTATTTTAATTTATCATTGAGAATTTTTAATTTATATTTTGCGACCCGATATAATTAATATAAAAGAATAGATGAAATTATAACAATTACTCTATCGTCGCTGTTTTGAATAAAATGATCAAAAACTCGGGAGACAAGACGCGATATAAACTTTCTGCTCAAAAATAAGTCTGTATAGAAAACAAAACAAAATGATTCGAGAAACGAGAGTTTTATAACCGCAGATTTCTATAGCGTCTTGTTACGATATCAAGTTGGAAACTTTTCTTATACGTATGTACGTATCGGTTATATATAAATGTACTTTTTGATGATTAGATATTTGAACTTTCGTAATTGATTGAATAATTAATAATTACTAATCAACAAATGAAAAAGAATTATTATATTATAATTTTCAAAGAAAATAATTAACGATTTAGCTGCAATAAGTTTTTCGCCAAAATACTGAACATCCTTATACTAGAAATAATGAATATTATTACATTAGAAAATTCAGATAAAGTTTTCAAATTTATACAGAAAATAAACAGATCGGTATGCCGTTTTCAGCTTCATCGTATTCGCCACTTTTTCTACATATAGACATGCACAATCACAATCGCACCAACTCTGTCTTTTTTTTTTCTCTTTTGTTTTTTCCGACACTCGGATCTCCTTATTTCGGCCGCGTTTTCAGAAGTTCAAGTTGCAACTATTTCGCGCTCAAAGCTCTCTCTTCGCGTCGATAGTTAGATAGAGGTATCCGTAGACTTTTCCAAATCCCTGCAGTATTTAAATATTCGTACCAATCCCCTTCCTCCCCCCCTCCCCCTTCCCCTCAGTTGCCCCGGTGCTTGGATGCCTCAGTCCCTTAAGCTATCAGTTCATCGACCAACGAGTCGACACGAATCGCGGTTGTATTCAAAGAACTCCTTCTCTCTTCTTTTCTCTTTCACGCTTCCGCCATCAATTTCCTCTTCATTTTCCTTCTTTTCACGTGCGCATCCCTTAGTCGTCAACAGTTGCTTTCTCTCTATTCCTTTCCTCACTGGCCGATCTGGTGTATAGTCGTGTCGGTTATAGTTGTGTGTACACCGCGAAGTGTGCGTTATTGGCAAAGCGGGGAAAGGCACTTCCATAGAGAAAGGCCGCTGTTTCTGGAGCTGCATCGTTTTACGTGTTGCGTCTGATGGTGAATACCCAACCCACACCGCCGGTATACCTTTATCTGCTCCTCCGCATCGTACGCTCGTAGACTTCCCTTTCGAAGTGCCTTTGTTCGAACGAGTTGGCCGAGTATTGCGGTGATCGTGGCGAAAGCCGGTTGTGGTTACCGTCTCTCGTCCGTGGAAAAGAATTGACGATTTAATATCGTGACACACCGACATGCTAAACACTCTTGTGCATCAAATGTGATATGACTCGACCAGCTTTGTTCGGTTACGAAATTCCTTTTTTGTTTCGTAGTCACGCTTTGCGTAATAATAAAGAAGTCACTTTTATTAACGATTGATGAGCAAACGGAATTATTTCATAATTATTTTTGTTGAGAATCTTTTATTATTTCGAATACTATGTCTGAACTTTTAATATATCATAGATTATATAATATTTTATATTAATACTGTATATTAATATTTCAAATTATAATGTAAGTTTATTGCACTTGCTTTTATTTGCATGATTAATTTTTTTCGTACAATATACGTCTTTCATTTATTTTAAGCCTGTTATCATCTTTTGACAAATGAATATCGTATTCGCATAATCTTATCGCGCTTGCTGAGAGATAAATAATGGTCTCTTTCACGAGCGAGACCCTCATCGGCCGTCCAATGTTGCTGAAATACTTTATTTTCTTATGTTATTAAGGATATCCATTTCTTCTATCATTTCTCGTATATCTTGTGGAATTCTATAACCAATCATTCCTGGGCAGAAAAAATCACTTCGTATGTAAGATATTGTAAGATTACTTTCTCTTGCATTATTCGATAGTTATTTGTAATAAGAATTATTAATTTAGAAATAAGGAATTAAATAACTTCTGACATTAGAATAGCAATGCTGTGACAAAGAAATAGAGCAAAAGTTTCGATAAATATTAATATTCTCGAAAGATTCTGATATATTATTTCTTGTCTAAATAGAAGAAAATATTCCGAACAATGTTGTTTCTTGCGTTATCATCGCATCATTATAACAGCTATAAATTCATAACGCAAATTTTAATTTAATATATTGATTTTATTTCAACGTCCGTTAATGTGGAGGTATAGCGAGTTAAAGATTCATGATGAATCGCTAAAAGTTGGACAAATTTGGTCGAATTCGTATCAAGAACCGAAAGGAAGGAACTGTCCATTAGAGAATCCGGAGTAGGCCGGAGATAGGAAGGGGAGAGAGAAAGGATGAGAGAGAGAGAGAGAGAGAACGTATACGTATCGTCGAGTGAGCTGAATATTTTATTTGGACGAGTGCTTGGGCTCAGCGTCGGCATATACTCATTCTTCCAAGGGTAGTTTTTTCTCTGCGACGTCTCTCTCGAGGCATACAGCGGGTTGACGTAGCAGACAACTCTGGATACTGACCCTAGTCTTTTCTCGGACTACTGTGTATTCTTCCGAGCGAACGTGCGCATGTATATACTAAGTATTTCTGATTAATTACACTTTCTTTTGATTATTATTAATGCTATATGAATAACTAAGGAAAACATGTTTGAGCAAATGTGAAATAAATTTTTAATATAAGGAAAAATTAATTAATAAAAATTGTCTAATTTTGTAGACACTAAATAAAACATCATATTCCTATATATATATTACAAGAAAAGAAAATAGAAGGTCGCCGCGAGGCCTAAAGAATATAGGAGGCAAGTAAGAAGCGGCCAAAGTGCCCGAGGACTTTACTCGCAAGAAAACATACATTATGAACGTGCACTTTTATGAGCTAATGAGCAAAGTGCTCCTCTACAATGTTGTTTAGCCCTAGCGACCAACTCTTTATGTTTATGATTTTTATTTATTATAATCGAGCTTAAGAGCTTATCCTTTTTAATAAAATAGTTGTAGATTCGAAGTTAATGCAAATTTATAAAAAGATGTATAAATAAAATAAGTGGAATAAAATGTAATCATATTTAATGTTTGCACTTGATATTTAATTATAGATTTAATTATATACTTACGTTTCAAAGCAAATATTGATTTTAATTTAATTAGTTTTCTTAGAGAAAGTGTCAAAAATGTTTACTATATATATCTTTTAAAAATATCATCCATTTAATGCCTTTAATTATAATCACAAATTTAGGCTTGACTGATATATTCAATATCGTATCATTATTTTAATGATACGTATTATATAAATATAATTATATACTCTAAATACAATAGAGATATCGAATCTTTTTAACGACATAATTTTTTTATAACAGTAAAGTTAGATGATTATTTCGAAATATAAGGGTTTATTTCGATCTTGAATACCATGTGACTTGAGTGGCAAGTGAGTCCGGAAGGCAATGAAACTGAGAGCTTCGGGACAAGACTTGTGCGTGACATTGATTTCGGCAGGTTCGATTCCTGGTAAACGAGATATTGAGCTTCAAAGCGAGACTCGTACGTGGGCTGTATTTGGATGTACTTCGAGTCTATCTTCTCTCTATCTGCGCGAGAGGATAGCGAGGGTACGGCAGGAGATCCTTAGCAAGGTTTACAAAGAGAATGCACGATGTAGTCTCTTACTAGATCTCTGTCTCTACTCTTCCTTTTCCCCGCTTCCGCACCCGCTTCGAAGATCACCGTTTTGCTCTTCTCTTGCGCCACCCTCTCCACGCCCTTCTTCCGTCGCTCGATATTTCAGACTCTAAGCATAATTCTAACCCTGATGGACTATACGCGCGCCGAGAGAATTCTTCTGTGGCGACGCAGAGTAGCAACCTTATTGAAATTTCATACCCGTTGACCTATCTACCAAAACCCTCCATCTCGGATGTGCTTGGCTAGTTCACCCGAACATCCGACATATCGAATGCTTCCTTTCTGAGGGAACCAACCATTACACGCATCCGGCATCATCCCTCTTCTACTTACGCCATCTCCGTTGAGTTGTTCGGAAAACTGTTTGTGGAAAGAATGGTCCGTCTCGACATTTTTACTCGAAGGGCGTACGCAACGGTCTGACGCCGCGCAATGCTTACGTTAAGCAGCAAAGTATCTCAAAAGTTGCGAACGAAGTCGGGAAAGTGAAGGAAAGTTCACCGTGCCGAAAGAAGTTTACGAAGTATGAAGCTACCGTCCTTACCGTCTACGAAACGTTAAGGACGTTAAAGATCGTGATGGTGTTTTAAATTCATCAGGCGGAACGCGCGAGAAAATTGATTAAATATTTATTAATTTTTTCTTTTACTTAAAGTACTCGAAGTATTAAAAAAAAAAAAAAAAAGAAATAATCGCGCACGTTTTCTGCATCAGGACGAAATATACAACGTCCGCGCGAATTTGACGTTTCTTCGACGCATTACACGAGTGGGAAGTAAGAGGAGGAGATGATCGTCAAAGGCTACTAGACTTTTGAAATCGCGTAAGGCAGGCGAGACAATTTCGAATGCCATGTCACGTAGGTACGTTAAAGGTGGTCACACAACTATGTCACAGCTTCGTTGGACCGAATTCTTTTTGATTATTTGCCGAGGGGCGAAGCGTCAGTTGAGACGTAAAAGGGAGAAAGATGGCTGGGGCGAGGCTAAGTTTATGGGGTCAGTTTGTCGAGAAAGACGGCCGTATAAGGGGTTAGAGGCAGAAAGTACCGAAGCGATCGTCTTCTAGAGCGATGGAGTTGGGAAATAAAGAGGAACGAAGGGGGTGTCCGCGCGCCGGTGCAGCCCGACACTGGAGGCGAGAAGAGGACGGGCGGGGGTAAGATTTAAACTCTGACAACGTCTCAAGTCCGCTCGTTCAGTAGATTCGGTCGCCAGCGACCGACTACTATTACTACTACAACCGAGCACCGAGATCCGGGATGGAATCTGCCGGATGTCGGAGCCCGGAGCAGAGGACTCCAGTCTCCGGATTTTAAGTGCCTACCGCCGAACCAGCGAAGCGCATCATTCGGCGACTTCCCTGAATCATTTCACGGAATATCGCTCTGCACGGCCCTTTCTACGACGTAGTCAGCCGCTCGTATTATCGTTGTGCATCAAAAGGGCAACCGTACGAATAATACGGTAGAAACGAGCATATGTACTTGTTAGAGAGTATGGAATATACGCGTCGGATTTATCACGGATAAAGTTAGATTGACGTGGAGGTTTTTTCACGTGACGCGATAAGATGAGAACGAGATCGCGTCAAGGGATGTATGTCGTGCGGGAATTTCGTCTCACTTATCTTTGTTTGCGTCCGCAACTGAAATTTTATAGACACAAATAATTTTAATTTATATATCGAGATACTATAATACATGTTTCGATGGTAAAATTTGTAACGTAAGAATGTATCGCACATGTATGTTAATGTGCGTAAAGAATGACGATAAAATACCGTAGCTAGAAATCAAATTTAAGTAGTATAATGCCGTTATAGTCAGACTTACATATATTCAGACGGTATAATGTCATTATTACAAGTAAAAATTCAGCGAGGTGTATTGAATGTTTTTGACTAGAAAATTTTACTTTCAAATTTTTTATCGTTGATGGATTATCAATAATTATTGATGAGTTATAAGATGAACTTGATCTTTTATATACACGTTACAGTTTTTGTCTAGAATTACGGACCCTAGGTTCCGTAAACCGTAGCAGGAAGTCACAAACGACTCAGAGAAGTAGCGAGGGTTCTCTCGAGGAAAGACTGAGGGTGGTCAAAGAAGAGAGGCGGATTTCTGCTCCGAAAGGGAGTGATAATCTTGAGGAGTAATAAATCAAGTGATCGCGCATTCGCGAGTATATGGATCTGCGTGGATTTGCGCGAGTAAGAATTCCGCCGGCGTAACATGCGGGCTGTTGTGTGCGAAACGAATTGTATCTAGCGTCATTAGTACAAAAATTGTGACAGTGACAAAATTGTGAACGAGATATTGTCGTCGACGCCATCGTATCCGCCAGCGGGAAAGATTTTTGAAGATCGCAACATTTTCAGGAATTTCCGCTGAAGCGTAAGCGCTATGCGGGTTCGGAATTCCTCTGACATACCTACTCGGCGTAATTCCTGGCATTCGCTTATGTCAGAGCCGTGCTACTTTTAGGATTGAATAAAATGTATCGACGAATAAATAGGAATTTACGCAGTATGAGAAATGTACGGTTGCTTTCAGATAGCCGTTAAGGGGATAAGTAAGGGGTGAGTACGCAACGAGCGAGAGACTTGTAAGTAATAATTCTTTTCTACCCTCGAAATTCGATATCCGGTGGACTAAGCTATTTCGCATTGCTTTGATCCCCTTCGTCTTTCTTACAGATTGGGTACTCTACAAGAGCCGGCATGTGCATCGAAAAATTAAATGGATGAGAACATGGTAATGGACATTAAAGAGTAAGAGAGGGAGAGAGGGATTACGCAAGCGATAATCGAATTACATTAAAAAACGAGTCACAGTAAAAAACGATGTTTAACCCCGGGCAAAAATTGAACGGTTTTATACATGCAATTCTTGGGAACTTTTTCATTTTTGTAACATAAAATTTTTACACCTTTGTCAACGTGCTTCTGTACTATTCTCACGAAGTTTTAAAAAGCTTTCAGCTGACAAGCACGAATGTCGACCACGTGCGCGTTGATAATCCTGAAAAAATTACGGTAGAGTTAGAAGTTACTTATATATATATATATATGCTAGGAAGTCTAAACGCGGAATACGCGTAAATGAGAGAGCGTGTTTAAAGGAGAAAAAAAAAATAACGTCGCGGACGTATAGCGAAAGCTGAATTATTATGTCCAGACATTACAATTGAACAGTCGTATCCCTTACCTATCTATCTACCTACTCCCGCCGTTGCCGCCTCCACGGTACGAGAAAGTTGTCTGTACTTTTACGGATAAAGATCTCGAGCAAAAGTTACGGTCGTTTGCAAACTAATCGAGCCGTCGCTTTCCCTACAGGGTGTCGAAACTTTCGGAGGCTGTCAACTTTTCCAACCGCCCTTGCCGCTACCTCTCCCATTCTACTACCTCCCGCTTCTTTTTACGCTTACCTTCGACCAACAGCGACGATCTATAAAGTAAAGCGATCATGCTTTTTTATCTTTTCGACGCTATCTCACACTCGTTTGCTTCTCTATAGCCGGATCGGAGGATAAATAGTGCGAATTCTTAAGTAAAGCTGCCGCGAAATATTTCGATCATTATCGGTGTGTTAACTCTTATTTGCGAAGGTTTCGTTGTACGTAATTTATATAAGCAAAGTTACTGCCGCGAATAAATAAAACTTCGGTCACTAAGTATGCTTCGTAAAATAGTGTTTTTTTTCATTATTTACGATATTCTTTTTCTATTATATAAGGATGATTAAAGAGCTAAGTTACGTTACTCTAAACATATAAAGTAAAAAACAAGTATTATCGTATGTATATATGATGTATTGTATAATCGACATCATTTATATTCTCGCTAAGGTTACTTTTATATTTATAAAAAAATATTATATTACACTTTTAACATAGAATTTAATTTATTTTATTCACGTAGTCGTACATAATGTTTATAAAATTTGCATTTATGTATTTAAAAACTCACTAGTTACACAAGAATATTTTATTTTATTATGAATCTAAAATTTTGATTTTTTTTACCCGCGCATATATAAATACATATATACACGCGCGTAAAAATAAATGATCGTTCCGTATACGAATTAAATTTATTCTTTCTTGACACAATCATACATTAAATCTATGATGTTGTGGCACATTTTCATCGGATATAAATGACACGTAACATTTTAACAGATTATTCAGAAAGATTAGGAAATACTGCGTACACTCTCAACATTTAGACTGGTCATGCGTGTTGCTCACCTCGCTCAGCGAAATATTAATTTCGACGCATGTTGTATACATAGTAGATCACGCGTGAAGAGTGTGATAAGCGCTAAACGCATACCCAGCTGAAACAGTAAATGTCGAATCGATAGAAAAAAAATTGACGCCAATAGTCAATACAATTCGTAAAAAAAACCTATGAAATTTGTACCTACAGAGAAACGATCAAAATAGATGGAATATTTTCCTAATGAAAGAGGACATTGGATGATAACGTTCATTATCGTAAATGTCACGGGATAACTACTCGTTGGCGCAATCAAATCGTGGAAATTTTGTCTGCGATATACTTAACTGACGTTATATGTAACTTCAGGGTGCCGATTCCACGGAGCGTTAACGAACAACGGACAAAGTATACCGCGAAGCTGATCGGGGTCGATCGGCCGGTCAGTCGAAACTCGTTCGTCGTGAGATTGATAACGAGGGTCGTTAAAATTCTGTTCGCTGCACCGCGAGAAACGGCCGCAGTCGAATTTCAATGTGTGTCCGCGCGTATATATATTCGTTCTCCTCTACGTTCGCCTACGCGAGTTTCGCACACGTGTGCACGTTACACGTGTATGACATATACGCGTATATATACACACACACACACACACATTCGCGCATGGTATATGTGGTCGCGCGCACACGTGGCTGACGCAGCAGCATCCGTGTGAGAACGTCTGGCGCAGGTTTCAGCATGGAAACGACTCTCCGGGGGACGGCTATATTAAAATTCCTTAAAACTTTTTAATCTTTCTGCCGTAGTTAAATATTAATAACGAAATCTCGGATACGGCAATGTGCGCGGCGGTGCTCGGGGATACGCCGAGCCACTACTCGTTATACTTTTGCTAAGATTCCGCCGACGTCGCGCCAGATTTCCTTCAAGTCCTAGATCTATGGATTAAAGCTGGATAGTGGCGGGGTGTAGTCGGTGGACGTGCAAAATGGCAGGAGCTCGATTATAACGATGCCTTGGCGTATCATAAGTTAAGCTACGCGCGCCGGACTCTCTCTCTCTGCAAACGTATTAGTCGCGTTTGCATGCGCGAGCGTGCGCGCACGTTTGTTTAATAGCAACACGCCTGTGTGCCACGGCGTGAATGTGTATATTAGACGGTACGTGTATCGTCGAAGGGCAGTTAAGTTGGGGCGAGACGACCGTGCAGCTTACTTAACCACCATTTAAACCTGAAAGCGAGCTTTGGTTCTCCGCCGAGATCAAGCTGTGACACTAACGGCCTAACGCTGTACGGAAATGCCCAAAACACGTGGCTATAAGCGGCACTCCCGAGAGCAACATGCATGAATTGCTTCTTCGATCCTATAACTCTACATATGTTATCGTACTATATTTTTATATATGGCACTATTGGTTTGAATAATGAAATGTTTAATTATCGTTTAATTATTATGTTGTAGCATTTTATGAGTTATAAATCAGATGTCTATAAAGTTCAATTAATGTCAATTTTATATTTGTTCTATCTTATGCGTAAACTTCTCGTATATAGAATATTTCTTTTATATATTTTTTTCTTAATTCTGCATATTGCCGATGAAAATTTTTTGTTGTGTAATAATAAATAATAATTAACCGTACAGTAGAGTTTTTATATAAAGCTATAACAGAGCGTAATCCGGTTTGTATTACCCGAAGCTACTTTGTCTTTGATCCTGGTGGCTATTTCGAATCGCTCCAAGAGTAATCAAGGTATAAGTGCAATGTGCTTGTATGCAAATGTAGACATAGGTTGAAGTAAGTTGTAGTACTCATGTGAACGGACCATTTCAGAAATCCCTTTCCTATTGTAATCATTGTAATAGTGCGCAATGGAGCAGATTTCTCTAAATTTCGAAAGATATTCTTCATTTTTTAATAAAAATAGTTATTATTCTTTAACGCTTTATTTTCTTACATATGAAAATAATGTAATAGAAACATTAAACAATTAAACAAATGTAGAATTTAAAGTCATCGCCATTAAATATATTTTATGTCTCTTTTCTCTGTTATATCTTATCTATAATATATTTTCTTTAAAGCTTATTTATTTCGCTATACTCTATCAATAATTATGATATCAATTAAATTTTCGATTTATGTTTCGATGTTGCGTCATTTGTAAATTATGACCAATAATTAATTTACATGGTTAAAATTTCAAGTTGCATTGTTAAAATTTCTAGACAATAGCGGGCAATTCAGCAATTTGTAATTAAATTCCCTTCTTGTTAAATATAATTACGCTTTCTATAATATTTAATACGAGAGTGGACGCGTGCATATATTTCATATATCTCAACGTTTTGGCAAAATAACATTCTATATGAGTTTTTAAGTTTAAGTATTGTCTTGTTTTTTATCTTATCTTTTTATAATGCAATTTTTGTTCTAATTTATTTTGACTGAAAATATTTTTCATCATGAAAGTTCATCGACAAGATATAAGTTTTTCGAGAGTTCATAATCATATGTTTAAATAAACTTTTGAGAGATTATATAAAAGTCACATTTTTCCATTAATTTTTCTTTAACGGAAAATAGCTGAAAAACAGAGTATTTTTAGAATAGAAATGAGTAATTTTATAAAGTTATCGAAACAAAAGAAGGTATATGATATTTTATAGTGACAGATCACATGTATATATTGAAACATACGTCATATACAAACATATATGCATGTGTATATATATATATATATATATATATATATATATATAAAACTAGAATTTATGGTACAATATTCATAAAGGCTTGCCCGAAAAGCAGAAGCGCTAAACCGCGTTTCACGCTTGGCAAGCGATATTCGCCAGTATGGCGTTATTCATATTTGAGGGAAATACGCTGACCGGCATGTATGTATATAAGAATAGCGAAATTGCTTAGCACGGAATATCGACATAAATTCGTAATAACACACTTTTCTGCGTTAAGCTGCGTTTATCACTATAGAAAGTCAAACGACGCTATTTCAAAGGCAAATTTAGATAGACTTGCCTCTTTGTTATTCGCGTAATGTATTTTACCCGCTGTACAAAGATTCCTTGCGGTATAGTATCAGCCTTGATCGAATGGATCGCACTAAAGATATAATTAATCACGAATGTTTATCGTATAAGGAACGAGGCATGGCAGGCCTTTCCGGGATAAACCAGCTGAGGCGAGGAAGAGCGTACTTGGGATCGGAGAAAGGAGCGTTGGACGGAGCATAGAAGAGGCGTGAGGAACATTGGTGTGGTAGTGAAGAGGAAGAAGAAGGGGCTTGGGAAAAACAAAATAAAAGAGGAAAACCGCTGGCAATTTTTCACTAGCTTTTTAAAGCGCGGCTTAGGTACTCGTGAAGCGAGTTTGAATCGATTTTTCCAGTGGGAGGGATAGAGGGGCCCATTTTTCTGCCGTCTTCTTGTAGCAAGTGGCGCAAACTGTACCTACCTCTTCAGCTGTTTCGCCGCCGAACACGATTGTCGCTCGAAGGCCGAGTTTAGATTGGAATCTGAAATTTCGATACCTTGCTCGACGATTCCCTTTTTTTCTTTCTATCGAGCAAATGCTCGCGAAGTTTCGTCGGCGCAAAAGTGGTGCATCTGCATGAGCCAAGAATAAATCAGGCTGCGAAATCCGAATGGAGATTTCTTGCCGCAAGAAAAACGGATACGAAGATCTATGCTTTAGATTTAGAAGGAGCGATTTTACCTCTACAATTTTTACGGATTGAGATTTTTAATCCGCGCAAGATACGGAGAAATGATAAAGCGCGGGATGATAAATTGTTGTTAACGTAAATAATCCGCCCAGAGAAATATTTGTGTGAAATAAATGTCTCGGTGAAGTACAAGTAATGCCACATAGTTACGAGTACATTTATTTCGTTCACTTTGCGGTTTTATCGCGGCGCGAAATCGCGATACTGTCCCTGACTTTCGTCACGTAAAATCACAGGGCGTAGCATACTGTTTGCAGATACAATCGATGTAGAGCGCGGGCTTACTGACACTTTGCATGCTCGCAAAATGTAAGCTCGATATGTTCCTTTTGTTTTGCTCATATAATTTCCTTGCGAAATCGAAGTTCTGCCACTTATTATACCTATTCTTAGACCATCACGAATCCTTGGCATATGCACGTGGCATATGTGGCATAATTTGCCTTTAGAAATAAAGGTAATTCTTTTTATTTGAAAATTTCAGAGTATTATCACATGAAAAGTACAATGTCAACAAGTATTGTATTTTTGATTATATGCCTATTGTATAAATAATATTAAAGAGAATAATTTTACATATATCAAAGATTTAATTTACGTTTCTCTATAATTTTATGTTTAATTATTACAATTTAGAATTGTTTATAATATTTTATGAAAAAGAAAAGAGTGACGTAAGAGAAAAAAAAATTTGACTTTTTTATCTATTATAAATTAATGATGAGTTAAATTAACAGGGAATTGATTTTACTCGATAAGGGCTGTCTGCAGAGATGCATAAAATCAATTTCACCGCTGTAACTTCTGCTGTATAAATGCAAGCATCTTAGTATTACTGGCTTATTGATACAATCGATCAAGACTGCGGAGATTGACGCGACTTTACTACTAGTTCGCAGCGACACCCGACTTCGAAAGGTATCGGTGCTTGCGATATTATCGTCATGCATCTATCGACCGGCGAGTTTAACGGTGCGCAAGGTCACAGGACTCGTGGTAACTGCCGCGCGATCGCACAGATATGCGTTATTATTGTTCGCGTCGGTGCATCGTGAAACGTCGGACGATGATGGAAACTCGTAAAACAGCTCAGTTAGGACGAGAGGGCGAGATCGTTAAAAGTGTAATAAACTTACGAAGCCGGTTGATAAAACGAAATATTCCGGATCTCCGTCTATTGCAATTTCTAGGGATTTGATTGTGTCTATTTATCGTCAGCATTAACATTACCCAATGCGGTGAAGCTGCGATTCAGCACTGCTTTCTTATAAAATTGCATTTCCAGAAGTATCGAGATTGCAAACGATATTTGCGACTTATAACGTCAGTCTTTTATATAAATATTATAGCTCTTTTTATATTTAGGATATATGTATATTAGAATAATGAGTTATTTAATTGATATTTCTATAGTATTTAAAAAATACAAAAAAAAAAATATTTTTTTTTTTTGCTTAAATTAAATATTTCATATTGTTCAAATGGTGTGCTTTTTTATATTCCAGTAAATATTATAAATCTTTTTCTTAAATATGTTTTTTTATATAAGCGTTACAATTCTAATAAGCATTCTATGATAATTTATTAAGGGGGCAAGTAATTGTATATTCATTAGTTACTTATAAATGTAGAAGAAAGAGTAAAAATCTTTGTGGATCGGAAACTAGATTATTTTATGTTTTTGGAAAATTGTTCGCGTGACATATTATATGTCGTTATATTATCGCTCATATAATTCTAATAGAAAGATAAGTCGTCTTTAATAAGCAAGATTAAGAAGACTTACGAAATCTCCCCGAAGGCTGAGAATGCTTCCCTCAAGGTATGTGTCTCGATCTCCGGGCTGAGATCTCCAACAAATATGTGATAGTGTTCTGAAATAAAAAATATTATAAGACGATTAGATACATTCTGGAAAAATAAAGAATGCGGTGAATTTTTGGCAGAGAGAATTTAGATGGATAATAATAATGATGATATATTGACAAACATTATTTTTTTAGCAACGAGAACATACCATAAACCTGAATGGAAACGAAAAATGTGAAATATATTTATTTCGTTATTCCCGTTTCAAGCATATATCTTTATGATTAAATTTCGCTGTCAGTGATCTAACAAAAAATATAGATAAAAATTCAATAACTTGATAAAAGATTGATGTTTCTCTATGAAGCCCATTTAAAAATTAAAATTAATGTTTACTATATATTCATCTCTATGTCAAAAACAAAATATAAATATTCGTGAGATTGGTTTTTAATATAACTGATTTATTCATATTATTTTACAATAGAGTATTTTACATACAGTGTTAATATAGTTGTCACATATTGAATAAATAACACGCCTAGCTCTTCTGAGAATATCTCTTCATTAAATTAGTAATGGACACTCCTTCGCTAACAGCGTCATGATTCAGTTTAAAATATCTGGCATAAATACAAAGAAAATAAAATATCGTGGGAAATTATACGCGAGAACGCTCCGACAATCGAAGATCTTTCATAATACACAAGATACGACCTCTAAGATAGACATTTCAAAATAACTCGATGGAGAATAGGAGTTGATGTAAAGACACGGTAGTAATTTAATCATTTCCTACATAAATATACGGACTGTTTAGCGATGATAAATAATTATTAATCGCAGCTGTTTTTGAACAAATGTTGCAGGTTATCGAGCACATCTGAAATGGATAATAATTAATAAGTATTTATTAATCGCATAGCCATTTTGAACGATCGATCTCATTGCTATTTGCAGAACGTGAATTTTTGGAAATGACTATTAATTTTGAATTGTTACGAGAGTTTTATTTGCAAGACTGTGTGTAATATCAGTGTGTAGTATCGTTATTCATCGGAGATGGCAAACGAGAATTTGTGATGACATCTGATTACAAAATAATATTATGTTAAATAACATTATGCAAACATTTATCATTTCAGAAGTGCCGCATCGAATTTACAAATCGACAGATCGTATGACATAACTAATACTAACGTTATTTCACAAGATTGAATTATAAGTGCTTTAATACATTTGTACTAAACGTGCTTGCATTTCTCGTTGATCGAAATGCAATTGAAAACGCGATTGCTTTGGGAGTTATGGATATCTCTAATATGAAGTTACGATATTCTCAAGAGGCAATAAATGATACTAGTTTATTTTATTCCTAATTATGCCACTGTATTGCGCGTCTTTTGAGATTTGTTCTATTTAGTACGAGTGCATTAATTTGTCGATTATCGAACGCCACGATTTCTCTTAATTACATATGCTTTTTACTCGCGTAAAAACTTGTGCAATTTCACCATCCGAGCCAGGATGGGCGCAACGAAACGGTGTGCGAGGTAAGCTTTTGGGGGGATAAATTATCGATTCGCATACGGTCGTGCAGTCGAGTGCAAGTCGCGGGCGTTGCGGTACAGCCTCGCACATCGGCTCGATAAAATATGCTTCTCTTTTCTGGTCTTTCGTTTTGCCTCCCTTTCTTTGATTCAATATGGTTTCATCCACACTGATTCCCAGAAATAGATCAAGACGGGTAGTCGAAAATCGAGTTACCGCCGGGGAAGATCTCTCTACTAGGGGCATCGGTTACTCTGAATGCGTAGTATGTCGCTGGTGGAAAGTATAGGAAGGGTAAAATAGAAGTGGACCGTCAGAGACGGGTGGTCTGATTACAATCAGTTTGATGGCCTATCCTTGCCGATCGGAGGGAAGTTCCGGTGGGCACACACAGTGGCCCATTCTTGTGAATTAGTCTGATCCTCATCATCTTCTTCCCTCTGGACCGGCACGGTCGACACTATCGCATCGCGCCAAGATCCTGGGGCTATTAAGATATCAACAGGAAATTGACGAAAGTTGATTTTGCCCGTGAACTCTCTCTCTCTCTCTCTCTCTCTCTCTCTCTCTCTCCCTCTCATCTCGAGATTTTCGAGATTCCAACAACACAATCAACGATATCTTGACCTAAATCATTCAATATTTTTTTAAATTTAAGATCAAGTTTTAAGTAAAACCGATAATGTTTGTCGTTAATTTGATACGTGTATGCGTATATTGTGTGTTTTTTCTTCTTTTCAAATATTATATATTAATAGAAGCCACGTACAAACCATTCTGTTCTAGATATTTTTTTTTTTTTTTTTTTTTTTAATCAATGTAATTCGGTATGCTATTTTCTAAATTTAGATAGTAAGTTTTCTTAAATTACAATTCTTTTTTTAATTCCATTTTTAATTTTAATGAATATTTCAATATACTTAAGCATTTCTTTTATGTTTCTAATTATAAAAAAAGATTTTTCTTTTACCATTGAGATAAATATTTGTCGAGGCAGAGTTCCATAAAATGTTTTGCTTGACACAGTTCTTTTCATCTACGCTGTAGGTTTCTTTAGTTGATTAAATTATCCATGCATTTTTCTTGTCTACTGAATTTTTCAACGAGCATCGTATTCATACAACTCAAAATGACTAAAAAGATTGAAACCTTTTCCGTAAATCAAAAACCAAATACCCATAATTTCATCGAAAAGGATCTTGCATGAAAGTGGTTTTGGAACCGGTTTGCTTTGAACGAAATTTCACAAAATCTATCGAATTCGATATCATCCGGCAGTAAATAGTTGGCAAGATCTGATTTCGTAGGCAGAAGGTTTGTTGAAATAAGGTCCGCTTGAATACAGAAAAGGACGTAGCATGAAAAAGATGTCAGTATTAAAGGATTTTTGATGACGATGACTCGCCCACCGTCTGGGTGGTTAAACGTGGCCCACGATTTTCAATAAAATGGGATTAACGGAGCGCCATTTATTATTGCAGCTTTATTAATTTTTCTTTTTTTTCTTTTGCGCATCTACTAGCAAAATAATATTTCCGTTTTAATGTAAAATTAAACATTTTTATCAATATTAGTGACAATGAGAGTTGTATAAACAGTGAATGTAAACATCATTATTATTACTGTCATCATCATAGTCGTGACATACTGCCACGTTGACATTTCAATGTATTATAGAATAAGGCTACTAAAATCGTGATACGTGTCCGCGTGTCATGTATGTACGTATCGCATGTTTACGATGTGTGTATTGTACACGAGAAAGTATACGTCGAGTTAATAATAAGGCAAGGCCGTTTAATTTTGCATGCAGCGTATCTTTCGATTTTTTTTTTTTTACGAAATGAATTTTATGTTTAATAATACTAAGGAAAATCTTTCATATTTTTTGAGTGTTAAGATAATTTTTCGAAAGCTTAATCGCTTGAGATTCAAGGATTTAAGTGGTTTTACCAATGTATATTGTGTACGAGACACACATTTATTTGCAATTTGAATGTTCGAAGAAATATAACATAAATGAATATAATACAATTTTCATTAATTTAATAAAATTACAGACACCTGGGTATATCGCGCGCGTAAACTTGTTAGTATAATGACCTGTAAAAATTTATTCGATCGGTATTAATGAAATTGAAATGAATTATTTTTAAATCAAATAGATAATGAGTTAGATTTAATTTGCTGTATTTTTTAATTAAATTTTTTCACGCGCTACCATATATGTAATACATACTTTTACTCCAAATTCAATCCTAGATTGTTGCTGAAATTTGAAAGACAACTGTGTATGCACCGCTATCTTTTCTACGATATAATCCGTGATTATATCGCCGCAATTTTATTTGAAAATAATATAAAAATTTGATTATTGAAGATATTAATTATAAATCTATAGCATATATATAAAGAAAAAGTAATTTTCTATAAAATATATTGTAATCCGTTACGTGATATTTGATTTAAATTTATTCGAGAGGTTGTTCTCCGTGTCACGTCTTGCGTGACGATTTCACGTGGATTGACGACATGAATGGATCCCCTCGACAGTTTCGAAGGTAAAAGATGGAGAGAAAATAGGAAAGAAACGAATCCGAGCGCCGTGGCACGGTAGTGAGATCCATTGAAGCGGCACAATGCGAGGGTGGACATACAAAAGTCCGGGGCCACGCCGTACATCAGGAATCGAGCATGGATAGCCCGTAGATCAAGGGTTTCCTTAATTTCGCCGGACAACGGTGAAATGTTGATTTATTGTACCTCGAAACGGGCCGAGTGGCTTGCACGCACCCCCTGTGCACGAGAGAAAATATGCCCTGCGGCCAGGGATGGCGCCTATGCCGCCAATGGAAACCTCTATTAATTCTCCATGCGGCGAAAACCTAGCGGAGTGAACACAATCGAATCTCAGTTTAGATGACCGCTCCCAGAACTAGTGGTACATTTGCGCGCACATGGATTGCTCATAAGATTTGGGCTCGGATTTACAGAAAATATCAAGATTCGTAGATGCGAAGATTCGTAGATTATTCTGTGTTTGATTTTGATTGTTTTTATTCGATCGAGGTAAATGGAGACATTATCTTGTGTTGTTTTATCATGGCGTACGCTGTTTTCAAATTACGTATCCAAAGCTTTGGCAATGTTGGTCAAAATTCGAATAGACTCGCGTATTCGAGCTGAATAAAGTTGTCGGCCGCTAATAGCTAAGAGCGATACTAGATGTGTAATAAAATTTTAGAGCAGGATCGTGAAATAGTATCGGTATGTAACTCTACTATTTGTAGATCGCGTAAGGCCGTGTCGCTATTACAGTACTACAATATATAACACAATGCTGATATCACGAAGATGTTGTCGGAGGAGAATTGCAATTTCCGATACTATCCTATCGCATTATTGATATTCTGTAAATGAATAAATCGACTTATTCGGTAATAAAGATGTGAATTATTTGTAAATGATAATAAATGCAGAAAAAGAGTATATTTTATAATGGAAGAAAAAATTCGCTTTATTTATTTTTATCATTTTATTATTTCGATGAAGATCTTGAAATAGAAGAAAATGAAAAGATAAAAGACTAATCAGTTTTAACGGAAAATCATAGATAATATTGAATTAAACGAATGGTTTAAATCTAATTAGATAAATGCCTGAAGTTGATCGAGCTGCTTCCAGTGATTAATTCGTACATTTGTATTCGCCATTGAACAAATCCTTTTTTCCGTAAGATCTGTTTCTCACGGTCAGTAATAACCAGCTACCTCGTTCTTCCATCGAGGATTTTAAACGGATTGACTCCCGAAGGTACTTTAGATCTGTTGTTTCTGATACAAGGATTTTTCTGCGAGAATGCACAATGTGCATGGAATGTGCGAAATAGGTATTTTTAAAATACACGCTACGGGGGGGGTGAATATTTCAATCGTTTAATACCGGCGGGCAGCATAATATCAAGCGAATGTTTTCCATACTGATGACGGTTGAATATAGAATTGGAAGATAAATGGAATTTTTAATTAAAAATGAACTTACTGCCTGTGAAACTCTTACTCCCTCTTAACTCCTCTACTGCCTTTTGATCGTAAATTAGTCGATTGATCATTATACCTTTTTTTGAATATAAATTTAAAAAGTTTTTATTTCTATTTACTTTATATTATAATTATCTTAATTTAATTTCATAATGAAAAGAAAAAAGGGAAATTACGTTATTATAATTTTTGCTCTTCTAACACACATACATATTATTCTAATAATAAATGTTAATTATTAGAAATATTCTAATAATAAATGAGAAAACATAATTCTGTTAAATTTATTAAAAGATACATACGTCAATTTCAAACCAGTTAAAATAATGGATAGAGTATAGTATGTTAATTACCATTGCACAAGTCACCTTTGGCAATTGCACGAAATGTATTAACCGAGACATACCGATGCCATTTCGATGCATTCGTAACTGTATCACGGATTGAAAGTGCATTGTTAAACGCACAATGACGGTATTTTGTGACTGATTGTACTCGCTAGTATATTAGCTTGTCCCGAAAGTATTCTCGCAGATTATTATCAAGCTTAATCATTGTAATTGTGATCAATTAGAAAGTAATTTAAAAACTAATAAAGGAAAATATAATTTTAAATATTCGTTCCATATGTTGTATTATAATCATCTTTTTAAAAATTAATTATATATTATCTAGAATATATTGAAGAGAATATTTTCATAAATATATTTACTAATATATTCTACTCTTATAGCCATATTATATTTTTAATAATATGAAGAATGGATATTAAACGAGAGAAAGCTGTTAGACCGTTCTTGGTGCGTGATCGGTAGAAAAAAAATATAAGCAATTTGTTCGATGGTGTGAAACGTGTCACAGCAAAGGGAAGACTAGAATCGTTACGCTCGGCGAATTTTTCCCAACAGTTTTTATTTCGTCAGTCCCGTGACAGGCGAAAGAGCGTAGATTACGTATATACGAGTCGGCCATCGATAGCGCGACCAGGCTCAACTGTAAATCGTCGTGATTTAGGGGATGAACGACATATTGGCCGATGCATAGCTCAAACTGCGATGCAGCCGGTGTGTACTGGCTGTGCAAGGTTCACCGGCGTACCTGCAGCAACGGGATGCATGATGCATTGTCCCTAGACGAGCGTAGATAGCGACCGAATTGTCATTGCTACGTTGCACGTCGGATTTCGCCCGTCGATATTCCCCAAGCAGACCTTCACCGATCATTTTCATTGCCAGCGCGCCTATCCATCCCCCCGTACAATCATGATGATGACTATTGACGAAACAATAGCGCGAAAATGTCGTCCCGCGTAAATGGAATTCGCGAGTTCGCACCCGTGTTCCTCCTCCTGGTTCATTCTCGTTTATGCGAGAATGCGGGGCGTGCGTGGGGGTGAAACCAGCTTAATTAAATAGTTCAAGAGAGACACGAAGGCAGAACGGTCAGGCGAAGTCGTGTGTGGGGCGCGTCGGCCAATCGGGGCTCGAATTCGTGCATAATACGCGCTGGGCACGTAAATCATTGGTCGAAAGGACACATTTCGAGCTGCGGGACGATTTCAAGTTACGACCACGCATAAAACTTAGATCGTTAGTTGCGGATTGGGGTCAATTCTTCCTTATTTCAAGAAGAAATATAGCATCGGTGTGTCTCGTGTTATATACACGTCGTACAGTTTGCAGAGGAAAAAAATGAACGTCAAATTCGATGTCTGAGTCTCATAAATGATTAGCTTGTCGGCCTATCGCGTTGCAATTAGTCTCACTGCCAAATGTAAACCGTATCCCGTAACCGCATGTTTTATTCATCGTCCTGTCTCTCTATGCACGTGGTAGAAGTTTACCTGTCAACAGTCGCAAAGCCAATACGCGATTGCCTTCATCTATGAGCCTCTCTAATTCCAGGGGCATATCCGGCCTTTATGGAACTATTACCGAAGTGAGATAGAAAATTACTCGGAATAAGCGATATTAACGAACATCGCATGATTGTCGATGAACATTACCGTGGCCCAGTCTCGTTTACATTGAATCGGCTTAATTAAATGGTCTGCGCGATACAGTATCTGAAGTGCGTGTGCGTAAGGATTTCCATATGTGTGTGTGTATTCGTGCGTGCGTGCGTGTGTGTGGTTACATGCACGCACGTACATACACACACATTTATCGTGTATCCATCAGCGTGCGTGGTGGCGCGATGCCAAATTGATGCTGTTTGCCGTTGCTCTAAGCCTCAATCTGCCCGGTTGTACCGGGACGATCCTAACACGCGCGCGCTAAGCTCGTCGCATTATGGATACGTTCTATCCGCCGGCGTACTCAGCTTGTGAGTACCGGGAACGTGGTGCTCGGAGAAGCGGGGGAGGAAGCGTGCTGGTTTCCGAGAGGTGGTTGGCAAGCAGGGTGCTTTACAATCGAAGTATTGTTACACAATGGCATCCTTCTATCGGGTGACAAACCGATACGATGCTTCAACGCGAAACTTTCATGAAATGTGATTAAGCGTCGCTACATATTTACAGCGTCGTATAAGAAGAGAGAGAGAGAGAGAGAGAGAGAGGAGGAGAAGGAATAAGTTTGAGATACTAACGAAGTGAATGGATGAACTAGTACTACATTTTCTGATTATGTGCAGCAAGGGTGTTTCCGCAACGCTTATTTATCTGCATTTTCCTGCACATCCTACCCTTCGTTTACAAACTTTTCTGCAGCAATATGTAATACGACTTTGAAGAGAAACGGTACGCTCAATTTTAGATATATTACATCATAATATTATAATAATATCACATAATCGCATGCAACAGAGATGCGTTACTCTTGTATATGCTAGATTGCACTGCGGGACAATGGTTGTTGAAATAATTGACTAATAATATGAATTCTGTAGTTGTGCACGACTCGCACATGTACACGGACGTAATCACATTGGTTGAGACGTAGGGAATGTGTCTGCTACGCAGCTATTAAACTCGTACATTTTATACGACACAAGAATCTACCACGTTCTGCAACAAGACAAAATTTTTTAGAATTTACGCGATACTTACTTATTTATTTCAAATAGTATAATAGAAGTTTGAATTGTTTGCTCTATGGCATTGATAATTTTTTAACGCCTTAATAGTTTTTTTTTTTTTTCTAAAAAATTAGTATAATTTTAACAAAAAGATATCTCTCTTATGAGAATTAAAAACACAACATTTAATATCATTTCAGCTATGAAAGGATCATAAAGTGTTGCGTATGAGAAGAAATACTTAAGATAGACACATTTCTTTATATCCTGAAATTTCAAAGAATTTTTAAGATGATTGAAAATCATGAAAATTATGCTTTAAAATTATTTGTAGTTACATACTTGTCTCGTATACGTATTAATTACAACTAAATATGCCAAGATAGCGCGATAATTTACCGCCGATCGTTTATCGTTTGATAAAGTCCAGGCACGCCTGCGGCCAGCGGTACGCTCGCATGAGCAAATACGTGACACGTGAAAAAAGCCCGAGCGTGTTACTGTCACCGTTCCCGAAGGTCGCTTTAAAAATCACCTGCGCAGCTAAAGCGACAAAAAGGAAAATCGTTAAACCGATGGCACGTTGATCTGAAAGGATCGCTCTTGATATTCGGGGTGTCGACTCGCTCTTGGGATCAGCCGAACGTGATGTATTTTTACTTGATGGCTGGGTTCCGCGGACTGCCGAAGCTTTTCGGCGCGGGATGACGCGGGAGCGGCATGGGGCGAACAGGGAAACGAGAAAAAGAGATCGGGTTGCGTCAACCGAGAACACAGCAGTGAGAGAAAGAAGAGTGAGAATGGTGGCCGGCAGCTCCGGAGGGATACAAATTCATGTCGATGCAGCACAAAGTGGCGTCCACCACTTCTCAACCCATTCGCACCCTCCCTCCTATCCTCCCTCCTACCCTCCCTACGCCCTATCTCATACCATCCTCCCGACAGCCCCTTCGACACTGGTTCGGGCGTTCCTATCGATCTAGACAGGCTAAAAACTCGTAGAAACCACCGACGGCAGCTTTTGCGGACGCCGCTTAGCGGGATGTCGTGCGGACGCATCGGCGTCGCGTCGGTGAGATATTGGCAAGAGAGGCTTTTTGTCGGGTGGATGTCGAATGATGCCTTAAGCAGCGTTCAATTACTAAAAGTAGATCGGGAAGAAAGATGTGGGGACGACTGCGCGTAACGGTGTGTAACGATTTGGATCGCGAGATCGATCCAGCTTGTCGACGATAAATGACGACGGTAAATAAAATGTTCGCTGATACAGTATTTAAAGTATCTACTTTTTTTTTTAACATATTGATATATTATATTCGATGATGCATTTTACATTATGAAAAAGGAAGGATTAATCGTCGTTAATCAAAAGTTGTTGCACTAATTTCGGTCCAAGTAATATTTACAAATCTGAACAATATAGATGCAATTCGCCGATTAATTCGCGCGTAATTTGCTATTTATTATTCATAAGACTAATCATTATCGCCAGCCCATTCCCTTTGCGAGGATATTCTCGAGTGATGGCGTTTAAGCGCGATGTATATGTAGATGAATGACGAGTATATAATTAGAATATCTCTCTACACGCATAGAAAGCTATCGATATTATTGCGAATATCGATATTGATATATAGAATATGTACAAATAATGATATACGTTAGTCAAAAAATAAGTAGGTATTAAAGTGTGTATGCTTCACAAACGTAAAAAAAGTGAAAATTAAAAAAACAAAAATAAAAATACAATATAAATTTAATTTTTATTATACAATATAAAAGAGAAAAAAACAACCATTTAATTGTTTATTACCTAATAAAATATTGAATTGTAGGCACATTTAAATATTTGCATACAGGAAGCTAATTCAGTCTAATGACTATACAATTACTGCAAAGCAGTAATAATCACGCGGATCATCAAATTCTAATATTCATCATATAACATAATAACAAATAACAAATATATATAACTACACACTACGAAGTAATACCATTTTCGTATTATTGCCCACCGAAGGAGAGAAGATTAATACTTACCATTAAGCGATTTGATAAATGACACGTTGCTAAACCGTTAATAATATTCCGGAATATGGACTTAAATTTCAAAGTTAACTGAAACGCTGCCAAGCTAAATATCACGTGATAAATGACTTGTGTAAATGCACCATTTACTGTCTACAGAAAGCGATGTAACCTGACGGATACGTAGAAGTAGGCAAAATAGGTACGGCTGCCTAGATGCAATATGGCAACATTTCAGAAGGACTAATTGCGAACTGATTGTTTTCCAAGAAGATTGATGCGGCCAACCTTACTTACACTAAATACGAGCTGCGAACGTTATAATTACTACAAACCGCGCGCGAACGTTAATGACTATTTTGATATTTACTGTGCTGCGGCTTATACAATTAATATTTTCTATAAATGAAGAAATATTATCTTATTGCAATTCGTGAAATTAAATGCAAACTTGAAACGGAACTTGAATGTGAAAAAAGTTTCAATATTTTTAGTATAAAGTAAAAATCTTAAAATTACGTAAAATAATTTAATTCTCCTTTAGTCAATAACATAAAGTTGAAAGTTTTTTAATTCAAATCATTATTCGACACGAATTTTTCTCCAATTTGATCGAATGTTTGCATTATCCTTGAAAACTGATGAGTATTTATATAATCGGAAAAAGTGCTTCTATTCTCTGCTCTGCAGTGTTTACTCGAATATTTTGAAATGCAGTAACAAGATTGATTCATATATTCCAATATTATGGATGCATTAATTTTTTTTATAATATGATGCTGTTAGAAAGAACAGTAACAGCAAATATGAAAGTATAATAGAGAAATATTTAAAATTGCTATAAAAATTTAACAATATACGAGTTGTAATAGTACATAACGTGTGTAAAAATATGAGTATGTTAAAGTGTCCTTCCGTAGTGATCGCTAGTGATCACCACTGATCGCAGTGATCATTTTGCTTCACTGCGGCGGTAACCGAGAGAGCTATAGAGAATAGAAAAGTGTAATATGAAAAATTGATTGTCACTTTGTGATTGACGACAAGATGTCGAACATCATCGGGCTGTATGGCGTGCACAAAAGATATGAAAGGCGAAAAGGAGCAACGGAAAACGAAGAAAAAGACGCGGAAGAAGAGGTTTAGGAGAGGATGGCATTCTGGGAAGGGCAGACCAGTCGCGGCCAAGAGTGCACATTCAGCAGCTTTGCTCGATCGCCTTTGGAATATAAATTTGCAACATTATCGTCTCGGAGAGAGCGTTATCCCTATCGGCGTGAATTTTCTGACACGGCTGGTGGTACCCGAGGCCAGCAATGCCACTTGGACCGAATGGATTTCGAATTTCTTCCACCCCCATCGACTCCGAATTCCGATAACTCGATTATCAATTTATTCATCGCAATGGAAAATCACTGCTAGTTTATTCGCTAGTATTGAAGAAAGCACAACCATGCGGTATTTTTTGAAGGAGATTTCTCGTATTTCCATACAGACACATTTCTCATAAATCGGATTTTTCGTGAATATGCGTATTATCTCGCCGTAAGCTTTTACTTACTTTTTTATAAAGTATTTTTTATATATACATTAGTAATGCGTGTTAAAAATTGCGTTATGCTCGATCGGTTTCTTTAGAAATAATATGTATTATTTGAGAAGTTATAAGAAAATCATCTAAGTTTATCAAAAAATATATGCTTATTAATACAGTATAAATTATATGAACCAGATAAGTTTTTATTGATGAATAAATTTAAAATTGTGTAAGAGGATAAATTCGGCTGTAAGTTTGATATAAAGATTTCTATACTGGTAGAATGGAAAAATTGAAAAGTGGAATAAAAATTTATATATATTATTTATATAAATTTCAACAAAATGATACGTCAGCTTTACACACATTTTTCGGAGCGTTAAACTTGCGTCATCGTGATTTTATTCGCCAGAATCGTTAACAGCGAAGAACGTCGATCTACTAGATAATAAATTATTTTCTCTCGGATGCTCACAAATGTGCATCGTAATTTTTTTCGAGAGAACAGAAAGTCTGCGTTCACGGTGATAATAACGGATAATAGCTTTCACGCGGATCTTGGACGACCTTTCTTCGATAACTGGAACGATCCGAAAAGTTCGGGCATCTTTGGTAAATGGTGGGTCATCGATAAGAGGAGGTTGAAATTGAGAACAGAGAGCAACGTTGTGAAGTTCGAGACGGCTGCGCTGTCATGTCTGGGTATTCGCGGCAAGACTGATTACTTGCATTGATCAACAATGCGAGGTTCGCGAAAATGGTCAAACTTACCCCTATAATATACGACATCGCTCCCCAGTCGGCATACCCTTTCTACGTTCTCACACTCGCTCCACTCTCGTTATAGTACGATAGCGACACACGCTCTTAAACCGCTTTCTCTTAGCAATTTGTCGTAAAGATGCCTGGTAGAATCCTGATCCGGAAATCACAATTAACTAATGGACGGCCAACTGGGAAACTTATGCGAGCGTTAGTGGCCGTATCGATACTGCTTCGTAACTTTCTGGATTGAGATGTATCTTGTAACCCCCGCACTAAAGTCCTGAGCCCTAAGTTGTCACGACCTTTCAAACAACTTGTACGATCTGTGTTGTCAAACTTGTAAACCTACAGCAGCCTCGATACTCGAATGATCGCTCATCGAAGTTAACATGTCGTCTTAGTCTGTCGTAAATATTTGCATCTTATCAACTATCATGAAATATCATATGTCGTTTTATCTTTCACTGCAGATAATTAATTATAGTATTATATTTTTTTATTTTAATATATTGCAACAAATTTCAATTTTTGAATAACAGAATACACAATAGTTTTATCGATTGAATAATATAAAATATATAACTGCTAATACAACGCCTGTTTTCATAAATTATTAAAAAAATCAAATTAAATATATTTTAATGTTGCATTATTCAAGTATCACAATAAGTACGGTATTATAAAATAAAATTAAAATTCAATCGAAACATAAAATCGATCGAGTAATTATTCTAACTAGGCTTTTCAGATTCAAATAGTCTCAAATCGAATAGAATAGTCTTTGAAACAAATTCTAATGTGATATATATCTGAGACAGATGTAATCTTTCTAGTGATCTCATTTCGTCCATTAGACAGTATAATTGTCATTGAAGTCGAGATAAGAGCGATTCATCCCTCTCGCGGTGAGGGTTTTTAGATCCGTGAGCGACGTTGAGCGCAGCTTTTCACTTCTTGCGTCGTGGCAACGAGCATTGGCGTACGCGCGGCGAGAAAGAACGGAAGAAGGGGTGGTAAAGGGAAAGGGCGTTAAAAAAAGTTGATGAGTGATTTATAATAGGAAGAATAATGGAAAATGGGTTGGACGACGAGCGCGCGTCGGCGAGAGGCGCCTTGACGGCTCGTTTATTAGTGGGGGCACGTTCTCTCCCTTTACTTTACTACTACTGGCGTAGCTGGTGGGTCCACGGCCCAACAGAGTTGTAATTAATTACCAAAGTAATTATCTGATGATTTAGGAATCCACCCCACCCGGTGCTCCGTGCGAAACTGAAACGAATTACTATTACCCATATCCGAAAACTAACCACCGGCGGCAGTAAGGCGCGAGTTGAGTAGTAGATGGGAAAGGGTTGCCGATGGAATCTAACTAAATGGAAGAGGAAAGGTTTTGGCTTCGTTTGTGTAAGCCACTCAAGTTTGGCGAGCAAGCAGCAGCAGCATGCCGTATATCGCTTAAGAATGTATCGAAACATATTGCGCACAGTCTTCTATGAGATATGCTTATGTATTATACATATTTATGAACATTAATTTTCCTCGTATTTGGTAACTTATGTTCTTTACTAGCGCGTGTATTTTATATTGTTTAATATAATAATATTAATCAATATCATCTCAATATCACATATTAACAATGTAATTATTAATTATTTTTGCATTTTTTTCAAAAATCTTATCGATAAATATTAAATATAATCTGTAATTTATTGTTTTTATATTTATATTCAATTTATAAATAATTTTTATCCTGTAATGAAAATTTATCTTGTAAATCAGATCAATTTTATTAGATCTAATCTGTCTAATTTCCACTGCACGATTACATTATTAAATTTAGCACAAACCTAATAATCATAATGCTTTATATCACGATTATATTACATGCGTATATATTATTGTTAACAATGCATACCAATATGCTAATAATGTCATATTATGATTATAAAATACTCTCTATTCTAGGATAATATCACTTGACTCCAACCGTATCATCGGCATTCGTCATTGATTCTCTCTAGTCATTTTCGATGAATCATTGTCTATCGATCGATACGCGGTATATGTACAAATTAATGATAGTACCGTAACGTGACGTACCGTATGTATATATCTTACATAGGTACAACGAAACAAGATATCGAAGTTCAGCGATGGGATATCTATAATTGGCTACCATGTCGCGGTGTTGCACATCATTGAATGCTTGCCAGGTCCGTGTTTCACTGTTATGCACTATTACGAAATCTTACAGCGTTATGTTAAACAATACATGCGACTGATCTAGAAAACTCACTAGCGGCGAGTCCTGCGCGCTTAAAATTTCGTATTAATATTATTCTTTAATGCTCGATAAGAGAGCGATACCTAATCCGTTGCAGAATAATTCGATAGATTTTACGTACGTTGTAAGGATAAATTTAATCAAAATGTAAGTATATGCGTTACATTCCATAAATCTAAATGACTCGCGAACTTCGCTCGGGGAAAGTTAGGTGAAGCGAAAAGTGATTTAATGCCGCGCATTACGAGCGTGCGCGGTAAGGGCAACATTTCAAGCGGGATCGGTGATTTTCCAAACAGCAACGTATCGTCGGCACGAAGCGTTTACAGTGTTTTACATTTGCTTATTAATGTCATTAAAAGCGCGTACGTGTATGGCAAAAGTAGAAAAGGGATAATAAATCGGCACTCCTACCGCAACTCGACGAGGAAATTTCTCTCTTTCGTCGGATCATCAAATAAACTCCCTCTTTCTGTTGAAATCTCGTTTCACGCGAGTTTCGTATCGTACTCCATCTGCGTGCGGCGGATTTTCCACCCCCGTCACGGATTTGCCGTTAATGAGTGAAACGAAGATCTCGTCGCCACCATCCAACCTTTCTCCTCCTCCTCCTCCTCCTCCTCCTCTTTCTGACGGAGTTCGAGGTCATTAGCGGCAAGGACGGCAGAATCAGCGGAGCTTATGTCGTTTTCCATTAATCGCAAGCGAGCCGCCGTCCATACCTACCAGGGGCGAGCGCACCTGCCAGCCTAAGCTACGGGGGGGTCGGTGACAAACTGCGCAGTGCAAAACTTTCAATGTGCCAGGTGGTATGAGGTACACGGAACGAAGGAGAGTAGGTAGATAAGGTAGATAAGAGGAGGCAGCTGGAACGGTAATAAAATAGAGGAAAGGATGAGAAAAGACAGAGGATAGACGCGAGTGCAATGAAAACGAGCAGTAGCTATGCTGAATGAAATTTAAAGTAAACAAACAATGCAAGTTTAAACATTTAGAGCATTAGCGCTGTCTGTATATATATGGTATAATCTATCTCGTCTTTCTCATTTTATTCCGCGCATATCTCGTATTTAGATGCTGCAGTTATTATATATGCGGCAAGAAAAATAGCGTAAGCGCGTAAAAATAATAACACGATTCAGATGTCTTTCAATGAATAGTTCTTGTAGATATGTAACGAAATTATTTGCAAAAACATACATCTATCTTTTATTATCTATCTAATAATAATGTTTGACGTTGCAATGTTAAATGACATAAAAACGCACACATGGTAAAATAGTGGAGTGCACAGTGTGAAAAGCGATGGAAAACTACTAACACCTTAGGCGGAGAGGAAATCGAGCTGCGAAGCGAGCACGAGGGATACGAAAAGATGACGAACGTACGAGAATGTTAAGGGTAGAGAGGAGAAACCCCCGCCGCCATAAAGCTAGGAGTTTGATAACGCAAGGGAAGAAAAGTCGCGGTCGTGTAGTCCCGTATATAAAACATTCAGAAAGCTGTTTTTAGTTCGGTGCGATTCAATGCATTCTATAGTAAAAGCCTACCTGTATGTGTGTGAGTGTGTGCCTGCTTGCTTGCTCGCTCGCTTCGCCACATGGCTGCTAACCCTCCTACTTGCTTTTCCTACCTGCTGCAAACGCAACGTTACCCACCCGACAACTCGGCTGCAGCCACCGACGGTTCATTCCCCTCATCGCTCCTTTTATCCTTTCGCCGGTCAAGCGCGCCATCCGTCTGCATTTCAGATTGATGGATTTATCGAGGGGAAAAAATGAAACGTGTGATGGGGAAGAGAGAAAAAAAACTCACACACACACGCGTGTGTGTGAAAAGAGAGAGAAAGAGAAGGAGTGTGTTGCTTGTTGATTTGTTTACGTCTTCAATTTAAATTAATTTTGGATAATCTTCTGGTTTGCGCTTTTACCCATCGATTAATAATTGTTGATGTGTCTCGAATTTATATTTAAAATATGATAATTTCATTTGCAATTGGCTAAACAATGCGATAGAGGCTTGATGAATAATCCCATTTTTACGTACTCATTTAAAATGAAAGATCGAAGAGTGGTAATATCCCGTTTATACTGGATTCTGTATACTTGATGCAATAAAAAACGCAATAAGCTACAGTTTTATTATATCAGAGAAATTCATTAAATACTCTATACATGATTTGCATCCTTACAAATCGTCATCGATCACAGTTACACTTTTATTTGACAAGCTGCAAATGTCGATAAAATTTGTCTATTTAAATAAAAGAGCAAAAAATTAAATAATTTTATAAAAATTTTATAAAAAAAATAATTTCATAAAAATATGGAAAAGATATAATAGACGCATTATATTTGTTTTTTACTTATTTTAACATTATTATTGTTATCCGTAAGCATTATTCAAATATCGTTTTTCATCTCTTGAAGCTTCAATAGTTTATCGATCCACACGTGTGCAAATATAGAAAGATCATTACTATAATATAAGCATTGGATAATATCCAATGTGTTGTATGTTATTCCAATAATTATAATACATATATGAATATTCATATTATCTTAATTACAACGTTTATTAATCGATACACTATGAGAGGGAACCATTGTTTGAACTCAAATTTTAGTTGTTATATGTATTACGCCAGCATGTTACACGCATTGCGAGCTTAAAATCAATATTTAATTAAAGATTCATAACACTTATTTACTCTATCATTAAGCTCGAATGTAATCAATTTGTATTAAATGTATGCTTTTTAATCGATAGATTATGAAAATAAAACAAATACGGATCTCGACGACACCATCTAATTCCATTTTATCAAGAAATTATGTGAAATTTATTAAGCTAAGATTCTCCAAACTCTTTATAATAATTATGACTAACATTGGATAAACTTCGCGTACTCGAAGATTTAATAATGTTGGAGTTTATGAAAACACTTTTCGTTTATAAATGCGACGCAAATATTATCTTGGTAATCGTCGTTAATCGTTGGCAATGAGAATAATTCGTTCATTATTTCATACTCAAGCGAGTCTACGATTTGCGGATAGTCATGTAAAAGTAATGACCCGAAACAGAGCAAGCTCGCGCGTTGCAGTATAATGACATCCGTAAAACTTGGCGCACTCGAATGTGACATTGTTTATTCAAAAGAATATGCATCTTTGTTTATGCGTAAATACATAAAGAGCGGCATTATTTCTCTAATATCAAACATAAATTGAGATTTTGCCTTCTAATTTTATACGCTCTCGATAATATCATATAGCGTAGGAGTATCAGCCGATACAAAAATAGCGTTTTCTGTTATAAAGCCTCGCGGATCTGAACCATAAACGTTGATATAACGCGTGTAATATAGTTTAATCTTCACAACATCATAAAGATATCGTCATAATTGTTACGTATTAAAATAATATCACGGCTATTAATAAATATTACATCCGGTATCTATAATCCCTTATATAAGTTTATTATTTGATAAAATGCCTAAATAATATGTTTTGGCAATGAATATTTTGAGATTCGTAATAGTAGATATCATAAATAGAAGATGAATAAACCAACTGAATAAATAGATTATAATTATCTCCCAGACATTACCCGCTCAACGAATTTGTATAACGGATAAGACGAAATAAAAACTTCAAGTCAATTTCTTAGTATTGTGAAGAGAGACGGTTATTTCTCGCAAGTGACGAGGTTCTGTTAAAGTCCCGGATATATATATATATATATATATATATAGTTACTAAAGTTAACGAAGATTTTGTGATCTTTTAGGAGCGAGCGCTTGCCGCTCCTGCCTCGGGCTTGGTTCCAGCTTAGGAAGCTGCCGGATATAACGTAAAACCGCTCGTTTAAAGCCGAACAAAGCGACCCATCGGCGCTCCGCTTTCGCGAGGGTTAATAATGGAATTATGAATTGCGTCGCGGCTAAACTTAATGCGATTTCCCTGTAAGCTGCGCCGTAAGCGTTCTGGCCCGATCAATGCAAGCGTTATAAGACGCGGGTATGCGCTTTTCACGGCTTCCTCGTACAGTATCGCTATTTAACTAGTGTCAAAATGCTTACCGTTTATATTTCAGGATAAATCACAAGTATAAATATTACATACTTTACGTCATACATCTTATCGTATATTAATTTTGTAGACCATCTCTGCAAGAATTACTGATTATGAAATGATTAAGAGTTTGATTTGTGAAAATGACTTGAAAAAAAAAAAAAAAAAAAAAGGATATTGTGATATTGATTTTTTTTTTGATAGAAAAATACTTTTTTACTAATGCGCTTTTTCTTTGTTTATCTTTAAAATATATTTGTTTATCGCTGTAACAATATAATATATATAGTGATCATCGATTCATCGCACAGTCTAATTCTTAGAAGGTATACGAGATAAAGAATGTTAAATTTGGATTATCCAAATTTATATAATATATTGTTAAGCGAAACGCGAACAAAGCTTTACTAAAGCAGCTGTGGATGCTTAGTAAACTTCTTGATTTGAATGGACTTCCTGACCTACTTATTAATGAAAGAAGCAACTCCAAAATTTAATAATACCGCCGCCATAAATACACGAGCAAATCTACGGGGATGGTAATTAAATGCTCCGGATGCGTTGATCGTCACGATTTTATTAACACAACTGAGGAAAACTCAATAAACCGTAATAATGAAATAAATCGTGATAAATAACACGCCGAATATGACCGTTTAATGAACGTGTCGCCCGTCTTTGCAGAAGGAGCGCTAAAAAAGCCTTCGTGCTCGGTGATTTTGGAGTCGATCCGATGTTTCAGCGGGATATATGTATGCAAACAAATGTGTGCATGATTTGCATTTAACTGTGTACTTGTGGGCAGCAAACTGTATGTAATTTTAATGAAACGATGCGACAATATGAACGTCCAATAACTGGACATCTGCGGAAAACATTTATGCATCACTAACTTGACATGTAGGGCTCAACATATTCCTGATATTCGAGCTTTTTACACGACGAAATGAAATTTGCATTTATATACGCGACGACGTATAATAGTCAAAAATTAATAATAATTACATTGCTGAAATAATTATCTGTATATAAATTAAAGCTCATATATATTTTACATTATACTAAAACATATATATATATATATATATATATATATATATATATATATGTATGATTAAGATATATAATTAAACAAGATTATGATCTAACCTTTAGAACCTTGTTCTTATCAAAATAAAAAAGATTAAACAAAGATTCTAACAATTAGCGTTTGAGATAATTAAAAAATACTATATATGTCGTGAATCATAACTGATGCAATTCTTTGAGATTTGACAAGACTTTAAATACATCTTACGATTTTTTAATATTTTAATAATGAAAATGAGAATTTTTCTTTTAGCACACAATTTAGTGCGCTTCTGAATGATATTTTTATAATAAATTTATTTATTATAAATTATATTATAAATTATTTTATAAATTATTATTTCTATAAATTATTAGTAATTATAAAACTACATAATTTATACGGCGCTCGATCATGGATAATAAAGTACAACGTGTAAAAGGTAATTGAAATAGGAAATTTCTATAGAGATGAGAACGATCGCGATCAAATATCAGACACGCTGCGAGCCACAAATCATATAGTTTACAAGCTTACCTCCGTTTCATCGGAAAATCCTATGGAGGTCGATGGCGGTTCGGTGTAAGAAGAACTTCGCGCATCCGAAAGTACAACAAAGATTTAATTGGGAGATTACCCCCATCTACCGTATCGACCTATATCAACTGCAAACACGATTTTTATCTTTGATGCGATCGAGTTCAGTTCTTTTTATCGTCTTCGACGTCTCTCCCATTCTCGCCTTGATGTGCATTGGTTAAGTCGCTCGTAGATATTGCGAAAAAATAACAGCTTCGTAAATAATGCGTCTTAACCGCTCAGAATGCGGAAGAATGATGTTGCGATAGAATTTGATGAAAGATGAGTAATCGGTCGCCGATATTTCGCGATTTATTATAAGCGTAATATATTTACAATGTTTTAACTTTACGCTGAGATAAATTTTAGAAATGATTTAGATATATAGAGAACTTGATCGCACACAAATATATATATATATATGTCAGATTTATGCCTTATGACATCTAAAACATTATATGGTTTATTTGAAATACAAGTAAAACTATATGCTAAAAAATATTACATTTCTATACTCGACGTTTTCTTATGTAATCATACATTGTAACCGTCTACTTTTTTTCTTGCATTCATCGATTTTCCTGGCCGTAGTCTCACCGCTGACAGGATAGTAGTGCCAAATCTTCTTCTCTCCGTTCGGCATTTTGCTTCACTACTTCCGTAAAAGTGCAGACAATAGTACTTTTCTATGTGATCCGTTCTAGCATAAATGTTTTCATCCCGGAAAGTAATCACACACGGCATCGCTCGAAATCCACGTACTCAGATCTGACGAAGTCACGGATTACGGATAAGTTGTAACTAAGAAAATGCGAGCTCTTGGTCAGGGTTCGAGTATTTGCCGAATATGGAGGAGACTTTCGATCTTCGAACGACGTAGTCGCACGAATGGATTTCGATTTTGAAAGCATCGATCATAGCAAGGATAATCGTATATTATGCGGGCGACGATGGAATTTTGATGTCGTTTCTCGATCGCGCCGGATCCATCCCATATTAAATATGTAAATATATACTATATTACATATTTTATAGTATATGATGGTATCACGCTATTTTACGTTGATATAAGCCGCAAGAGCTCTGATCTCATTTGCATTTAATATTTTATATTTTAGTACACATATATATAAATATGTATTTTGACAAAAATTTATATGTAAACTGTAATTTTTCCCAGTTGTGTTTTTAATATATAATATAAACTATGTATTTGGAAAGAAAATGTGCTATTGTTCTCACTAGATTTATTTAATGAAAAGCTGTTTTTTAACAAAATAAATAAATATAGGTTATAGTTAAATATTTAAAAAAATATCTAATAATGTATTATTTTTAATACATAATAGTATGCAGCTTAATATCAAGAATATATGCATAGTTCATGTATGATGCGATACGTGTTCCATCGTTTGCATTAATGTGCAGATGACGTGTGATCACTGAGCTTTAGTTGTACATACAATAATCAATAGGCAGTTCGTGAGGAGAACAATCGTGATACTAACAAGCAAAAATACTATATAGATTCGTTACGAATAATAATTAATTCATTATTAAAAATCCAATTACATTTTCTAAATTTTTTCGTTTTCTAATGTGGAAAAGTAATATAATAATTGCACGGTGATTTTTTAATCTAATAGATGAAAACAATCTGTTTTTATTATGATGGGAAGGCTTCTTTTTTATTATGTTTGTGCGTATCCAGATCTCTCTCGATTTCTATATTAATTTAATTAGATCGATATGCCTAGAATATTAAATAATTTCTGATTTAATTATTTACTTGAATTTTCCATTTAGACTTCTAATTTCAGGAGGTTTACACATGAAACAATGATACGATTTATAATTATTATGAGAAAGCTCATTAATAATTATATAAGTGCAAAAGCTGTTGATTTTATCTGTAAAAGTTTTCTATTTTCGTTGACAAGCGCAGAACTTTTTAAAGCTCGGCTTATTAGAACGCAGGAAAGTACGCGCGCCAAGTTACATCGGAAACGAGCGCTTCGGAGATTTTAGCAGGTGCACCATGAGATTGCAAAATTTGAGAAATACGCTTCGTTTTGCTGTCGCAAAAATATTACTGGTACGTGTGCGCTGCAGGCAAAGAGAGCCAGGTTATCTTTAGGCAGTTCGTTTGAAGTAGTACTACTTTTGCCGAAGCTCGTACATTTTCGCTTATGGCAAAAATTGTGAAGCACATGGTCACCTCAGCGATGATGGTGATCTTATAGATCGCTTTCATCCAGAACGGAGTACAATTTTGCAGAAGCTCACCGTTTGGTGATCTTAATGTATCTTTCATACGATCAGTTATGCAGCATTATGATAAATCGCGATTACTAGAGCGTGAATATATTTATGAAGTAAAACGAACGTGTTCATTTGCTATATTTCTCGGTTCTCTGAGTCAAATCCACAGCGAACACTTTAACATTACACGCCAGATATGTTACTTAAGCGTAAATGCGCAAGTTGCTCGTGAAATTGTAAGACGGATTGCTAACCGTGTGTGTCACAATTCTTTTTCGACGCTGTTTGCCATCGTTTCATCAATTACGGTGGCGATCTGTCTCCGTCGAGTTGCTTAGAAGAAAAATCACGTAACACGATGGCTGTCGGAAATTTAGATCTACGTGGATGGGCCAATAAATGTCTTACAAGACACAACATTTGTTATACAAGAAATAAATGTAAATGCATCATATATTTTATAATCAGAAAATTGCAATCAAATATTATTATTTTATTGCTATTGAATTTACAATATTATATAAAGAATAGTATTAGTGATATAATATTAAATATATAATAACATCTTTTATACGCTAAATTAATTTTATCAAACTTACTGTAGGAAATAAAGGAAATTATTAATTGCTTACTGTAAATGCAACAAGGTATTCAATGCAATGTTAAACAATGTCAAACATTTATCATGACAAAAGCCTCAAAGATTGCAGATTGCCTACTTCTCGCATCAAAATGATGTGTCTTCTTCATCACCATGGGACCTTGTGACATAACAAAGTGGAATAAGTATCCCACGGGACGCACGCAAGAGACGGCGACGTCATTCCGGGTTCCTTCAGACGGGAAAATAAATTCGTGTCAAGACAAATAAGCGCACTCGACGCCTTCATCTCTCCTACTTATCCGTTTGTCCTGGCTCCTCTCCCCTCCCCCTCCCCTCCTCTCTTCTCTTCTCTTCTCTTCTCTTCTCTTCTCACCCCTTTATCACTATCTCGTTTTCTTTTCCTCTGATATCGCCGCACACCTCCCTCGCTCGCTCGCTCACTCAGTCTCTCTTTTTTTACAATCGCGGTCTTTTCCTTTCTCCTATCTAGTCCTCTTTATCCCAGGAGAGAAACCTCCTGCCACTTCCATTGGCTTCACCGACGGTCCTTCAACTTCTTTCGCGTCACCAGCATTCTCTACCCCACCCTCGTTTCGCCTGCCTTTCTTACCCTCTCGCTCATGCTCGCCCTGTATCAGTTCTTTGTCCTTTCTAATACGAGCTAAGCGATTCGGTTTTTCCCTGACTTTTTCCTTATCTTTTCGACGACATTTTTTGCATCAGCCTGAGCAAACCCCCCCGTCCTACTTCCCCGGTCGCCAATATTTGCTCTCGTCTTTCGGCTTATTGGGGGCTTCGTAGGCGGCCCGCAGCAGCCAACGAAATCAGGAGCCAGCAGCCCGTCGGGGTATTGGCTGTTTCATCGGTAAAGCCAATGCTTCTAGAAGTCAACTAAGCTAAGTTAGTCTGATTTCGACAAACTCAACTCTTACCTGTTCTCCTGCCATTCTCTCGCATCGCTTGCTTCGTTATCGACTTCGTTGACCATCATTCTTGGCCCTCGTTTCCCAAAGTAAATTCATACAAACCGATTACATTATACATTCATTAATCTATGGATCATATCATTGTTTTTGAAAAATTGATAGTATATTGATTTTGTTTTATATATTTTATTTTATGCTAATTTTTACTTTAATGCACATTTTCCGGTTTTTATGCTGGGGAAATATTGTGAATAAAATATATTTTTTTTTGTCGAGATAATTTTGCATTTATGGACAGCATTTACTATATTTCATGCAATTGCAAGTATATTGTGTTAATATAGTATACACTATTTTATGTGTTATATTTTTAATCTTTTTTGTGATTTTATTTATACGCGATCATTTTATATTCGAGTTATACACGTGGTTGTCGGCACGGTATGGAACCATTGTCCTCCACGATTTGATAAGCTTGCCCTCATTTTACAGATTCATCTGTCCATCGGTTTTCCACTTTACGTCTCGTGTTTGTCATAGTGCACGGTTCTCGCGCCATTGAAGCGCGTTTGGTCGTTTCTTCAAAATTCGATTCGAACGGTTCGATCGGTCTCCCTTCTCGATAATGCCCACCTATACTCTACCGAGGTACCTACCAATGTATCCTTCCGAAGCGAATGCTCGAGATGTCTGCTGAGTAAGACGGAACGGTGGCTCACGATTTTTCTCGACTGGTACGTATTCGAACCAAACGTGAAATCCAATCTTACACTGGCTCTTTCTTCCTCTCTCTTTCTCTCTTTCGCTCCATCCCTTTTTAGTGGTAACGATCACGAGCAAAGTCCGTATCACCCGTTACCACAATGGGTGATACATTTCAATAAAAACAGCGCGGATCGGATAGTCGTAAATACACGGAGTTAGATAGGTTTCGCTGGATGTTGTTTTACGAAGAACATTTTATACGAAATAGTATCTGACAGTATATAGAAGAGACTGAAGTAGGACGACCACTTGCTATAGCTCTCAATAAAGCTGTCTTTGTAAGTCACCGGGAGAATATATGTTTATATATAAAAAATATCGGACAAGAGCAATGTTGGCTTGATATATGTCGTTAAATGTTTAAAATTTCATCTAGATATTAATTCCCGCAATATGGTAATCAGAAAGCTATCGTAAATTTAAAAATAAGAAGAAATTGATGTATTTGTTATTTTAATGGACATATTATGTATTCCATTAGATATTGCATCTATATTTTTTTTTATTGTCACGCCATTTTTCACAAAATTATGCATAAGTCAAATTAAACGGCTGTACTATCATTTCGATATCACGACGCACGCGTCAATACAGCTAATAGCTAATTGTATATCGGTGTGCACGGTGCATAGAACATGTTGATCCGAATGCGGCGGCAACAATGCACGACGCTCGCTAAGCAGATGTTTAAATTCAGCGACACGTAGCCGTCCTGACAGGATTGCCTTTTTGTACGTCCTTTCGGTGGTACGATCGCGCCGGCATCAGCGACACCGAAAAATCACGAAGGAAATTCTGGTGACGGGTGGAGGTGGCGGTTGCATGATTTAACTCGCACCTCGTCCCACTTTCCTCTCTCACCGCTCAGATGTAATGATCTGAGAAATTGTGCTCCGATATGCAATATCGATGTAAGTAAAGAAGCGAGCGTCCTAGCCACGGTATACATACGTGATATGTTCGGCGTATCTATAGGTGTCGTATATTTGGATTTATTCATAGCTGTACGCGTCTATCTCTCGTAGTGTCTCTGCTAGTTCGGAAAGCAGGTGACGATGCGTGTATTTGAGAACGCGAAAACAGTGCTAGATGAAACTTTGCACAAATCTGTTGTAGGTAACAAGTTATAAACGAATCGTTTATTTTATGTAATGTTTGACGTTTATATTGGAACTTGATTTCAAAAATTTCGCTAATACGATTTCATCTCGTTTATTTATATTAGCGTACCATTAAGTAACTTTCAAATTTATATTATTTTTTTAACCTAATGGGCTTTAATAATAACTAGATATTGCATCCTTCAAATTATTATTATTTATCTTTATTACGCCTGTATTTTCAATGTGTTTTTAAAGATTTTAATGAGATATTGATTATAAGTATAATTTAAAATTAATGATAATGTTTTTTTCTAATGTTTTAATTAATATTAAAAAACATAAATATATAGGGGGAAAGTAAGGTAAAACCGGCTACCTTTTTGGATTTGTCTTTCTACAAAAAATCTAAGAGTAAAAAAAATTTTGCCGATCGTTAGTAGTCTTTAATGAACCTGAAATTATAAGAAAATAAGACTAGTTGGTAGAAAAAAAAGTTTGGTTACCAAGAATAACAAAATTTCGTGGAGAAGCCAAAATACCCGGTTTTGTCCTACCGGTAGGGTCAAATCGGGTACTCATTTGAAAATATGCAAAATACCGTGCAATTATAAAATCTAGACTTATTTTAATCAAAATACAATATAAAAATGTATTCTATTGACAAGAATCACAAATAAAGATATCCTCTTGTTCGACATCGCTGCAGAACTTCCTTATTTAACTTGTTAACTTTAGAGATCTGAAAAAGCTTTTTTTTTTTTTTTAGTGGTTTCTTTTTCTGAGTGTTAGTTTTCGTTTTCAACTGCTTTTTGTAGCGACACAAAGTCAGAATAACAGTTCTCCCTCTTTTCATTATATCATATGTGTTTTGCCCCAACACAAGGAAAGTAACAAATACGGCGGTTGTATATTTCGGCGTACAAAGTGCCGATGAAAACTAATATGATATACTCTCCAATATGTATAAAATGCAATACTGCACTTATCGAAACAGATTCTCTATATAGAAAAAGTGCACGACAAGTTAGCCATAGATAGCAGCATTTATTATGAAAAAACAGGGGTACCCGATTTGACCCACCTACACGGTTTTACCCAACTTTCCCCTATACATATAAATGTTTTATATAGATAAATTTAAAATAATTTATTTATTATAAGATTAATAAGATTAAGATTGTTTTATTTTCAAAAAAACTGACAAATAAAATACTAAATCATTTTAATATAAAGCTACTGAGTAAAATATGACGAATAGATAAAAAAATGGGTTTATTTTTTTTCAATTTATTAAAATCAATTTTGACAAAATTTATATTCATTATTTCGCTAAAATAATGATAAGTGAGTATAAAAAAAAAATTGAAAAAAATCTAGTTTCATCGCTCAAGTGCTGTTTTTAAGAAAAAGAAGAGAGAGCAAGGTTGAGAGACACTGTATAGTTAAACCCTTAGCGGGAAGAGAGACGGTAGGGAGGAAACGGTCGCCATTTCCTGGTGACGCGAAGACTCCCAACCCAATCCTGAGCTATCAACCCCCGGCGAGCACAGTCTCACTCTACGGCGAGCTATTCTCTGAATATTTCGGTAAGATGAACGTGGTTTCCGTGATATTAGAAGGGAATGAATTTGCGCCCAGTTTAGTAAGAGAATGTATTGTTCCGCGAAGTGTTTTTCGTCTTTCTTTAGAAATATTCTTCACTCGGTTCTTGGATATAAACCTCTGTCACAGAAACATTTGGACAAATCTAGGACGGATAGTATATATTTTTGTAGGTAGAGATCAATTCTTATTTCATAAAATCTTGATCAGAATTACATTCACAGTATTGCATTTTTCTTTTATACTCATTTTTAGTATAAATTATAATAAAAATATTTAATAAGTATCTTTTTAAAAACTGCAGCTTTTTTTTGGACAATATAATTATAAATTAGTTTAAATTGTTTATTGAATTTGGATAAATTTAATTAAATACGATATATTTTTTAATAAATTATTAATAGAATTTTTAATATACGCTTTTAAGAATATGATGGAAATCTTTTTAGCGTATGAGTGAAAATGACATTACTTTTATACACATAACGGAAATTCAGTAACTGTTCACTGCGATTTTGCGTTTGCATTTTCATTAGTCATGTTGAAATAATAAATAAGATTTAATGATATTAACAAATCCGCGCACAATATAGCTATTAATTAATCTGATGTAGGAAAAATTACTTTTTCAAATATATGTTTAAACATATAATTTACAATTGTTGAAATTTTACTGAATTACACACATTATTATATTGTATTATTTGATATAAAATTGTCGAAACTTTTATCAAATATATGTTCCATTAAATATGTATTAATCTTTTACTTTTTAATTTCTAATTCTTAATTTTGTTATTATATTTACTCTATTCTTTAGAGGATATTTATTTTGTAATTTATTTTATTCTAGAAAAAAATATTTGTTTGTTAACATTAATTCCATTATAAACAAGCGCACTTTGCGTAGTTACGCATTTTTTTCACAATATTTTCTCCGATACTACTGGTAAATAACTGTTTTCATTTCATGTTTTATATGCAAATGGCGTCTAATAGGCGTTTATGATGAACACACGATAAATGTTTTTTTTTTTTTTTTTTTACATTTACCGTCTGTATTTTTGTAACTTTTGCAATGGTTAAATACAAAAGATAGTAGAATTATAAACGTAAATATGTATTTGGGTAACGCACAGAAGAAATCTGATATTTTATGAAACAACGTTGGAGCACAGTCTCACTGACAGGAAAAAATATTTTATTCTTTCGTAAATATTCCGCGCGTATATTTTGCAAAACATGTAACGAAGAGAAATGAGTGCAGACAAGGATATAAACATGTGATAGTCGTGTGTATAACATTGAGCGCAGCGATTTTTTGACTATAATATTTGTACTACGTTAATGAAGTTGATTGGTTTAATCGCGTTAATAATCGAATTATCATTGTGGTATTAAAGATGCGAATGTATGTAAAAATACGCCACAGTTCAATTATATTTCTCCTCTTCTGCAGTTGTAGAAAATTAGTCATAAAATAAGTCATATTTAAAATTAAATTTATTATTTTATTTTGCCTTTATTTTTACTTATTACTTTATTCTCTCTCTTATTTAATATTAAGATATTATTGTGTGTATTATTTAATATATTATTAGAAATTAACGTTTTTATATAACATTCTTTTTCTCATATCCACTTTTTAACGATGAATTACATATGTTCTTTACAATATCCATCACTCTCCGTTGCAAATTCAAAACCATATCGTAAATTACAATACATTGTTAACGTTGCACATATATATGACACAATGTTGTACATATTGTACAAGTATATCTGCCAGAATATTATCCTCAAATCATTTACAATGCATTATAGCGATTAAATCGAACCATTAAAAGATCAGCTTTGTGCGCGGATTTCCGATCGCAACGCGAACATTTCGTTCCTCATTTATTTAATCCCAGTACGTGGAAAATCCGCGAGAGAGAGAGAGAGAGATGGAGCATAATAGCCATCCAACCCGCGTAATAGCGTGTCGGTCGATTCGCATTAAGATTCGCGAAATTGTTATTCTCCTTTTGTCGTATCGCGCAAATGAAGACACAACAGGCGATACGAAATACTGATACCGTAGGATTTCAAGACCGTTGTCTAGCGAGCCGTTTCCGAACGGTCGTTTCGATATATGCCCGGAACTTTAAAGCATGCTGAAAATAAATTATGCACGCACTTCGCGTACGAATGCGCACGGTTGGTTGGACGAGGCTTTTCACGGGAAAGGGCTTAATCGAGGGGAAGGGTAGGGGCGTCATGAGAGAGCCGCGGTAGGTAACGGCGGTGATGAGGGGTTGGTATATAGGGTGAAGTGGGCAGAGGTGGTGAGAGAAAGAGAGAGATAGATAGATAGATAATCGGTGCGGCAGGGGACGAGTCGGGGGAGTGGTCGCAGAGGAGAAACTGCGGAAAACTGAAATGTGGCCAAATCGAAATTAACTCGCGCGTAACAAAGCCGCGACTGAAATATTAATTATCTGAAAATTAGTTGGATATGGGTCACCGGACGATGAGTTATGTGAACGGGAGAAAGGGGACGGCAGGGGCGCGGACCTTGCGCGCTCCTCGTAAATACGCGAAACGAGAGTGCCCCGGCAGCCACCCCGGGGAGTGCTGCTCTTTACAATCTCATAACGCGGAGCGCAATGTTCATTAGCTCTGAACGGAACCCGAAAACCGCGACGACCGCATGTCCGAATGTCGCCGATACAAACTTTCTGATGCGCGTACTGACGGGAGACACTCACTATCGGTAGAGTTTCCTTCTTGACGCGGCGTGTTGTCGGACGGCGCGCGATAACTTTATCAAAATCGTTTCCCGGTTTCTGTCTCTCCACATAGCTGCATCCACCTCGTCCGTGACGATTCAATCTGTCGGACGGATTACACCGCGCGGAAGAAAAATATAGCCAGGCTATGGCGAAGCTCTGGCTTTGGTTGCGCGTAATGAAGAAGGAATTTCATTTCTGATGGTCGCAATTGCTTTCGTATAAAAGACTTTATTTGCGATCTATTAAAAAATTTATTTATGCTTCTTGTTCTATATTTTATTTGAAATAAATAATTACTTTGCGGCATGTTAAATTTGTAGAGTTGTGTTCTTTCATCAAATTTGTGACATAGATTAATTTTTTACAATATACAATTTACGATAAAAAGATATTTTAATTAATAAAATTATTTGAAGTAAATATAAAATATATATATATATACCTACAAAAAATGACTTGATATGTACATCATGTGGCATATAATATACAAGATGATTAAATGTTTGTTAAATATTCGTCGCGATATAAGTACAGAAATGTAAGTGAGGTCAACAACGTAAAAAGCAAAAATCGTGGAAGTTGTGCTCAAGACGTACATCATATATATATATATATATATATATATATATATATATATATATATATATATATATACACACACGTATACACACACTCAAGAAGCTCACGGACGTTATAAGTATATAACGGGATAATGTATGTTCGGAGACTAAAACAAGGGATGGCGCACGTTACAGCCACACAATCACGACCACCACTAATGGAAATGACACACACCTGACTTGCGCTAACTAACATTTAGTTCGAACATGGCGTCCAGGTTCTGTTTGTTTGATTGTTTGCCAAAAGCCCGCAAATATTGGTCGATCCATTTACTATGCACGTTGCGCCCATCCCCAAACGCGTTACAGCGCATTCGCGTTGGCTTTCTCCGGCCGACGGTGGTAGCGGAGTTTTAAAATATTTGAATTTCATTATTGCATTGTTTCACGGATTAGTAAAGGTTGATTACATTCCGCGCCGTATATAGTTGCTCGTTTGAAAATCACGCTCCCTCTCGTCACCCTCCCGCGTCCGTTATAGCATTAAAAAGATTGTCGACCTAATATGAAGTTATACTACTGCGCTACGGATACATTCTTTATCTATGTACTTAACTCTTAATGACCCGATGTTGAGTATCACTCGCCGCAGAGCTTGCCGCGATATATTTCCATCTGGGATGGAAGCAAATATTTTTTACACTGTTACTGCAATTGAACCACGAAGTGGTACACCACTTAATAACATCGGACAAGATTTATATCCATATTATGCCATTTAAATGCTACACAAGTAATAGAATCTATACGATATTAATAAAAATATGTGATAATATTATAAGGAAGAAAAATTCTATACATTTTTGAGAGAAACTTTTTAAAGAGAGAGAAAGAAAGACTAAATAGCTTATTAAAATTTAATATTATTTGCACTTATTTGACTACATTTATCTAAGTATTAAATATAATTATTATCCGAAATAAATCGTAATAAATTAGAATTAAATGAAGACAAAGATTGAGATATGGCAAAATGTTTTTGTTATGTTTTTTTTAAATAAGTTTTATATAATATTATCTTTGACGATAATTAAGACGTATGGTATATATATATATATGTGACATGTTATCTCGTAAAAAATCAGACGCGCATCTGTGCGGAATGCTTTTGAACTGACGATGTAATAAAAGAATTCTAAAATGCGCGTGAGTGCAGCTGTGTCCGATGCGTCAGCTCATAGTCTACATTCTACATGATGCTCAATGCCATTCTCGCAAGGGGATATAATGTAATATCAATTTTTAATTCTTTATGTTTATGTCATTAGTGGTGATTCGAGTCTTCAGTATTGTCATCATACTGGTACACAACGATAGTAAGGTTAGCAAGAGTCTCGAAAATCAATTAATAAATAATATCTTTTTTTTGTATCGTTGAACTTTTATAGCAAAATTGCGTTTTATATGCGTAACATTTTATTTTTTGTGCGTTGTACAAATAAATAAAATAGAATATTATACAAATCTCTATCTAAATTATTATTTTATTTTTTTATATACGTAGCACAAATATATGTATTGTATATTATTATTTTGTAATAATGTTGATAGTATAATTAGTAAGAAATATAATTGATATTTTCTAATTAAATCTATCGAATTTGTCGCTCTATAATACGTTATATATAAAATGGTTTCATATAACCTGCAATAAAGAAGCATAAGAAGAATAGATTCATCATTAATACTTATAAATTCTAATATTAACAGTATATATTTGATTTTTCTACTGTCGTATTGATATATGTACTGAGATGTGAAAATTGTAACGTTATTTTATTGCAATAGAACACAAGTGGATTCGCGTTAATTATTTTGTAATGCTTGCCGCAAAATTAAATTTATGAAATATATCACAGCATAAAACAAGGATAAAATGAGGTCAGGGTTGTCCACCACAATCGTTTCCTTACCATTCCACAATTAGATATAGCATTTCCTGTTCATCATTCGACTTCGTGACGAACTTTGACAACCATCCGAAACTTTTCGCGACTTCGTTCATTCGTCTAGCTTTCCTCTTAAGTCCTCACAGCTATTAGTTCCAGAGTTCTTAAGGTTCGCTGGAAACTGTCTTCGCGAGCACGATAAGATTCTATCCCACTGAAGTCGACGGAAATCTCATCCAAATTTCCTCGGCCGTAAAGTCGAAGAGTCGACGAAATCGTATTACATCGGTGCAATAATATAATATTACTCTTTCGAACAGTGATTGGTTCATCGCTGCGCTGTGTACCAATTTCTGATATATAGAAAAATTTTAGATTACGATATTGACATAAGTCACGTTCGCTTATCGCTAAGAGAGCTATCGGAACGATACACCGATAAAATTGTTAAGATCGTGCTCTTTTTTCGTTGCCGATTTCAGTCACTTCGATGAATCGAATTCAGTTATTCTTCGCAGGTCTCGCGAAGTAGAATTGGGTAGTTGGAGAATATTGGAGAAGAGGACTCCGCTGGCTGGTGAAGAAGAAATATCGTAGTATGGTACGGTTAGAAATCGAACGGGGAATGGAAGGATCGCGGATGAGGATGGAGGGATATTAAAGGTCGAGAGTTGAGACACTGGGTACAGAATATGTAACTGGGATGCGTCTATCCTCACTCATTTGGTATTCCGTAAGATGCCTACTCCTCCCTATCTATTACCTCCAACTTTCTTCAATCTACGCGTTTTGCTCTCGTTTTACCGATTTATGGATCCGGCGGGTTCACTACGAGGCTAGCTTTGTTTGAATTACCAACCCGCTAAGGTGGTTAGATGGTCGCCTATCAAAGTTTTCAGCCCCCGCACTTATCGAGCTCCGAGCTTCCAAGTAAGGGTATTTTCAAATACCATCCGAAGAAAGGAGTGACGCGAGAGCGGTAGGGCCAGTTCAACGGAATAGAAGGGAATGCGCTACTATCCGCGCACTCTCTCTTCTCTCTTGCTCTCGTTCTTTTTCCATTCACATAATATCTTCTTTGAACTCGTGATGAAAAACTAGAACGGCTAAAAAGCAACCTCGCCGCGAACTTCCTTTGACCAACGTGAAGTAGACGCGACCGCAGACTTACAAAAACGCTAGACTTACGAAAGCCGATCTTTCACTACTCGCTCGCCAAACTTTCGTATATTCCCGTTCAATTTTCCTTTCATACGTCAAGCTAACATCGTTTCATCGAATTACTCGTTAAACTCATTTGACGAAGTTAGCCATAATGTTAATGACAACGGTTGAAATAATTTCATTAAGCGAAACGAGGCGATTGTCACGTAACAGGGTGTGAAAGAAAACGAAGTTGGTGGCAAATTAAAGCGACACGCATTAATTTTACTTCTCTTTGAACCGCGTTTTTTATCCTTTTGTCGCGGCAAGTGCCAATTAAGAATAAAACGGAATGATTGCGAGTGAACAGCGGTTGAAAATGCAAATTTAGAACAAAGAATCTTTTTCACATTAAGATAAAATATTTAAATTTTCATTGAATATAAATTCAAAAACTAGAATAACAATTGTTGATTTCTATTTTACTTAAGTTTTTATATATTATAGAAAAAATATACTCGATCGAGACACATACAAAAACTCTATGTTAATATACATTAAACATTAATTTAATTATTGTTAATATTGTCAAATCACACTTATAATTATACAGTGAAAGCTTTTGCGTATTATTCGTTGCGGTACTAAGGGACTAAGGTATAATTGATTGGAAAATTGATCCCATCTATATCTCGTTTTCGCAAATATATAGATTCAAATTGTTGACGAACAAATAACTTAATAGTAGAGACAGCAGATTGGTGCCGATCTGCAAAAATGATTCGATTGCATGCCAAAGAGACGAATAGAATTATCGTCCCTGAAGAATAGAGTAATTTCGCGCGAGCATCAGCTTTTCCAGTATTCTATCAGTATTTCAGTTTCGTTCAAGTCCAAACTGTCTGTCATGTTCCCTATGAGAGATGAATGACATTTATTTTTAGATAGCTTTTTAAATAATAGCTTTTTACTATATGTCACCGCTCTCTTTTCATCAGAGATAGAAGAACTTAATTTTCAAAAACAAGATGAATCATTATGCTAACATTATTTTTTTACTCTTGTTTTTTTTTTTTTTTTTTAATAGATCTGTCGCAGTCGACACAGAAAACTATCATTTTATAATATTTATATTACATTATATGATTAATAACAAAAGTTATTGCGTACAGAATATGTCAGATTATTTCATAGTAATTTTTACTGCACAAACCGGTTGTTATGACATTATATAGATTTATATAGACTTTATTTAGAAGAATTTTTCTGTTATGATAAAATAACATATATATTATTTAAGACGTTTATAATATTATAAGTGAATAAAAGTATCCAACATTCGGAAAATTATTAATAATTTGAAAGTTACAATCTAACAAAGCCAATGTATCAATTTGATTGATAGAGATCGGTTTTTCAGTTTTGCGAGATCGAGTTTGATTACGCTATGGCCGTGCATGTCCACGCACGAATTTATAATAGACGATGTCGCTGCTTTGTCATCGAGATTTCGGTCAATTTTTAGATTATCCCCGATCGCGAATTTTAATAGCGATACCGCTGTGGTCGATAAGCATGCACTGCTAGGTACGCACATATACACGCGTAATACATAATATACACTTACACCGGACGCGTCTACACACCAGCGATGCATTATAGATATACACGTCCACGGGGAATCCCGCTCCAACAAATTTCGTTGGAATTGGAATAAAAGTAATTAGAGGCATTCGTGTTGTCCTGTAATTAGCTTGTGTGCGCACTTTCCAGCACGCTACGCCCAGCTACGACTAATGCGATTCTTGTGACAGTGTCGTCCAATTTCATGCCGCAGTATCGCAGTCGGTTATTCCAAGGGACACGAAACGCCGTTTATCTATCCCGTAGAATAAAAAGGGTAAAGTGATGAGAGTTAGGGGAATGGGAAACGAACGTGGTGCGCGGGTCTTTGCCTTTTCGTCTTCTCCTTCTTCTCGAATTTGATTGTTCACTGGTGAAGATTGCTCATGGCTGGATTGCTCGCAATTCGAAAACATACTGACTGATCTTTAATTAAGATTAACAAACCTTATATGCGAATTTTTTCATCGGTATTTGGAATTTATTTTTTTTCATTACATAATATATAATAAAAAAATAGGCCAGCTTAAGCGTAACAAAAAATGACTTTTTACAAATTAATCTCTAAAAATATAAAATAATAAAACTTTTTCTCTCTTCTATTTAACTTGAAGCAAACTGAAGTTTTTAGCAACTTCCGTAAAACCGTGTAACCCGCTAATATTTTATGCAAGTTGCGATTCAGAAGTAAAATTATAGGACAGAAAACCTGTAAAAAGGCATCTTGAAAAGGAGTTTACACTACGTGTGGAAGAGTCGTTGGAGAAAGACTACAGAATGCAAATAGATGTATGCAAGATATATGAAGAACGTATTGTCGTTCTACGTGCTGTTATATAGCAAAGCCTCCTATAAACTTTTTATTACGCTTCTTACATTACATACCTTTTGAATTAAAATGGATTTTTTGTTTTAATATTTTCGACGAATTATATTTTAAATTCATTGTCATATTTGGCAACACGAGAAATTATATATATAATAATATATTTTAATTGATAAAAAGAACAATTTCTCAAATTAATAATATCTATCATAGATTTTCACTCGTTTTTCTTTTTTTTATATTTGTATCGCGAAATCGGTGCAAGCAAGTTATACAGTAAATAAGTATAAAAATGCGGTTAATCGTAATCGTAATGGTAATTCGCCTTTACAATAATAAGAAAAGAGATAGTTATGATACTCGATTTATTATGCAGAAATTAAAATCTGAGGAATTCAATTCTCGATGCTACAAATATGAAAAAATAAGAGAAAATTACATTTCTATTCTATTGTAAAATAAATATAAATATTATTTTAACATGCTACACATGTAATTTAAAAAAAAAAATCTCTTTTCTCCATATATTATATCTGTCTCAGCTTTCTCTATCTATTAGCCGGAGACTATTCGTGCACGATCAACGCCTGTCCGACTGTGCAAATTACGATACGTTTTGTCCAATACGTTTAACGCTAGTGGAAAAGATCCAAAGCACACGGCCGTGTCAGGCGGCACGGACTAAATTGGAACTGTCCAAACTTCAACATTCCTTTCGTAATTTGTTGCAAATGGTATGCAAGTCTTGACGTTGCTGCGCCGCGGTTTTCTATGTTCCTCGTAATTTTCGCGAAAGCTCTTTAATTTTCGCCAAGACTTAACGTGTTCGCCCGTGGCGGAGCATCGCGATTCTCACGGTGATTCATGGTCACGTTGCACCATTGTATTTGCCCGATGTTTATAAATCACTATTAGTTTATAAATAGGAGCCGCTGCTAATAAAGTTCCCCGTACCCAGTTGACGCTCATCACGATGTGCATCCGAGCAATTTAAGGTGCTCATAGTCGATCCCGCGCGTAATTACTCTCACTCTCTCTCTCTCTCTCTCTCTCTCTCTCTCTCTTTTTTCTCTGCCTTCCATGTTTCAACCTTTAAAGGTTAAAAGAAAGGTGGTTCATGAGAATGTGTTCGTCGCCTCGTTGATTTCATAATAAAAAATATATCTTAACTGATAAAGAAATATAACCTGCCTTACCAAAGCTTTTATCATCATGTTATTATGAAAAATATAACGTTATAATAAATTAGATTATAAATTTTTTATTCATGGTGGAGCTCTATATATATTATTTTGAGATTATGTAAGTTTAAGCGACAAAAGATCTATCAGCATATACAATCAACGAAGTTAACATAATAAATAATATAATTAATAGAATCAATATATATCAGTATATATAAAGCAATAAAGGAAAAATTTTAAAATGCGAAAGAATAAGATTTACATTTTAATATAAGGAATCATCATATCTACGCGACTACGTAACCTTTCTGGAATAATCGTAATGTTTCAATTTGGAATGTAATTCTCTACACAAATAAATGAAGAGAGATGGAATCGCAGATTTAATTTCACTTCGGATGTTGCGGCTACAGGCGCAAGCCATTCCTTAATCTCAATTTTTTCGATGTAAAATTAAAGAGAAACAAAAACACGGACAAGGCCGATAATAGTTGACAATAATTATATAGCTTTGAGAGGCCGCTTTTTTTCAGATATCAATGGCAAAGACAAGTAAATCCGTTCTATTAGACGAGTCGCTCGTGCGACGAATGACAATTGCAATAGATAACAATGGGATAAGAAAGCGGGAGGGAGAGACGGTTGCTCGAGCGGAAGGTAAGGCTAGAACTTGCCCAAGAAGAATCGCCGACGGGTCAGTCGTGTAACCCGTGGATCGAGATTATTCGGATTTAGAGTGGGGTTGAAGGTGGATGGTTATGCCGTCGCCCGCACCGTTGGCAATGGCTTCTCGAAGCCAAGTAAATCGTTTGACATAGCAAAAGATGCCGGGGCCGTTAATGACGGGGCAAACCGAGACGTCTTCCCTTGGAAAATTAGAGAAACAGCGCCGGGTATGGGAAACGTGCTAAGGGAGGACGAGCCCGTGCTGAACATCGAGAGAGGATTAAATAGCAAAATATCACTCAGAGCGGTGCACTGAGCGCGTAGCCTGCAAGCTCCGGCATTTGAGAGAGAACGATGGGTATTACGTGACCGAAATATTTACCTTCGAAGTTGTACGAGAGAAAAAGGAAGTGAGAGAATATTAGTGAAAAAGAGACAACTAAAGGGAAAGCAAAGCAGGAGTGAGAAAGAGAGAGGAAAAGGCAAAAGAAAGTGGAGAAACGACGAGAAACTACGTTCCTGCTCGACCCTGAAATATATAGAGAAAATAATGTTCCTGGTTTAAAGAGAGAACCTTGACCATTGACGTGTAGTTTTTACTAGAAACGTAGATTTAGTTTGAGAATTGTGATCGAATTATTGGTGCCTTGATGCCGGAAAACCAATTCTTTAGCGTGTATAGTTTGACATAAATAAAGATTTTTATCTTCTTGAAAATAGCACACAATTTGGCAAATATTGTAGGAAAATGAAACTGCAGAAAATTTTGGCTTTCGCGGAAAGTGGCTTCGAAATGTGTGAAAATGTTTTCATAAAGTATAGACAGAGAGAAATTTAGAATAAATTTTTTTAGTGCATTTATTATATGTATAAATATATTTTAAATATTTACTTGATATATTTTAAGAGATTTATTCGCAATATTTTTCATGCATCGAGTGTATGAAATATATTGAACAGACCTTAATTGAAATACAATATAAGTATGCTATATTTGAGGAAAAGTGATTTTCTTCTGTGCAAAAACGTAATATAATCGTGACAGTTTGTCAAAGACGCGCTGATCGCGGCACTTGTTAAGATCTAGCAGTAAACTTGCTATCTTCTTGCCTTTCTTATCGCGACATTGGTAGTTATACTTCCACCGTATACATTTTACAACGCTCCATTAACGATATGGTCGTGCTAAAGCGCCAGTCTTTTCACCCTCGTTTTTCTTTTTTTTTTTTGTTATTCCATTCCTGTTTTTCTCGTTTCCGTTTCGCGGTTCTCAAGAGAAATCTCATTTCCCCACCTCGCGACGTAACCGACCCGCATTTTCACCTTTAACGAGCATCGCGAAGAATAACGTAACGCGCTAAATTAACAATTAAGACCTAAACGGCTGGTAATTAAGCGAAGACGCTGGGAGACAGCAAGAACAGCTAAGGTAAGGAAACGAATCTGCTGGATGCAGCGAGCTGTAGGAGATCCCGTTAAATTCAAGAGGAGATGAAAGAAGGAGCATATAAGGAGTAGGGATGAATAAGAGCGCGAAGAAGAATAGCGAAAGAATGAAGAGAAGCCAAAAAATGATGGCGAAGCGAATTTAGCGGAATGAAGAAAACGGAAATGCGAAGGAGATGATATCGACTGTTTTCGAGAGAGATGTGACAGAAAATTTAACATATCAAAGGTATACGATATGTCAAGAATCAATCTATCAACGTTTCTTGGTGCTTTGATATGCACATTCTAAGAATGTGAGCGTTTTATTGAATAATTTAGTAAATTCGTAATATAGGCAATGATAATAATAATAATAATAATAATAATAATAATAATAATGATATTATTATTATTGAATAATATTATTATCTGTTATTAAAAAGAAGTTATTTATTGCATGTTAGAATGAGAAATATTGTGGCAAAAATCCGATTTGTAAGTGAATATCATATCAAGGAAAGTTGTAGATTTCTCTTATAGATAGTTTATATATAAGATAAGCATTATTGCGAGTGTCCTCTTTCATTGAATATCTAGATTTACTTGAGAAAATACAATTGTTATAACAAATTTATAAAAATAATAATAACAAGTTTCATAATAATGGAAAAAAAAATTGAAGGAGTGAGAAAAGGTGACAGGTCGCATTTTTATATAGACATTAATCTTTACTATTCTCACGAAACAGAAGAATGTAATTATTTTACATTACAACTTGCATCTCAATTTTTGTAATAATTATTTTTGTTTCTCGATTTTTATATATATTAATTTAACACAATTTGGAGATTTAGGATGCTAATGAGAATAAAAAGTAAAGTACATGCGTAACTCGAATTTTTATAAATTTTCAAAAAGCAAATTTAAAAACAAAATAATGACTATTATATCTGTTAAGAGCGTATCACACTTTAAATGTTTAATGATTAAATTATTAAAGTCATTTAAAATATATATGAGATATTTTGTTAAAGTAATATAAAGTTATTTTTACAATTTGCTACGTGTCAAACAGAATTTAATCTACAACTTTATACCGAGATACAAAGTTTATTTAATTGAATAGTTCCAATAATTGCAATGTCTATTTTGCTGGAATCAATCACGCACAGTGTACGCGAACAATAGTTTCTATTTAGCATACCAAAACACTTTGCTGTTTATGCTAGTCGAGAGTTCTTAGAACGATATTGATTTTCCACGTCGATACGTAACTTTGGAGGGACGCTGCGCGTCTATTTTGAATGTAAAAAATGACCGAGTGGCAGTTAGGGGCTTAATTTCACATCTCATAAAATCGCTGAACGGTGGCTCTGGCCCGGCAACGATCTGCCATTATATCAAGTGAAACTCTGTCGTTGAAAAACGGTTTCGGCGTCCTCGTTATTGTTGCGATGAATAACTTTTCGTATACCTTATTTTCGCGTATACGAATGGAATTTTTCTAAATAAACTGCATCGTCTCGCTTTCGTAAATCGTTCACATAAATTGTTTAAATCTGACAGTCTCCTATTACGCAAATGATGTAAAGCAATTAATTGTGAGATAATAACGTTTAAACTTGACACTCTATCGCAATATGCATGTATTATAAAGTAATCAACCGTTATAACGACCCTAATCAGACATTTACATACACGCATCTACGATATATCATTTTGTAATTGTATGAAGAAAGTGATACGACGCGTGTCATATAAATATATTTTTGCTATTTTTTGTAGAATTACTAAAAATCGCGTAAACGTCATCCTACACTGTCAAATTATTAGTGCTACGATACCTCGATGAATTCGTGTGAAAATTGTTACACGACAGTTTCATGATTGTAGTGTTTGCAGCGTTATACTAGAGATCATGCCGATACGTATGCATATTGTCAACGGATTTTAGTACGATGCGAGCCATACGTGCTTTTATTTTTACGACGTTATTATTTTACCACCTCAATGTACGATGCGCTTTTCCCGGGAATGCCTGTTATATATGAACGAAGAGAGAGTATAAAGGGACAAAATCTGCATGTTCCCCGTGAATTTCGAATTTTTCTACCCTGGTGCTGGGAAGTAATAACGAAGAAATATTATGTGCGGCTCTTTTTATCTTAACGGGGGAATAATTTTTTTTTTTGAGAATCTCTTGTATCTTACACAAATACGTTATGCGAAGCAATTTTGAAGAGGTAACCTAGGGGGCTTCCCCGGGGGAGTAATTCGGGCTTGACCTCACAAATATCTGCGAGTATGTGTATAAAATGGTCCCGCACGGAAATTGGATTGTTATTTTAAAACATGCAGAGTAGTATTGTATGTACATAGCAACTAAATCGCAAGCTCTTGTGTCGTTATTAGTTGGCCACAATAAATTTCCGAAAGTTTTAGATTCTCGTTTAAAAAATGTGAAATTGATGCAACGTATTTTTGAAATACAATATATATGCATCAAATACAGCAAAAATACGTATAAAAAGTAATTTTAAAATTTTTATTTACAACGCGGATAAAATTAAGATACAAGGATTTTTAAAACGCAAGAATCGTAATCAGTTTGATAAATAATATTTATGATTGCAACTTTTTTATGCGCAAAGTAATATTATTGATACTGTTAATTTATAAATGTAATCAGACCGTGAACGAAAAATCCATGACAATGACGATACTTTATTGCATCTAGGGCACAATCGATATCCAGAGGGATTACACAACGATTACACAAATACTTATGAAAGTCTCGAGACTTCTAAGTAGCATGGTAACGGCTCTTATCTGGCGTGATTGGCAGACGACTGGTAGGAGGTTAACAAGGTATTGTTTCTGTAATCAAGCAAGATGCTTTACGAGCGGGACCTGCACACGACTCACTTTTCTGTTTTTAATTAAGATAAAGACACGCGGATAAGAGACCGTGCGATAGCGACGGATTTCTGCATGACACGTGATATTGATCCTTGCTAATCGGTAATTCTATGTGCATTTACAAAGTTAATGCTGAAACGTGAAAATTACGTATAAAATTGAGATAGGAAGGCAAAAAATACGAAAAAACAAAAATTATTAATGTCATTTCTCGTTTGATACGTAGCGAAAAAATATTCAGCTTTTACAGGTAAAATGCACGGGCCTTTTGGCTACCGTGTATATGTTATGTAGATTTTGTTTTAGTCCGCAAGCTCTATAAAGCTATAAGTATGCGGAATCGATCGGTACACTTTGTGTTCGTGAGAATGATGCAGAAAAAATTGCACGTTTAAAGGTATGACACTGATGCCGATGGCAGAGTCGTAGCACGAATAACGATAGTACGCGCGATATTGCAGAAAAATTGTACGATAATTATACGACTGCACCTGTGAATAATTAAGTGTATGGTAGCACTTACGATATACACTCGCACATTTGCCTCGAAAAGAGTCGGTACACACAGAATATTTCATGAGATTTCGCGAAATGGGGTACGTAAACGTTCGTTCGGTAAAGCTATTTTTACATTTGGATATTTGCACTGAGAGATAAAATATATAAAGTATATAAAATAATTGCATATACACTATTTTATCATGGATTAAAATATATTTCCGTTTTTATATTTCGAAGTGTATATTTCTGTAAAAGATTTATATTATAGTAGATAATTATCCAGCTTTGTCTTTATGTAATTATATTTTATTGCCCTTTGACACAAAAAAGTCGATAAACTGACACTAATATACGAAATTATTTTCACTGCTGTGGTAATAATCGATGACTAAGCCGGGGCAGTAGGCCTTTTCAGAGACATGTATGACAATCGCAAGCAGATTAGAACCGACAACCGTGCCACAACGACAAGGTGTGTCGCTGTGAAAAACTCCCATTGAGAAAATAAGTAGGCCGGTGCGAGCATGTATTGAAAAAGTTTGCAGACATTTCGTTTCCTGTGTTTTGCAACCGGTGCAATCGATGTGCATACAATATTATAGCGGATCGCTACAAATTCTTTTATGGATAAATGACGATTCTCATAAATTGTAAATTACTACTGTATATAATTATGTTGATTCTTTATGAAAATTTTGTACGATTTAATTTTTTTTAGGTTCGAAATGTAGACACTGTATATTTTCTATTGTAATGAACGATAGGATACATGTAATATTTCTTGGTAAAAATCAACGAAAAATCTTAACGATATAGCTAAATCATATTTATTATAATATATAAAAATTTAAAGCTCATTTATCGTGTCTTAATTATCTTGCCTCCAAAACAGAAACACACCTTGTTACGTAACAAAATTCTCGTACGATTAACGAGCAGCAACAACAGATCTGTGTAACTATTATTTTCACCGAAAAATAGAAGTAATCAAAATGATATCTTCTATTTATCAATGTGAGAGCGCGACATCTGCAAATTAGCGCGATTCGTCTCTCGGATATCACGACTCATCTCCAGCCGCGTTGGAATCGAAGCGACGCGCGCAAAGTAAAAAGATTGATGACGTGTCCCCGATCCTACACTATGGTGTATATACCATCGCGAAACGGGCGATGCAAAATCTTTCATGACTCGTTAATGTTTTGTAACAGTTCTTGTTCTGGCACAAACGTTGATAGATCGTTTCATTGACCAGCGACGAGATGAAGCTCGTCCGTCGTCCGCGAGAAGAACGATCGGCGCGCGATCGAGACGTGATAGAGATGAATGAAAAAAGAGCGAAGGGAAAAAGCGAGAAAGAGATAGAGAGCGGTAAGGAATGAGAGGAGAAAATCGTGGCAAGCTTGGTGAAGCGATGGATATAACGTGGAGTATATATCTGCCTATTATTCACGCGCGAGATAGGTCGAAAAGTGGGGGTTGATCTAGCTCGATCTATGAGAGCCCGAGGGTGAGGCCAGACTTAGAAAGGTGGGTTAGGGGTTCGTGGCGAATTCTTATAAATCAAAACAGACACGCTATCCCGTCTCATAGGGTGTTTCCACCTTTTCTTACGCCGGCATCTACGCCTTCTTACTTCCTTACCTGGCCGAATGTTGGAAGTAAAGGGAAAGGAAGGAAATAAAATATGACAAGGGGCGCGAAAGCAGATGTCGGAAAGAATGTTAGAGGGTAGAGAAGCGCCGCTCGACATCTCGGATGTTGATGTATTATTGAGTTTGTCGCGTATTATCGGTCGCTATCCAGTATCGTTGACAAGGGTATATGTCAAGAGAAAAAAAATTGTTAGCCCGAGATATCAACACACGAAACAATAAACAAGAGACGTTTATATGCAGCCTCACGGATACTGGCAGATATATGTATTGTATATACACGCGATGGATAAATTCAATAAATCATTAAATTATTTAAATGTAATTTTTTTTTGTACCATTATCCGTTGAATTTTTTTAATATGTCAGATCGGAGGGGAGGCAGAATACCGTTATTAAAATTACACATTTATTATTTTCTTTTCATCTAAAACAATATCATTGATATTGATTTTTAAAGTAGAATAATAATACAATTAAAAAAAAAAAATGTTCTTTAACAGAAATATATAACTTTTCGTTTATTTGAAGACTCTGGCGCGAAGACATTAAAGAATATTCTTCTTCAGACATGTTATGTCTACGTGACGTGGATCGGCCACCGCTATAAGAAGTCTGCCTCGAGTTAGGTACTAAACATTAGCCTATACTACGATATTATATCTATATATATTATAGTGATATTCGCCTTTGAAAACAGTTTACGCGTATTGCCGCGGCATACGGTTATGTTCTGTTTTCAGCATAATGTACATACTGCATGTACGCTGTTATACCGCTATTTCTTTGAATAAGACATCAGCTTTGGACGTATTCGGATAGTGAATATTTAATGTTATCGATATTGCCTTAAAAGTCGTTTGTGCGCGGAAAAGGATTCGGAATTATTATACGCTATACGACGGTTTACCTATTACATGAAATTGATTGAAATTTTTCAAAATGTTCGCATTTAGATTTTATCTATTTCGTTAAAAATACAAGTACACAATCTCGTGCTGGACTGCGCCAGGGAAATGCGATGGCGTCGTGTTATGAGCAGCGGCATTTTCGCGTTACACTAATGCAATTAAGGATATTGTAATCCTGAATGTAACTCAGTCCGCTTGACATAATTATATCTCCCTGCTTATGTGACGCAATGTAATAAATGTACGTAAATATATTTGCGCAAAATATAATTTTGCATATCTTGGCCAGGACAATCATTGTGCTTGTCCAAGTATGCTAAAATACATGAGTAACATTATAGTTGTTGGCACGAGGCGATTTTTGCCTGATAAATTGTCTTGATAATGTTAACAAGATCGTTGCTGTTAAAATCACGAATCTTTTCATTTTTTACACATTTCTTCATCTAATCTTTTCTCTTTTTCCCCCCCTTTTTTTTTGCATGTGCTAATTCTTATCGGTTCGAAACATGCAACCGGAAAGATTCTGCCATTAACTATCCGAACGAGCTCTCATATCTTAGTAACGATGGACAAACGATTTGGCTATTTGTGTATTCAGCACCCAATATCTCATAACTGACGTTAGAACGTGTCTTCTTATAGAGAGTACTCGTGTAATTTACATATGATTTATTTTAATGAAATGTCAACTAGAGATTTATTATACATTTATTTATAGAATATTATCCACATGCTCATACATGACCTTTACTCGTGCCATATATATATATAGCCTTTTTCATTATAAGCTGCATAATTATTTAATGATTATAATCGGTTAAAATTTATTTTCTCGCGTTAGCACTTGATGCAAGATTGCACCAAATTTTCATTGTTATAGAAATGTTCCGTGAAACAATTCGCAGATGCATTAATACACGTCTTCTCCGCAATTCTTCTTCGAATCACAATTCACCTCTAAAAAGACGAAGAGAAAAATTTAATTGCTGAAACGCGAGAAGATCGAGGGAATCGAACATCTGCCAATCGCCATTCGCGTTACCGAAACGCCCGGTCATACAAACGGAGAAATATAGAAAAGACGAAGAAAACTTACGGGGGTTCTGGACGTGCACAGGAGACGGAGGGTTGGTTCGCGTGACGATGGCCGGAGGAGGCATCTTGGCGTGCAAGGCGGCAAGGCATGAGTTCGCCACGTCGTAGAGAGAGAGCCGAGAGAGATAAGTATTGTAGTATCGGCCCGCACTGCCCATTTTCAATTTATTCTTACCGGATGCAACCGCCATTTTCGCGTATCACGGCCGTAGATATAACCGCGTCCACCCGTGGCGCGCCGATTATCACTCTTCTTCTCCCATTCAACGATGATCGACCGCGATTATTTTATCGGATCGGGAAACGCGCACTGGATCATCGTAGGTCTCAGTCTCTTCTAAGAGTATCCTCATCATAAATTCTACCGTTACGAATATCGAAGAGACGCGACGCACGCGTCATTTTTTTATCATCTCGCTATAACATGAATTTCACATTCTCGTTAAGGATAATGCGGAGTATCTTGCAAAGCTTGGAGAAGAGATGGCTTCCGAACGTTGAATACAAATTATGAGACCGATCGTAGCTTCTTCATAAATATGCATTAAAAATAAACAAAAAAGAAAAAAAAAATACGTAGGTCTAATGAGCTTACTGTAATGTAGCGAGAGATTAAATATTATGTATTAACACTAACTTTTCACCATCAACACTATTTTTTTTCTTTTTCTTCATAAAGAAGAATTGTCTTTCTTTCCAAGATTTCTTTCGACGCGAACACTCGTGAAAATTAATCGACAACTTTTCCTTTCGCTCGTCGAATTACTATGTTAAAAAACTATGTTAAAAAAAAACACTGATTATCTCTCAAGACGATGAATCAATCGTTAATCTTGCATGTCGGACGGTAGATTAAATAACCGACATTGCTCGGCGGATCATATGCACGGCAGTTCGATTCTCCGCAACCACGACGAATACCACTTGGAACTAATTATCCGCGCGAGCGCAAATATTCCGTCCTTGCATTCTCGTGACGAAGCGCAGACACACACTGATTTCGATACTGCTTCTCCGAACACCGAGGCCTCGATTACGACCACGATGGTCGGCGGTCGGGATAGGTGGGCTGGGCAGCCGAACGGAAACGGTGCGGTTCCGCGGACCGGAAGCCTGAACCGGAAGCGTCACGAATCAACGGGCGCCTCTCCGATTGCACGCCGCGGTCGCGGCTAGATAAAAATATATTCGTATATAGCGTTTACATGGGTCGAGAATCGGGATTCCATCGCGAATCTCATAGTCTCGCGATAAAATTGTATTTCTCTCGCCTGGCGCCAAGGGACGGTTCGCGTTATTTAATAAACGTTACGTCGCGTGGCATTCGACTGAGTTTTTAATTGGCGAGCGTACCGCCGCGCACTGACTTCATATTGGAGCAATAGGAATAATTACCGCCAGCGATATATTATCACGCCGTTGTGCTTCCCGGAAACTTGATACCAGCGTTACATAACAATAAGCGAAAATGGGTCGCTTTAGTCGGTCAATTTCGCAGCGAGTTTACCGCTGGGTTAAACTGATTTACCATTAGATATTTATAAAGATACGGTGCGGTGAGAACGTTGAACGATTTAAGTAGTTTTGTGAGTTGCTCAAATACCAGCAGTATCGATAGTGATATATACCTCCTGTTCATATTATTATAAACGAATTAATTTATAGACAATTGTATAGTGGAGATATTTTTGAAACTTTGCACAAAAGCTTGAAGGGTTTGATGATATATTCTTGCTATGTTATAAAATATAAGGCGGATCATTAAAAATTTAATTGAGGCCTTAACCGATACAATTATTTAATAGAACTAGAGAGTTAACATTTCAAGAAAAAAATATAATAATAATAATAAGCATAAGAATTATAATAATAATGATTATGTATGTATAATATTGGCGAAAGTCTAGCTAACGTGTTTACTTCGTTATGATGTAATTTCATATTAACGCCTTTATGAATTTAATCATCTTTTATCTTGCCGAGAGTTGCGACGCTAAAATTATGATGCACGATTCATGCAAAATTATGGGAATCGTTTGTATTGATTTTCGAAGCGTTATAATGTATTGTTCAAATTTTAAGTAGCTTGGCGGTAAGCCAAACGATATCATCTATAAATCCATATATTTGTTAACATCACATTTGTTAATATCACTTATTCGCATTGCCTTTATATTAGTCTTTCTCTCTCTCTGTCTCTCTCTCTCTCTCTCTCCTATTTGTAAATCGCTTCCAGAATTGTTAAAAGATAATAAATATTAACATATATAGAAAATGTCAAAAAGAGATTTGAAGTTATATTAATACAATGCATTTTTAGAATTTATCATCGTATTAACTGATAATATATAGCAGTATAATCGCTCGGTATTAAAAAAAAACAAAAAAAAAAACGATTTATATTTTTAAAAAAGACTCGATTTTTCATCACGGCGCACAATTAAATCCCTAAATTGCATTACAATACTGTAACGAAAGTAGTAGAATTTTAACGAGTTTTAAGGATTACAAAAATGCATAGTCAAAATCGTATGTTGTAATGAAAAGCTTGAAGAGTCTATCGAATCCAAATATAATAACGCAATTTCAGAACAATAATCGCTGTTATCTGAAACTACAATATTTTTCAACGTACGCGTTATATTTTATTTTACCGCGGCACACTTTGACAATAAAGCGTTTTTGTTTCTACTTTGACGCGCGTTATATCCAAGGCACAAAACAGGCAATATTAATCCGATCCGAATAGTAGATGCGCTTTGTGGCGCGTACAACTGTTGCGCCAGGCGGACGCAACATCGGGGGGATTGCCGTATAAAAAATGTAATTGCAGTCCCAAAATAATCCGCGAATTTCCCGGCTGTTCGTTTCGCGGTCGGGGTGTTTTTCTATCTACCGCGGTCGCGCGTCCGTTTCGTCTTCAATAATTAATACGTTCATATCCGGTTATATGCGGACGCGCTCTACGCGCGCATTCCCTATGCATTCTCCCGTCGCGTTCATTCTATCCAAATGGTCATCATCGCCGGATCCACACGCGCCGTATGCTGATCATTACCAACTGAAACCAGCGCTTCTGCAAACAATGGGCACCGTCCTACGGTCATGCTTGAGCTATCGCGCCGCGCAATTATTGGAATCGATTATCTATCGGATGGAATTGCGGCGGCTTGCGGTCGAATCGCGCGAAAGTCGAATGTATACGGGTCGTATGGTAGACGCACTTTAGATTCGAGCAACGAGACCTGATTATACAGAGATCTTGCTCGAATTCGCTCGTGTTACGAGAACGGTCGAAGGCGCACTGCGTAGGCGTTCGCTGACGATTATCGTCGGGCCTCGAAGACACACTCGTTCTTATCGCTTTTGCATTATAAGCATAAAGCTGTGTGCAAATAAGAGTGCGAAACAATCACAAAGAATCATTTTCAAGCGCTTACGCTACGATCTCTTTTCTTTCTTATTATCGAATCTAAGCTAATAAATAAGAAAATAATGCGAAAATAAAATACGAGATGCTTTATCTAGTCTGGTGCATCATTACAGTTGCAAAAATATTACAAGTTGGAGTAAAATGGTAATAGACTACACGGCACGTCCAAATTTTTATTATTAAGTTTGTCTCGATGTAGGTCAAATTTTTTACTCCATACTTTTATATCCATACTGTTATTGTAGAATGTATACTTGCAAATGTAAGATGTGACACTTGCAAGAAACACAAAGTTTTCTAATAAAAACTTTTCTATTTTCCAATGTGTAGATGTGAATAAAAAATCTCTTTCTTCATAAAAAAAAAAACTTTACAGTTTTAAAGCCATTCGTATGGGTAAATAAGAAAAATTATGTGTGCTAGGGATATATTTTAAAGCACAAAGAGAAATTCGCAATAGACCCTTATTAAAATACATTGTACTTTACGCAGAAAGGAAAAACTATTATAATACAGTATTAATTTATATATGACAAGCATTTAATTAATATCTAAAGTTAGCCTTGCGAGTATTTTATATTTCGCTAATGCATACGTTGATCTCGTGTATTTTTAATAATAATATTAAAATTTTGAAAACTCTATATTTTTAATGTTTTCGTATTCTTGCACAATTTAAATATAATAAAATAATAAAAATATTTCTCAGATTAAAAAAATCTATGAAAAGTATTTATTTCTATTATCTATCACGCATACACACATATACGCAATCGAGGTTTAATTTTATTCCATGCTCTCTATCTTTCGCGTTTTTACAATTTATCATATCTCAACTCTGCACGCATGTCCGCTTTCGTCGGGCTCGTCGGCTCCGTTCCCGTGCGCCTGTTTCAGTATGCATATCGGTCTAAGTACGGCTCTTCGTAGGCGCGTCACACGCTCATCGTCGGTGGTGTACGGACGACGGGCATATCGTATCGCACACGGAGAAACAACGCGGCTCGGTTACAACGCGAACGTACCCGGCGACAATGGCACCGACGGGACGCGCGACAGGAAGGTGGCCGTATCAAATGCTTAACAGTCGACACAATGCCACGTACATATACCGATACACACCGGTCGCTCCGCGAGCAGGATTGTGGCGCACCGGGCGCGAGCGCACATTGTTACTTCCGTCGTGAAACGTTTGACCACGAGGAGCTAATTTCACCGGGAATCACCGTAAATCGTGAACTGTCTCTGAGAATACAAAAGTTTTTTTTTCGTCTATATATATATATATATAGACACTTTTTTTTTTTTTTTTTTTTCATTATATTAGCTGCAATTGATAATAAAACGCGTTAATGAAAATGGCGCTTTCAAGTAGAAATTAATTTTCTTTTTGTATAAAAATTTACAAGAGAATTGAAGAAGTATCTATCTAGGTAATGAGAGCAGAATTTTTATGATAAGAACAATTGAAAATTTTGAAATACTCTAAATCCCCTTGTAGATACAATATTTTGCTGTCGCGCGTAGATACTCCACGATTATAAATGTATAGTGATTAATATATATGATCTGTAATGTCTAAACATTACATATAGTCATCAGCGGATTAAATGAAAGTGTAAATGACGTCAACATTATTCCGAAATTAAATGCGCACAATGCCCGGTATAAATACATACGCGCGCACGTGAACCAGGGACATTGTTATTCCCCGGTGCAACGCTCGACCACGTTACAACGCTAATTTCAAAGCGTGCCGTTAGCAAGTTGATGTAATTTATGATCGCGAAATATAGACGTGATCAGAACATTCGTGCGTAGCGTTAACAAAAGATATTTAAACGATGTAATCGGGTAAATGTAGCTGGATTTACCGCCCTTTTTTTTTGCATGTTTCAACGAGAATATAAAATTACATATTAGCGTTTGTCTGTGTAAAAGGATGACGGGAAAACAGCGTCATATATATTTTGGAAAACGGAGTTATCTCTCTCTCTCTCTCTCTCTCTCATCTTCGTTATATATCACCCACTTTTACAATTTAATCTACGTGACACATTTACACCATCCTTACACTAAGCTGATCATAAAACAATCTTTAATATCCATTATCTAGAATCGATATCAGCATGGTATCTCGAAAGTTTCGAGGGCCACTTCGCGTTACGGTGCATTTAATTGCCAAATGATCGTTAGAAAGACTATGAGACCACGAATTAACGTCATAGATGCATTTATCGGCTTGGAGGGCAGACGGTGAATATAGGCTAATGGTTAAAGTTGATTATATTACCAGTCACAATCAACACTTAAATGGTTAACAAGGCATTGTCTTTGCGTAATACATATTATTAAGCTAAAACGAAGTGGGAAGAGGGATGGCTTGCTTGTACAATTCATGATTGACATTTATAGATTCGTAAGAAAACGTTTCTCTTAATATCAATTTCATTATATTCTTTTGCATAAGAAAATATATTACGTGTTTATAGAAGCTCTCGTAATATATTTTTCTACATCATAAAATCGGCTTTACTGCCCAAGAACTATCGACTTCTAATTGGGGAAAAATTTCACGGATCTCACAATAACTTTGACGAATTTCAATAAAAACATAATTCTATTTATTCGTTTTTGTTTTTTTTTTGCATTTTACAATTGTATTCTATTCTGTCCAGCGTTAAAAAATATTTCTTTGACTGCCTATACTTTTTTATCCTTTTTTTTTACTATCCATTTTTACCTAACTTTTTTTCACCACCAGTTGCTCTCGGGATCGCGCTCCTTTCATATCGGATTGCATAAACGTCTTTCGAAGTCGTTACAAGGCCGCTCGCAGCATAGCTCTACAGATGTATTGTTCTCGGATTCTTAGATACGAATACACTCGCTCCGTACGTATGTTGCAATTCTCACGAGCGTGGTGTTTCGCCTGTATTTCCTCCAGAAACTTCATCCCCAGACTTTCGCACGTATACGTATCCACTACTTACCACTTACGCGAATACACTCAACAGGTTACAGCGCCCACAGAACTTACTGCTACGGTGTATTCAGCCCGATTTCGTTTTGTTTCTGTAATATACTTCGCGTTTTCTAAAGGTGTACAGGACGATTGGAAAAGTAAAAGTAAATGGAAAAAGTTGGCGTCGACAGAATTAGAGAAAAGCAAGGGATTCACTTCCTGTCCGAGCTAAACGGTAGTCGCCCAAATTAAATAAGGGACTTTTATTAAGCGACAATTTCCATTTATATGATTGTATAGAATATTAGAAATAAACAATGTCACAAAGATAACAACGTAAAATTACAAAAGTAATATTAGTTGTAATTGTCTTTATAACGTTATTAATACAAAAGAAAGAAATAATTTTCATGAACTTATAGTCCATATATATATATATTTTTGTTTAGAAAATTAACATTTTCTAATTAGCTCCACATTGTTTCCGTACTCTATTTGACACTAACATAGGATTGTATTATGACTTAATTAACATCGCGACTGCTGATACTACGCATTTAAATCACAAATGCAAAATTCCGATCGATGATGATAACAACGGATGGAGGAAGACGTCGAAAATGGAGTCGGTAGAGATGGTAATTGAGCATTGGTTACAGATTGCGAAGAGCCACGGAGAGAAGGGAATGGTCGGGCGATGGAAAACCGGGTACAGGATCGAAGATAGAACGGGGCAAAGGTAGAAGAAGAGCGAGTTTCAGCATTAGGAGTAATAGGCATTATCTCCATCGATCCCGGCTCGCTACCCTGCTTCTACCACCTCGCGCATCACCCACCATCTCCCTAGAGCTGGATGGGTGATTGGTTCGTTCGAGCTAACCGGAGAAAAAACGCATGGGAATTCTACCGGCCATTGGCACGGCGTACAGCATCCTGATCGCGAAATGCGGGTAGCGGACTTGGGAAGAATCAGGAGAGACGTGTATTACTGGAAGACGCGCTATACACGTGTCTTCGGAGACGTTAGAAATGAGAAATCTCGATTGTAATAATTATGCTTCTTTGGAAAATAGTTTTCTGTTAATTATTGAAACTTTGAATAGGACGAATCTGCATTATTTACTAAAATTTTCGATGAAATATATACAAAATATTTCTAATAATATTTGTCTCGATAATAATAATAATCATTTTTAATCTAAAATCAAAGTTTTATTAGTTTTGCAAGTTACATATGCAACTCATGTCTAACTTCTACGAATCGATCAAAGCATAGCTTTCCGAATTCCTTGATTTTACAATTCAACTCGAAAATAGCTTTTGAATCCTGCAATTTCGTTTTATCAACAGCAATAATTAATCAGTATAAATCAGAGCATGTCGTTACACAGAATTTCAAAGTCAACGATGGACGGAGAAGCGTGATATACCGTACTGGTAGTTTTTACGGTAGTTTTACCACTTTTCCATCACTGCGCGGTTGTGGTGCAGCAGGTGGAAAAAGGATGACGGTGACTAATTGTCGTAAAGGCGATCATGATACGTCCAGCCTCGTAAATCTGATCGGCTACGCTTACTGATCCCGCTCGCAATCTTGCCAGCAAGATCGCTCGACGTTCACACGTATGTACGTCGTTCGGCGCCAAATTCGGGTCGGAATTTTAGATTCATCGAAATCGCCTGCAGTCTTTTTCACAAAGATTGAGAGATATAACATTCCTTGACGAGAGGCATCGTTGGAATAAGGAGACGGAAGACGATCTAGATGCAATCGCAAGTGTCTTCGAGTGGAAACTGCAAATCGCATTCGAGTTACGCGATCGAGGACGAGAAAATTATACGATAGTATTAAACTCAGGACTGTGCATTGTCGCGAGATGTGGCAGCTTAAAGCATGCATCGAAAATATGTATAGGATGCAACGATATTATTTTTCACTAATAAATGTATAAAAATTACATATATATCAGAAAAAAATATTTTTCTTGCGATTTACTTGCGATGTCCATCTAAAGCAAGAATAGAAAAAAAGATAATTGAACACGAGTATCAATCGATAAATCTGGCACACAAGATAGAGAGTTCAATGTGTGGAAATGTAATCTCGTCCTACTTTATCTAAGTCCGACCGATTTAAGTGCAAAAAAGTAATTGGGCGCGATCATGGAGGAAACCGGACTTTACATCACACCGCACGCACGCGATGGTAAACTGAAATGAGAACGGTAATGAGAGTAAAAGAGCGGATTAGTAAGAGAGGAAAATCTAGAAAATAATGACTGAGTGCATCACACAGTGGAAGTCATATTTACTTGTGTGTGGCATACAGTTCACTCTGCAGTTTCAAGGAAAGGCAGAAGATGGCTAGATAGGTAATACGATGCACCAGCAGCATCCCTTATCCAAAGGTACCCCGTTCTGTCTTTTCCCCCTTTCCTTCTATTCCTCTGTTCTTTCTTTACGACGGATCCGGTACTCTTCGATAAGTAAGTCTCTATCGAGATTATCTAGAGAGTTCTCCTCTCTCTCTCTCTCTCTCTCTCTCTCTTTCTCTCTGTTAGATTATTACAACGTTTGGAATATGGCAGTCCCAATCTAATAACCGAATTGTTCTCTCAAATTCATTCTCGCAAAAGAGGTTGGTCGCTAACCTGCGTCACCTTTCATCCGGTTTCGCCGAATTTCCATTGCCTCCATCTCGCGTAAGTAAAACTTTCACATTTATATTAAATCCATTTCGAATTAATACATCGAGATTCATAAATAGTTTGGAAGTTTCTAAACTCTTTTGAGACAGTTGTCGAGGGGCTCTGAACGTGTAGTACATATAACATAGTTGGCTTGAATTCACTGCTATCATAATTAAATGGCAAACGAACTTTCGCGTTTCCGAAGCTTCCATGAAATTTTAGGTGGAATAATATAGAACTCGTAAATAGCTCGAATATCTTCCCTACGTTGTAAATGCTCATTGAGAATCTGTATGTCTCTTTCAAGAATTGTGTGAAGTAAATTACGCTTCCAAACAACAGATACGCGAGTAACTTCGTCTGCGAGAATGAAATCTTATTAGTGAAGTAAGAGCACTTCTTCACACACATCCAACAGTTTCAAGAATCGCGTCGATGTAGTCACGAGAAGAGAATGCGACATATATCTCCACTACAAGGTAGCGACATAAAATTTTTAATAGGAAGAGTGAAGAGTGTACTTGTAATCCGTAGGACATTATACGCGTATAACGAGGGTAAGAGGCGTTAATCTCGCACGAAGAGAAGTCTGCCATAATGCAATAGTGAAGATAGCATCCTCTCTTCCGTAGAAGGTAATAAATACGCAAATAAACTTTGCTCGTTAACTTATCGGACTTCGATAGACTTGGGCAATCTTCGTTTAATTTGGTTGCGTGCATCAGATAAAAATGCTGTATTTCGTGGATGATCGCGAAAAAGTCTCCGTCTCGGGAGACGCAGCTCGGCTAATTGCGAGAATGATATAGATATAATGACGTATATTTTTTCTGAAAGTTAGAAATTCGCAAACTGTACGGAAATAATCTAAACTGTGTGTTATAAAGCATTTTTTTTCTTTTTCTTACATGTTATAATTAAACAGCGTAATGTAACGTCATTTAAACATAGACGCGTTATTTTCAGAAAAACTTAAAAAAGATATCATATCTCCAAAATTAACTTTCATTTAAATAATCGATAACATTGTTCATTTATATCATTTATTTACAATTTAATTATATGGTGACTTTTCACGTGATACAAATATAAATTCGCGTATTCTTTTTACAGAAATGTAAATTTTGCTCGTTTAGCGATTAAGCAATATGTTTAATTAACCTTCTAAAGTAATCCTCCTGAATGCATCTTTCTAAGAACATATTTGCAACAAGCATTATATTAAAGTCTAAACCACAAGGTACGTCGTGGTTTTAAAGCATCTACTGGATAATTCAAACTATTTCAAAACTTTCAACGCGCTTGCTGCTTTAGTCTTTGTATACTCACAGTTGAAGAAGAAATATGTCAATACTTTTATGCTTCTAACCTTGATCTTATATGATACATGTAATATATTGAATATATTAGAACAAAATAGAGACTGGGCACACGTTATTTTTTCCACATATATATTTTATTTTATAATGATTTTATTGCGCAAATGTATTGTATATTGGGTATTATATTTTACTTGGAAATTATTATATATATATGATTTTGTCTTTTATGCGTACTCGGAAAAGCATAACTTCACTTTTATTCCGTATGTCTTACGAGTGGGCAAAAAAAAAAAATTAAATTTCCTGTCGCGTATATACGGGTACACGTTATTGTTTTCACTCGCGGCATGTAACATTGGTAACGCGCTAGGTGAACGTGCTATAATATTAAGTGCTATCTTATGTAATATCTATTCTATCTATCCTCAAACGTCGAGCACTTCGTTTCACCTCGCCCCCTCATTTCGTACTCTTTCTTCCCGCTGTTACTCCGTCGTATTCTTTATCCTCGTTCGTAGAACGTAATTCAATTCGTCGAGCGAAGTGGAGGCATCAAAATATTAGCATATTGATCAGCCTATCGCGACCCGCTCTCTTAAATCCACCAGCGTAAAACGCACTTAATGCGAGCAACCACTTTGGCTGTTACTACAGCGAATGCAATATCCATCGCTCGTAATAAGCGTCCACGTTGTATTCGTTATCTCACAAGTTTTTATAACCATGCATAAAGAAGGCGCCGTCGTGCACGCAGGTTCCTTCGTTCTTCACTTATAAACAAGACAGGCATGCGAAAGTGGTGACAATACCGTACCGCATGAATAGATATATTGTGTAATGTGCACTTCTGGTAGCCCTATAATGCGCGCAACTCTCTGTTATAGTCTGCATAAATAATGTTGTGTACCGCGTGTGTTGAAAGGATTCTACGGACACTCGGTGGTTTGAGTTTCGCAGGGAGCGTAAAAAAGAATTGAAACGTCATTCGAGTTGAGTGAAATAAATTACGTGCCAGTTATAGAGTGTAGATAGACCCTCAATATTGCGTGTCACGGTGCTTTTACCAAGTTTATACTGCTTTATATTTAGGGAACGAGAGAAAAAGCCGTTGCAAAATAATATATATAATATGCGAAAAGCGTACGAATCTCGAATTAATACATATTTAAGATATTTATTATATAACAAAAAATCGCTTATTCTTATCGTAATATTTATATAAACAGAAAAAAAAACTGCACGTCTCTTTAAACGATTTTATACCGAAGCAATTATGATAAAGACGAGATATCTCTAAAATCCCTCTGTGAAACAGCTCCAATGAGGGATGCGACGCGTACGATAATAATGAATTTTCAAATATCGGAATAAACGTGAACGTGCCTAATGATGGCGCGTTTTAGCGCGGGGAGCTAAAAACGAGCTTTGAAGAGGTACGTTATCCATGCTCGCCCTTTCAAACGACCCTTATACGACACGCGACCTCCCGATTAAAGCAAATTTTACGCTATAGATAGTTTTCGCGCTTGTGATATTTCCCGGCTGTTCGCAGATTCAGTAGATAGAATCTATTTCAGAGCATCTCGTGTGTAATCAAAGTTTTCGTTAGATCAAAAATCACAGTTTAGATTACACATACACACACATTTCTTAAATTATATTATTCTTAGAATGTTTCTTTAAAATGAATAAAAATATGAAATAGATATACCAATATACAAAAGTATATTGGTATATGGTAATGGAATTAATATTGACTTATTGCCATTTGTTTTTATGACAAAATAATTCAGATGTATTTAACGACGCTTTCAATCAATTAAATGTTGAATATTGATAAAATACTTATCAATTAACGTCGATTAAAACACAACTCATGTAGATCATTATTAATTGTTTAAATACTCTAAACGATACAGAATGTAAATATGTTACTCGTGTACATGTAAATATTATATTTTTTCAAGATTACTTTTTGTGCGATTTAGAAGTTTCTAAATCTTCTTATACATTTATATCATTTGATACTTATTAAATAGTGTTTGAAATAAAATTGTCAGTAATATATTCTGCTTTATAAACGCGAAATGCAAATTACTGCAAGATTATAATTCTCCGCAAGATCTAAAAACAATTGGAAGGATTATATGCTAGTTCAATGTGCTTGCTTTATAAATCAAAGCATCCTGGCATTATTATTACGGTACATCACTTGGTCACTCGGGCAGTCGATTCGATGGCATGTCGAACCAAACGATTTACGGTAGGTCGTGCATCTCGAGGCGCGAGAACTCGACCCGGTCGGCGAACACGACTTCCGCATCCGGCTTATAGCTGCTGCTTTATAGGGTAGATAGGTGTACGAGGGAATGCTCTAGTCACCCAGCCAACCAACGCCGCGCCAGTTAACCAGTCAACCAGTTAGCCAGCTAGCTAGCCAAGTACCGACATATCGTAGATGCTATACCAGTTTGACGCCCGATGATCAGTGAAGCATCTACTATTAATGGAGAGAAACATAAGAAAGAACTCACTAGTCACTTTTGCATAATATTCTCTATAACTAGCACATCGGTGTGAGCAATGCATTTTCTACCAATAAGAAAACCAGAGAAACGAAGAGCGGAATATACCTCGTTATTGTCATTCAAATAAAATTTTTAAATTTTAAGTTTCAAGTTAAAAATTTAAAATTTTCAAGGTTTTAAGATAATGTCCCAGAAATGTACAAGAATTCTAGGAATATATAATGAATTTTTCTTGGACGTAGAGAATTATATAGAGAAGAAGATTGTACACGCGGTTTTTAAACAAAGCATAATCTTCGCAGATATTGTACTTATCTGCGATTTATTGTTACTCGGAGTTTTAATGCTCAAATATTAATTATCAAAGCGACGAATAATGACCATTCTTGAAAGCAAGAAAAATATTCATTCCGAATCTGCCGTAATTGATTATTAATAAATATGAAAAATTTCTAAAGTGTTTTCTCTATATCGTTAATTATTATATCATATAACTAAACACAAACGCATTTTGGCTATAAAAATATCATTATTTTTAATATATAATATTACACAAATAAACTTAGCGCGATAATCGCAAACAGTGGCAAATAAATATCACTCGCGTGATCATTTTCCGTCCAATATAATGCACATTTAGCGTCGATCGAATTTTGTATACCTTTTTTCCCGGGATCGTCTTTTGTGGGTAAGTCTCCTTGATGCCAAATTTTAGATTTATCCCTTGGTGAAAGGGGGTCAGATTTTGCTCCGGTATTCGAGGCAATCGGCCAAGTTGCACGCAAACCCATGCGGTTTTCCACGTGTATAGTACGAGACTTCATGCTGCAACGAACGGTAGAGAAAGGAGAGAATTTCGGCGAAGATTCCGATTCATACTTTGTCTACTTCCGCGATGGTATGCTTCTTCCATGTATTCCAGCGTCGCCAGTATTGCCGCCCTCGTTCCCTTGAGAGCCGTATACGTAGGTATCGTCGAATATTTCGAACTCTTTGTCCCCGACAATATCTTTTCTCTTCTCTCTTTTTCTCTCAGCCTCTCTCTCTCGTCCTCGTTCTCTCAATCTCCCTCTCTATACATATATAGTGCGCCATTTGAGGGTGCAAGGGAGTAGTGTACGAGTCCGCTTGATATTACCGCGCTAGGTTTTTACGGGAAAATGGGTTCTAAGCACCGACGGCGGACTCGTTCCCGGGTAAAACAATATCATTTCATCCCACGGTACGTTCCTCCGTTCCTCTCGCCCGGATCACTTGTTTGGTTGCGACAGGTACTGCCTCGACTTTTCGCATCGCATCCCATCGGACTATGACCAGCAGCTATTCGATCCTCTGGGTCACGACCATACTAGAATCCGTATGACCGAGCGTAGAGCAGTGCGGCAGCATGGGCAGCAGTCGCGCACCCATACCCCTTCGTCTCCATCAAGTTTAACTTGGCGCAGCGAAATTCCAAGTACCGTTTTACGAGTTTTCGTTGCCACTGGGAATAGACGGATCAGTCGTTACGCCGCTCGGCAAATGTTATTCCCGAAGTGAGTACCCCGGTATGTTCTCCCGGCCATCTCCACGGGGAAGGACTGATAATCAATTTTGCAACACGATTCCAATTCGTTTGCGACGCATTTGGGGCTACGAAAATGTCGTTAGCCAACTGACTCCCATCCTCATTCTATTACGGACGGAAGTTTTTCGGTTTCTCTTTAAATCGTCCAGATTTTCAGGATATTCTAATGTATTAACTATATATATGTATGTTTTTCAATAATTCTGAAAAAGTAATTAATGAATCTCGAAAGAAATAAGTTTGTGATTTATATGTATATATTATATATCGACATATGTACAATATATATATATATATATATATATATATATATATATATATATATAATATATCGATCTTGTATTTGTATATCGTACACTTGGTTAGTATAAAGGAACATATGCTGCGAAAAAAAATAGAAATTTTCTATACATATAAATTTACACGGTATGTAAAACGCGTATTCTATTTAGCGATAAATTTCAAACGAGAATTATTGCTAAAAAATTCAATGTTAGGTTTATAGCAAACTGTTACCACAATTTGCATATTTATCATATCGACTTTGAAATCGGAAAATATCCATTTCTATGCCCAACTCAGCAGAAAATGAATTATGACTCTGGTATTTTCGAGAAAGGATACTTGAGGAGGTCGGTTTTTCCTTAATGCACTCGCAAAAAGACAATGCGCGCTCGAGAAGTAGCTGATATTTCAAAGTGGTGTCAAATAGAAACGTCTGACCATTTGAATAGAGAGATTCTACTATTATAAATTGATTACAAATATCGAACTTACTAAATAGTGACCTAAATTTTTTAAAAATTTACTTGTGTAACAGCTATATATAAATCTATTAATAATTTTTCGCGATGATTAATTCAAGTTTGACGAAACAGATATCAATATAAGCTTTTATCAAAAAATTATATTTATTTTAGCTCGATTTCCATATATTTCGTGAATGAGAATAGCTTTATTGCAGCTTTGTTTCAATAATATTACGTCGTAATTTTACGTGTCAATTGTTTCCAATTCCTGTCTTCATTTTACTTCAAAACAGAGCACAATAACAGTTCACCCCAGGATTATTAATAAACACCTAAACTCATAATAGAAAAGATATACTATTATGACTCTTCTCACTATACTATAAGAGTAGCCGACGCGGATAATTCCGCTGGTAAATGAAAGACGAAGGTATAGAGAAGAGAAAGCATACACTTGATGCTTTCGTCGTTTGAGCTTTCTACAACTCGTTATTGATTTAACGCAAATGAAAAATACTCAATAATTTATACATATTGTCGTCGTTTTCATATATTACATTAATAACTTTTTGTTAAAAATGAATCATTCTTATCTACTTAATTTATTTTATATATATATGAAAACTTTTGGAAATGCTATTAGTTTATTTAATACAAAAAAGAAATTCATATATATTTCAAGATTTATTTTATGCACGAAAATATAATTTCTATTTAGTAATGAACGTGCATTCAATTTGTATTGCTCCAATACATAAGAAAGTATTATTTCTTGTGATTTGAAATGTTTCCGAGAAAATATTTTTTCTCCAATTACGAGATTATCGGGGTAATTCTTTAGCTGAGGCTCTATAGTTTGTAGCTATGTGGCTGTGATATTTTTAGATCTCAACGTGATAATGCTCAAGGTCTGTTTCCTCATGATCAATGCAATTGCTAAGCTTGTATCAGATGTAACCAATATATCGCAATAATAACAACCAATAATAGCGTAGTATAGCTAAAATAATACAATATTTGCCTAAAATGTTTCTTATGAAAACCGTATTTGTAAAGTATGAGAATGTAAAATAATTTAACTTGTCAGAAGTTTACTGTGCAAACTAGTATGCCTTCGGCTTCTATTCCTGGAAATGACTAACATGCATGCAAACGATAAAAAAACCTTTCGTACAAAAATGTATATAAGAATGTATAATAAGTTGCCTCTGCGTAGCCGGTAAATTGACTTATTATGTGTAGCATGCAAATATATAATTGCAATTAAACATGTGAACATACACAAATTGTATTGTATCAATTTCAATGTACACAACATACATTCTATAGCCAGTTTACACTAATTTTTTTAAACAATACTTTTTAGATCTATTAATTTATTGATTGGACAACGATGTGTCAGATAAGAACTACAAATTAATAATAACATGAGGCGCGCGTCTTATATAGTATTTAAAAATGGAACGTATTATTCGCGTCTAAACGGTATTATGGAATATTTCTACGATTATTTAAATGTACAATCCTTGGTGGTAAAATAAAGTGGTCTCAGAGAAAAAGAAGATTTTTAATAATTCCTGTACGCTTTGATTTACTGGTTCATTTCAATCCCCAGTTAAATACCACAAACATCATTGTATTATGTTAAAATATTTATGCATTTATAGTTGTAATAATGCTTGTAACAAGAGAAGAATTTGTTTTTTCGACGTAATTAACGAGATATTTAATTTAATATTATTCCGTGTTTTTATTATTCACATTACGTTTAATAATATTTTCACGGATAATGGTGATATATATCTGTGATATATTCATCACGGAATCTGTCATATATAGAGTAGAACTTATAATAATTGATTTATTCTTTGCAATATCATGTTAATAGATGATTTATCTCTTTTACAATATGCAACACAGGAATTGTTTTCTTAAATCTTTCAAATTTAATCCAATAAACGATTATCTCTGTTAAAATATATAATTCATATCCATGTATATTAATTTAAAAATCAACAAAATTTAATAAAAGATTATACTTCTCTTACGCACACAGTTATAATGTATATTACTAATAACGAGCCTATCGTCTCAGAATCAAGGATGCTCTACGCGAAATCGAAATAAGTTGAAACAAGATCGTAATCAAAGGCAGGCGTGGAAAACGCGGAAACTTAAGCGCAGTCGAATAAAGTGGCCCCGTAGCGGGTAGTTGGCAAGAGGTCGCGCGGGTGGATGGCGCAGAAAGGGAGAGATAGAGGGGGACGAGGATGAATATAGAAAGAGAGGAGGGTTGGTAACCGCCCCTGTAAGGTACATACGTGGCATTGAGCGCCGCGGATGGTGGTGGCGCGGGCTGGCGCGCCAACTAAAATTGAATCTGCGAACGAAACTTGGGTAACCTCGTCAGGAAACCGAAGCTAAAGCCATCCATCGCCCGCGCTTTCGTTGCCGGCCCCGTTTGCCGTCGGCGCAACCATCGTCGAGTTTCGTTTTATCTGGAAGAATTGTTCCGCTTCTCGTTGCCTACTCGTTTGACACTTCTTTCCCATTAGTTCGCCCAGCAGGCGCGTTGGCGATATATTCACGAACATTTACAACAAGGACAAAGATATCTAACTGTACGTACTCATATCTTGCTAAATTAGTTTGGGATACCGGGATGTGTGATGAGATTCACCTCATGTTTGACATGGGTCAGTTCATAGATTATCACGGCAACAGAATTCGATAATCTTATCTCATTAAATTCTAAGAGAAATTTTTCGAATGATATATGTGGATTTGAAATATTTTAAATTTCAATAAAGTATGTAAAAAAATATGCTGTTTATATATTCTGTGTACATATACTGTTTATATATCATATTCTGCCAAGGTATCGAAAACTAGCTTTATTATTTTCTATATACAGAGAATTCGATTGTTCTCTGCTAAATATAAACAGAAGAATTTTAGATACTGTGCAACCGTTTATTTTTTTAAATATTCTTTTCTCAACGCGTTTATTTAACTAAAAAGCGCGGATAAATAAAGTAATAATGTAACAAATATTGCATTGTAAAGTTTACCACAGAGATTCATGCTACTTTGAAAATATTTTTCCGCAAACATTTGTGACATGATCATCTCTTTTTGAAATAATATTTTACGATGCAAATCGACGATAAGAAAGCCTGAACCTTTGCGCAATTCAATTTATGGACTAGGTCGTTCGCGAATTGCGTTTAAACGAATTTCACGTACTAATGGCCGCCTCCTTGCTACTACAGTATATCGAGCAGACAAACAACTTTACGAGCACTTACCCTTTAGGTGCTAGGGATCTATATGTGGAAGTGTGCATCCACCAGTTTCCAGAGGGTTCAGAAAAATCATTGTCCCAGAAAAGCCTTCCGATACGGAGCGAGAGGGAAACTGACGTTTATCGAGACGCATATCGAGAATAACGATAGATCGATTTAATTCACATAAATATTTTCGTCAATTTCCTCAATTATTTTATATACGTTTGTGTATCATTATTATTATATATAATTTTTTTTCATGTAATAGAGTATAATTATCGCATATATAATTATTTATATGTACGATAAATATTCTAGAGACATATATAATATCCGTCATTATAATATTATTTTAATGCGAAAATATGAATGTGAAATTTTATACAAGATTATATAAAAAAGATGTGATTATATTCTTCGTAGTAATACTAACAAATATTTTTAAATTATTATCATATACATGCGAAACAAGATGCTTTCACGTTTTTCAAATTATCGAATAATGTATTTGTCAAATTTATCGTGAGGATAAAGACATCGTTAAATGTATTCTGTAATTTGCCTTTACATAATCAAAAAGGATTAGTTAGTTTGCTAACAGGAGTTTGCTATGAGAAACCATTGACACATCGACTATTAACATTACGTTGCACCATGTGACTCGCGGCATGCCGAGGTACAATGTAGTACCACCTGACGCAAGACCCATCATTTATAACGTAGTTTTCAGATTGCCTAGATTAATCGTTCTAAAATTATGTCAAAAGTTTCATTTGCAAGCCATATATTAGAATAATACATTCTGATATCATTTCACACATGTAGTATCATTACATGTCGTATGATATAGGTAATAAAAAAAAATTATAAAAAAACCATAGCTTTATCGATTCTTATTTCATATATCACTTTGATAAATATACTGAATTAACTAACATGAAATATTATATATTAAAATAAGAGATTTACAATACTTGTTTTGTAATACTTACTACAGGGGATATACTTTTGTTATATTTTAAACATCGCTTGTATCGCCTGTACAACAATTCCTTTTCAGCAATTGTTAACTTTAGTAAAAAATAGCAAGTTTTGTTTGTTTTCTTTTGTGAAAATAAGTTACGTCATGAGAATCTGAAACGGGACCCTAATTCAGTTTAACTGGGACACTCAATTGTTTCTTTCCAATTCACTCTCTTTGTTACTCGATAAAATTTTATTGCCGGCTGTAAATAATGAACGGTCTTGCAGATCAGTTCAGGTATGAAACGCGCCATTTATAAGTCACCATCTAACAAGTATAATTGGAATTTGCATTTCGTAAAGGAACTACAACAATGAAGGAGGGATTGGTAACGGTAAGGAAGAGAATGGTATTCGAGAAACGGGTCTTCGGAATCCGCTTTCGGTTGTTTCGTTCGCTGACAATTAGCGCGATTGATCTTGTCGAAGAACGGGGCGAAATTCGAATTCGTCGCACGCGGGAGGGAAATGTTGCGATGTCTGCGCTGGTCTTGGATAAATTCAATGCGTCCACCCTCGTCCGATGCTACGCATACTATGCGGGGGCGAAGTGTACGAGGGGATGCGGCGTGCCACGCGGACTCTCGCGTCCTTGTTACGCTCCCACGACACGTACGTTCGTGATGTAACGGTAACTACTGCTAGTACGTGCTAAGTGTGCGCGGCTAGGGATTGCCCTATTGGCAGCTGTACGTATTCCACTCTTAGGATTACGTACACGTATGCAAACATAGCCGCGTGCGGAAACGTGTACCGCCGGCTTCGCCGATATATATTATCGCGACTTTCCGCGTCGAGGGGCCGAGCGCGAAAGATGTTATCTGGCGTGCGGAAATCCGGAGCCGATCGTTTGTGCGGCCGACCCTCGGCAGGTTTTTACTCGAGTGGAGAAAAATTCTGGTTTGAGCGTCATTTGAGTAACGTTTACGGCGCTCTGGAGCGGCGCCAAGGCTCTCTCCCCCGGATTTTGACGCGCCCGGTTTTAATGGCAATTATGCATTTTTAATCGGCGGATAATCGCGGGATTTGAATGCTCGCGATTATTACCGGCAGACGTTGTCGCAACGTCTTCTATCCCTAGAACACAAATTAACGGGAGCTAGCCCGTAACGCGCTCGCGCACCGACGAGGAATTTACTTCTTTAAATGCTGAAATCAATCACAAAGTTGTTGTAAAATAGTTTGGATCGTTAACTGATAGGTAGGAACGCGCATTTGAATTTCAATGCGGGAGACAGGCGACCGTGCTGGATCTTGTTCTTCCACCACCCTCATCCCCTTGCCCACCGCGAGGGAAGTTAGCGCTTCTTTTACGAGCGTCGAAATTGAAGCGCGAAATGATCGTAGCTTCGTGGGAAAGTGTGTCATGGCACTTATATATCGAAGAGTTGTTAAATTTGTAGATTGTATCCAGTAGTAAGAAAAATACATTGAAGTAAATAAAATTATTACTGCAGTGTCAAAAAATGTTTTCGTATTCGCGCTGTGTAAAATTTTTGCACAATCATACAACTACAACAGAAACTTTTTGAATTTGAAAAATTACTATCGAATAATTACGCATTATAAATATATTGTATAATACTTTCCTGATAATTTTTCGGTAAACATGTTTTATCATTTACCATTTTGATTGCACATTTATTGCAATGATTATAAAAGAGAATTTATGATTAGAAGAATCGAATTTTATTTATTTTATGCGATTTTCTCTGCTTTTGCTCACTTTTCATAGTCTTCATTATTTCATTATAGACAAAAAACTTTTTATATTGTATAATATGGACGTGATTATGATTTCTTGTTAAATTCAAACAATTTAATATCAGTGACAATTGATATATTTGTATTAAAATTCGCATAAGAAATTCTTGCGATCGTTATCCATCTAAACGGAGCGTGTTAAAACTGTGATCAATAGAAAGTATACGACAGGGAGATGCATCTACATTTGTCTTATCGTTCGAACGTGGTAATGCTAAAAGCCATAAATTTCTTACACTAAAGTGTTACCTGATTTGTTGACGGGTGTCGCCGTGTGAGTGAGCGTAGCTGCCGCGGTCAGCTTAGGTGGTTCTATCTTTTGCGGCACGGTGTGAGCAGGTATCGGTCCAGGATTCGTCATGGTTGTCATCGTTGTTGGCATCATCAAGGTCGACATGGTCAGCATTTTTGCGACCTAAGATTTGTCTCGCCGTGGTGAAAGTTGAAGGATGCAGTTTTGTCACGTGACCGAAAGGAATCCTCGCGGTACAGAAGAACGAAGACACTGGTTGACGCGATCGTCGATCTCTCTATTAATTTATTTTATAAATTGTATCGGGTACGAATTGTGAGAGGAAGACGATCAGCGTCGTGTGCGATTCATGCGGTGTATAAATTGACCGTGAATCTGCCGTGGAATTGCGATAATCGAACGATTGGAGAAACGACTGCGATCGTGTAATTAAGATCGAGCACTCGTGTTAGCGTTCCACCAATATTTTATTACTCGATTTGTTAGTAACCGCCAAGTCGCACTGCGAGACGTTTGTAGTCCACGATCGTTTGTCCACGATAAGAGACAATGTATGTTCATCGCATGTTACACTTCACAATCTATCGCGTCGTCACGTAGATTGCCGTGATATTTTTTTCCCGCGTCATTACTTCACGTTGTCGTATTACCATTGATCTCGAATTTTAGTGGCGGTCATCATTTGCCGCTATCTTGAAGCCTCTCGTCCAACTTCTTCCCTTGATTTCCGGATGACAGAGTTGCAAATAAACAGCGACGCTCACGAAACTGTGTTCGCGAAATCTATAAAAACTATAAGAAACTTTACTATCTCCAACTCGGTGCAGGATAGTTTCCTTTTGAACATCGGAGCGCACAGTTTTCAAAACGATCACTCCCAATCAAGTTTGACGGGTTTCCTATTTCTTCATTCGCGCACCTCTGTCACTAATAATTCTATCTTTCTCGTCGTTTCCTCTTGTTTCTTCACATTCGTGAGCACTATTTATTTACCGCGGAAAGCGTCGAAGCGTGCGGAGCACACGCGGTTACTGCGTGCGGAGGCGTCAGTGCGTGCGAAGTGCAGCGGCGCGCGTCGCGAAATGCCAAATACGCGTGCTCCGAAACTGCGAGAGTGAGCAACCAACGGCGAAAATTTATGTAGGACACGGAGAAATATTTGCGCACCGATTAAAACGATGTCGACGATTGTGCACGGTGTATTCGAGAATTGGTCGGCCGCGATGTCGGTGGCTGCAACGACAGCGACGTCGTTCTCTACGCTCTCCACGCTGCGCGCGTTACGTCACGTCCGGCCGAGCGTAGAGTCGGAACTCGTCTGGCGGGGAGAGCGCGAAGGGACGCCTGCCTTTGCCTGCCTGCCAGCCTGCCAGCCCTGGACGCCCGCCGTCGCGACGCCCAGAGGCGCCGGCGTTCCCGAGCGTCCGCGGAATCGCACGAGCTAAGACGCGAGCCAACAGTCGCTCGCTCGCCGCCACGCCGATAGGATTGTTTGACGCGGAAGCCAATGCAAACTTTACGACGATGCATTTCCAATTATTGCCATATATATTTTGCATTTTTTAATTATGTAATAGCGATGATATGTTTTTTTTTTAAATATGTAGGTTAAATGTCGATTGAAATGTTGCTTTTTAGCTTAAAAATATTATAGAAATTATTTTTAAAGAAGCTATTTTATAATAATATTTCTATTGTATATACATTGAGACATGTATATTATATGACATGTAAGAGTGATAAAGATATGAATATTTGCTATGCGTGTGTGAATGTATATTATAAATATATATTTCTAATACTTATAATTCTCTTGTGTTATTATTTTTTAAATTTACTTATGTTTATGTGTTCCTATGAAAATCAAAAGGGTAGTATATATTGTATTTTATCATTTACAAAACATTTACATTTATGTAGATAATATGATATTTTCTCTTATTATATAAAAAACTTGAGAGATTACATATCTTTAAATATAAAAAAACCTGACTACCTATTTTTTTGTATTATTCCTTTTTATTGCTTTTTAAGAAATAAAGATATACACAAAAAAAGAACACTTATTGTGATATAACACCATGCATTTTAATCGCATATAAAATGATATAAATAATAAACGGACATTTATCCTTGAAAAGATATAGATTTCATATTGCAATATACTTGTTAATTAACTATTAATAATATACTTGGCAATTACATTAGGATAACTTCAATTAAAATTAGCTTACGTATATATTGTATATGCAAATAAAACTGCATGTATGTGTGTCTGTAATAAATGTTGTGCATTTTGATATAAAAATGTTTTATAACGTTTTCAAAGAAAGTTATTTTTTTCATTAAATATCTTTGTTAGATATTTAATGAATATTTTTTTATTAAATACCTACATATTTATATTTATGATTATATAGTCAATCTAATGCAAACCTGTAACATGTTTTCTATAATTTATTTTAGTTATTAAAAAATTATTATTTATAATTTTAAAATTTTAAATTTTTATTTTTATAAATATTTAGATAATAAAACTAGTTTAGTATATAAAAACATAAAAATTATAGCATTACACTATCCGCTATAATATTCGAAATAAAGTTGTGATCTAAAAAAAAAATCCCTTTTTTCTAATATTTTTTTCTCGAAAATATAAAGTAAAAAATAAATAGGAATATTTATATCGAAGCTGTAGAATTCAATTTTTACACGTCTTTTGATACTTCACAAGATTTCAAGACGAAACTGATCACTTTAGCCAAACTATGTCAACATTCAATACTTATTAGGTTCAAAATAGAACAATGCAGTGTGTCTGACTCAATGCGGCTCGTATCACTGATCCATTAAGTGGCGCCGCTCGCTGGTAGCAGATTGAACTAGGGTGATTGCAATGCTAAGCTTCGACCGAATACCGAAAGGATTCCCTCCACTGTTTTCGGTAACATTGATGCAGGGCAAGGACAGGAGTTGGGTTTATCTTATTGAGACCTTTTTGATTGAAGTGAAGAAAGGGATAGGAGAGATTTACGAGCGCCCGAATTTCTTATAAACATGATAATTCGATTTGTCTAAGTTTAAGATTGCGTGATATTATGGTCCAGAACATCATAAGTGTATACAAAGAGATGATCGAATTTTAAATATCTTTTCGTATAATTTTATTAAAATACTATTATACGATATACTCTACTATTAAATTATTAATCAATGATTAATAATTGTAAATTTAATGTTAGTAAATAAATATTTTTTATACAATCTAATATTTATGTTAAAAAGCTTTGCTATTAATTGAAGGAATTATTATTTATGCTCACTGATATTAATTAGACGAGATTTATTAAACTTCAAATTACGGTTTATTGGCGTTAACATTTTGTATTTGCAATGTAGTTGTTTGAATCATTTGATATATGAAAGAGATAATTTCATGTTTTCACGCATAGTCTAAAATGACATTTGTGGTATCAATGAAAAGTTTCGAAATGCTTCATATAACAAAGCTTTAAAGCATCGTGCATATTGATATTATTCTGTATTTAATCTCTGATATTGTCGCTAATTACAGAGCTAACTGTTCTGTAATTTGGCGATTTGTTTTATACATGTAATTTCGTAATAAACATAAACAAGTAAAATTATAAAGCACATTATCGTACGATTAAATGGAAAGTCAATGTTTAGCTTTCACAATTTCGGTATCAAATTACAGTTTCTGTAAGCCATTAATGCACTTATATAAATCGTTGAATTGGCATTTGAAATTTGTTTCTGGGGACATAATTATTTGCGCTTAAATTCTTTAGAGATTAAATTGTTGCTTTTTTTTAAAGATTTAACAAACCAGAAATATAATGCATTTTACACTTTATAGTATACTTTTAATCTACTCAGAAAAATTTAAATATCTTTTAATGAGATTAATTCTGTATAACACATAATGCTTCATGATATCAGTTAAGATTAATCATTTTTGTAATTTTGTAACTTTAGACTCATACGTAAGCTACATGTTTACAATTATGCAAAATGAAATTTAAATCTTATTGATAGAGAAGAGGATATGGATTGGTACTTGCCGCACCGATACGAGAGAATGCCATAAGATATTTGAGAAATATCTTATGTTAGTGGACGACTTTGGCTCATGTTCAAACTTATAAATAATTCCGTTTGCGATCGCGATCGCCACATTTGTCTACAAGACGTAGGGGGGACAAAGTGACATGCGAAACGCAAGGTGATGCGATCTTGAGCATAGGGAATCTATGAAGCATTGACATTAGACAGCCAAGAGGGAATCTATAGCTATTGATTTTCATTGCAATATAGATCTTGTTGTGACTCCATTAGAATTACTATAGCCATTTCTGGCTTACTCTTTTCTCTATACAAGATGATATTGCTATCCGTTGCAAAAGAACACTTTTATATAATTTCATATTTTTTATTATATAAACGGATTCTGAACAGATTGCATATATTATTTATCTACGAAGTATTCTTCATTATCTAATACAAACTAAGCGATTTATTGTGTCTGCTTTACTTATTTTGGAAGAGAAATAACTTTGAACATTCACACAGAGGGAAAGATCAATATTCTTTGGAAATGCTAACTTGTATGGAATGTTAACTTGTATTAAGTAAGTCTTTTTAAATAAAGTAACACGATATTGGATAAAATATCTCGATAAAGATCGTATTATATCTCCCTTGTTATTATATTCATTCACGAAGAATATCGAACCGAAGTACGTTACATTGCGCGAGACAAGATTTCTCATTATGTTAGAATAACGAAGAACAATAACAAGGCAAAGTCTACATGATACATCGCGATGATTCGATATGTTATATGTTTTTTAAATTAGAAATTTCTTTGATGCAACATCTTCGACGTTACGGTGTGGTTGAGCTGAGCTGATTACAGATATAACATGGCAAACGAACAACGACGTGGCCGGAGAGCAATTTTTATTTTCCGCATATTAGTTTAAATTCTATCATAAATTGGCTCTTTCGCGGAAGAGAGCCCGGAGATAGGGCTCCAAAATGGAACGAAGACTGGCGGGAAAGCGTCGAGTTCCGTGATGGAGCGAGCTGGGAACGAGAGACGAACCGGGCTTACACGCAGATGGAAGATAGAAGGACGGAGGATGAGCCTCGGGCGATTTGCTCGACATTGCTATGTTGCAGTAATTGCAGCTAATTAAGAGCTTGAACTCTCTCGTCTCTCCTCTCTCTATTCTAGGGCCCCCATACTCGGGTCTTCTCCAGAGGGCACGCCGTAACCTCTGCACGCTACATCTTTCTGTCCGCCTAACCGCCGCCGTCTTGTCTATCGTCGGAGAGACTGTATATCGCGGTGTCGCTCGACTACCTCTCGATCAACAAAGAGGATGTTTTGCAAGCACAAATATCGTTTTTTTTTTCTCTCACTTTTTCAGGATAATGTAATTGCCACTATATCTTATCGCCGACGGAACATTATCGAATACATTATTTTATAAGAAATATACTTTCTAAATACAATGATTGAGTTTAACTACTTTGAAAAGCGTTTATCTGAATCCGACGCAAGTGATAAGTTATATCATATTATAGCAAAACGATAATAAGATTTGTATTTACAACGCAGAAATTTTTTATATTTGGAACTTGATTAAATGTTTTATAAGATCTAATTATTTGAATTTATGTCGTTTCTCGCATATCAAAAATTTATTCGTTAACATTTGTTAATTCTATCTAGAACACATTTTTATATTTTTAATTAATGTATGCACATTATTCTATTATGCTATGGAAATATGAGATTAATATATAATTTTTAGTTTGCAAACTTTATATAATAGTTATATATTCAAAATTGTAATCTAAAATATTTACGTTACCGTTTCTTTTTTGCCAATTTATAAATACTTGTGCCATCCTTGTGCAAATCGATAGCACACATACACACACACACACATTAATCAGTATTCTATAAATATCAGAAGTAATAATTATTGCTAATTTTTTAAAATTTTGCCTGTTAGATACTAACATAAAATTTAATTTTCTAAGATAGTAATTTTATATCTTGTATTTGACATAAAAATAATGCTTTATTTACGGTGTCCGGCAAGCATTTAGATAAAAAAAATGTATATTTTCTACAGTAAAACACATAGATATACACGGATTAAAATAAAAATGTCATAAATATTTTTATACGGTGAAAGCTAAAAACATACTGTAGAACAATTTCATAATACGTTTTCATAAAATGGAAAGATTATAAAAAATTTGTCCTATTGTCATAGTTCGTATATATTTACAAGTATTAATATAAATCCGCGTAATATTTTTAGTTGAATGTTTACGTAACTTTGGATTATCAAAAGTATTATTCCATATATTCGACACCAATTTCTCACTCTTTATTTTTCTCTCTTTCTGTTTTTTCCTTTTTATTTTTTTCTGTTTCTCTCTTTCTGCGAGATCTTGATTGGAAATATGAATTATCTATTTTGGTTTAAATAAGACTTAAGAATTGCACATTTCCTTCGAAAGTGTATTCTTTATCATTATACAAATATCTATAATACGAATTGCAAATGACATTTCTAGATATCTAATGATACAATAGTGTTACGCGATATGTTTTATGGTTATAATAGTTTAACAAGTCAGCCTCTCTTCGATAGTCGAGATATTGTCTCCTGGAGTTTCGCTGTCGTTACCACGCTCGCTTACGTTTGATCGATGACTCCTCCATCGGGCTGATAGAGGACATCGGTTACAACTTGCTTTGTATTAGACACAGGAAGTTCATACATCTATTGCGCGTATACACATATGTCAGCCTCAAGATTAACGGGACAACTTGTCCACGTGGCAATCCATATCTGAATACTTATGTGAAAATTTAGGAACGATAATCCGAATCGTTTCTTTTGCGTTTTGTAAGATGAGTAATTTGTCGTAAATAAAATCCGCGAGTTGAAAGATACGCATGTTGCTTCAATATCGTCCATTGAATTTGCGTAATCGAATTAATGAAAATGCAAAGTGAGATAAATCATGTGGATATATTGGATACTAAATGCCCGAGTTATTTCCTTTATTGACTACTTCGCAAAAAAATACGCAATTAAAAGCGAGAAGTCAAAATTATATGGACAGTTAAAAGTATACGTTATAAATTATATTTGGCGATAAAGTTGCGTTCTTGGGAAAATCTGGTAATAATAATTTCTTTTTACAGTAAAAAAGTATATGATATAGTCTTTTCCTCTTTCTTCCTTTATCTAATCTTTCTGTTTCTCTTTTTTTTCCTCTCTTTTCTTTTTATCTTCCTTTTTCTTTTGTTACATTGTATAATATACCAACTAGAAAAGAAGAAGTATAAGGTCCATCTGAATGGATAATAAGTTCACTTGCGTGTTAAATTTTTTTATGTTTCGTACATTTGTCAGCGTGTTTTCTCTTGACATAAGTTCGTGTCCACGTGCTAAAGAAAAGCAAGATATTATGTAAGTGTAACTTTGCGTGAGGTATAATACATTTACAATAATTTTGCATATTTTCTGATATGATTTACTGATATGTATCACAGTTGCGTTGTATGTATGTTCTCTTATCATATCTTACTTGATAATACTTTGTACATAAATTTATGCATTTACTTAAAGCAGTTATTAATATGTATCGAGAAAAAAAAAGATTGACATATGGAATTTATTTGGCAAAGAAAAAAATTGATAACAATTTGTTATTAAGGTTATTAAAAAATAAAAAATAAATTAAAAAATTCATTACAATTTACTAAATAAACGAAAAAATAATTCGATAACTTAATAAATTGTTATATTAATTTTTCTATTTTTATATAATATCTTCTATTTTCGTATAAAAGTATTTGTTATAAATTCATTATTTAACTTTAATATGTACGATATTTTTGAAAGCGTTATATGATAGTTGTACCATTTCTCGTGATTAGAAGCTTCTTGTGTCCCTTGCAGGAAAATTTCAGCGAATTATTGGATTTCCGTGCACGCATAAGTAAAGACATGTACTGTAGATGCGCTATCACGACCAAGATGATATAGCGATCCATCTAGCAAGTAGTTGGGACAACTTAGTTCTCGTGCGTGCGAGACTTCCCGTGCCTCTGTTGCTCTTACTCCTTCTCCCGTGGGTTCACCGCATGTATACAGACATACACAACGCATATACGCATCGCACACAAATATATACGTATATATACTCTCACGTGACGTACGACCCTGTTCGCGAGGCAGACAGTGGCTAATCTACGTGTACGAAACCATTTAATACACAGTAGACAAAGGTGGACACCCCAACGCACTTACGCATACACGCGCCCGGTCTCAAACTGTGTGCTCGTGAGAGAGAGAGAGAGAGAGAGAGAGAGAGAGAGAGAGAGAGAAGGAGAGAAAAGGGTAGCAAGATAGGAAGCAGTCAATAATTCATGCATTACTCTCGGTTATTATGCTACTGTGGTCTGCTGTGACCGTATGTGTGGTCGACGATTCGGCTTTACATTTGCTTTGCCGACCATAGTATCGGCCGAATCGCGCATACGGTGATTTACTAATTCGTAACCGCGCACCACGTCCGATAGAACTCTATCAACTTATTCATGGGTGCTCGCAAGAGCAACCCCGACGCGTACCCCGCGACCTTCCTCCCACCCTTGTCTCTCCATTTACGCTCTCTCGCAGAATGCTTACTCGCGAACGGTCCTTACAGGTATATATCGCCTCGAATTGTTGCGCGTACGTATCTGCATGATAATGGAAGATGGGATACTCCTGGCTGTGCGATCACATCTTTGAGTGACGCGGTAATTTCCAGCCGTGCGTAACATCGAGATGAAGACGTTTCGACCTAGTTACAGCCAAGATCGCATCGCACAGAATGTTCTTGATTCGTTTGTATCTGGTCTTTCGCTTAGCTTTCGCTCGCTCGCATCAACACTATGTAACGGAGAAGATAGATGACGATCCATTCTCTAACGATCGTTTATGTATATGTTACAAACGACTTTAACCTGTAGATTAATCAACGCACTGGAGCATCTTGACACTTGTGTGATTGTGCCAAACGAAAGATAAATGTTACTTAGTGACTAACTTTATGTAAATTCATGTCATATGTTTTCGCAAGTGTATCGATTTAATTAATTATTTATATATATATATATATATATATATATATATATACAATTTTTAAGTATTCTTTAATTATAAGTCCTTTAGCTTACGTACTTTTTTTATGTAATTTTCTATTATATCACGCTACTTATTGTTTGTAAGTAATTGTTTGAAAGTACTTGTATATGCTTTTTCCATGTTAAAAGCTGATCCATGAAAAATTAAAACATGTCTTGTTGCTATTATTTACCTCGCTGTGACAGTGAAGAAGGATAAAGCAGCGATGGAAAAAGAAAGATTACTTTTTACTGTGTCTGAGTAGAAACTCTGGCCTGTTTGTCTTACGCTAATTAACTGAACATGAAATATTTTCCACAGACGCCTTGGGGTCTTTCAGGTCGGAAGTCGGAGAAGAAAGAAAATACCGAACGAAAAAGAGACTAAGTTAGAAGTTGATTCTATTCAGCAATTTTTCGGTTGCTTGTCAATTCTTTTTCTGAGAAAGATAAAAAATTATCTGCAGATAAATCAACAAAATAGCACGTAGAATTTATATCGGTTATATGAATTTGTTATATTCATATTAATTAATTTTTTTGAATATTAACGCGAATGCAAAATTTTTCGACGATTGTTCTTGCAAAGTAAACAACATCGAGCTCTTCGTTCTGTCTTAGGATCGTTATGCATATGAGAAAAAAAAAAAAAGAAAAAGAAAGCGGAGATCATTGCAAGCGCCGAATAAGAAAATGAAACGCGTTTCATAAAATTACATATGTAACCGGGAATTTATTTTCTTTTAAAAGGTCGGCGGTTCATTATAAATGTTATTAAACGCCGGAGGTTCTTTGGACCCGGCGGTGTTTAACATTTGAAGCGTCCAAGTTTTTTTACTTTCTTTTGCGAGCTTTTCGTCGCAATTCCCTCTTTCTAACTGACCCTGCGTCTTTTCCAAGCGTCATCCTTACCGCCTCCGTCCACCAAAAGTAGGTTCATGCAAAACGTTTGTCTTGACGAAGACATTGCAATCTCGTGCGAGTCCAAGTTTTCCGGTTCGCGCAGCACGATTTTTCAATGGCAGTTTCGAAGAATACAGACATAAGAACATGCGGACAGAGGACTGTGGTATATGTATGAGACAATGGTGGAGGGATCGTGCACGGATATTCGTAAGATTTACTTCGTCTGCCTTTACATTTGATGCTTCTAATTAACCCGGTAACGCGATAATAACAATTATCCGAGTACGAAGTTTCTGCGGAAGTTGCTTCATAGCTCGCCGCTTCGCGATATGTGTACGTATATCTGTGTGTGTATCTATATGCATGTGTGTATATCTATGTTTATGTATATGAAGGTGTATGCGCCTTATACATTTGTATACACTCAGTCACGTGTACATCTGTGAACTCTGGCATATACTTGTTCGGTAACGTTTGACGTGACGGCATCGCGCCGTATATATGTTTCTCGTAACAACCCTCGCCTATCATCTGTAGGTAGTAAATTTAGGTTTATCCGAGGTATCTACGAGACGTTGTTGGTATGAGAGTTAAACGTCGCCTCGTTCTCTCGGTTATATAATCAACTTTGTTGAGGTTGTAGTTAGAATTACTTTTGTTCTAAACTAACAGATTGATTAATAAAAACATTGCATCGATTGCGCTACTGATGAAAAGCATAATTAATAGTAAAGAAAAAAAACAAAATTCGTGATTTTATTCTTTCTAGTCAAAAGAGACGATTATTATATATAATAATACATTTATTATAGAAATTTAAAAAAAGTTTTAGTATATTTTTATTAAATATAATTATGTTTCCAACGAGCGGGCCAAAGTTAATATATACAATAATTCATCTCGACATAGCGGTTGTTTTAACATGCCATGTTTTAGACATTTTTAATAATTAAATAAAAGATCGATAAAATTACCGAACAATACGAGAGATTTGCATAACTTTGACTTATTATCGAGGACACATGCGTATGTATAATATATTTAACGGTACGACAATGTATTTCAATGAATGGAACTTAAAGTATTGCTATTTTTGTCGGAGGCAATGTCGGCTTGCGTCAGCGTATCTGTCTTGTGGAAATCGTACTTTTGTTCAGGTTCTGGTTTTACTCACGGCCGAAAGATAGGGCAAGGAAACAAAACAGAGGAACTGGCAATTTACTGCCTTTCCTTCCTAGAGAAGGTCCGGCTAAATAAGAGAGCCGGGGTCTTATTAGCAGATGATGGGGGACGACGCTATGCCATCCACCTACACTTTCTCGGGAAATAACGCTGCTTTGAGTTAACAGAACAGAGATGCAGAAAAATGTCGGTGGACGGAGGTAGTTTGTCAACCCAGGGCTTGTTCCGAGCAAATCTAATTAAAGCTGTACATTTTTCTTTCATTACGACTTCTCTACTCGCTAACCTTTCGCCTTTAATATTCACTTCTTTTTTATGGTAAATGGTCCGTGCGATATCTGAGACTCATCATTTATGAATTATTAATATTTAAACTTTTTGTTCTTTTTTTTTTATTTTTCGTGTATTCAAAATTGTCTTAATAATGATTATTAAATAATTTCTCTTTATTTTTTTGCTTAACATATTTGATAGAGTTTATCGCGTTAATTGTGTGATAGATTTTGTCAAAATTTTATCTTTCCAAAATTTTTGATAATTACAAAAATTGCTTCGATGTTATAACGATATTTAAACATTTATTATTAAACAATATTATTAGAAAGATAATTTTGTATCAAGCAATATTACATTATATTATACAGCAATATCTAGAAATTTAAACAGCTGTTTAGTCACATCTTTCGTCTTTTTCATTAAACGCGGACCACAAAATAGGAACAAAAATAGCAGTGGACAAAAGCGTTGATCTTATTAGTTCGCCCGATGACATTTTTTTGCGGAGAAATAGCTTCACGCTCCATGTACAAAGAACGTAAATGTATCCCTATTCTGCGTCTACTTCGATACGTTTCGCTCGCCCGTACGTTCCACAACTGAGTTCCAGCTTTCGGGTGAATTAGCGCAACAGCGCGACTAGCTATACTTGAGCAGTCGTGTAATCTCGCGTATAGGCTGTCCCTTTCATAAACGCGCAGGGCATTGTCGGTTGCACACGAATGCCTGGGTACCCAGTGGTTACGGTAATGAAATTGCTACGCTACCCCTACAACTGATATTATTCCGCTTCCAACAGGAATACCGGCCATTGCGTCGGTTGGTTTAGGGACCAGCGGAGTGATATTTCGCGAAGTTTCCTCAAGCTATTCGCAAGCTCTCTCCCATTAAACACGCGTAGTGTCCGCTCTCTCTATCCGATAGACACGATTGTATCCTACGGTCGAATACGCTCGCGTGATGGTCCGAACTACTTACGCTTAAATATTTAACGCTGTCGATTGAGTGTCACCGGAAAGAATATTTTCGCGCTTTTAGTTCGATGAATTATATATTTAAAACTTGAGCAAGAGAAAAAAAAAATAAAAGGGATGGTACAATTTATCTGATAGTAGATAAATGCGTTTTTTTTTTAATGTTTGATTAAAATAAACTTTCAATAATATTGGTGAAAATAATCTGTAGAAATAATAAATAGTTTTTTATAATTTTTTTTTTAATTGATGAATGAATCGCGAGTTTAATCTAGTCTTTAATCCAATTGAGAATATATAATCCGTAAAAAAAATTTTTTTTTTAAACGAATGCACAACGTTTATGCACAACGTCATAAAAGCAGCGGATTGTATAATATATAATATTATTTCTACAATTTATTTTTAATGATTAGACAAGCATTGTAAAATGTAATTAATGCTATTCCGGAGACCACTTCAATAGATTATTTTATATTTTTATTTTGAATATATAATTTAACATGGAAAATTTATTTTTTATCATAAAGCAAGTTCCTATTTATTTTAAAATTCTGTGAGCGAAGCGAATAATGAAATATTATGCTTTATAAAACAGCAAACGGCGTAATATAGGATTGAAAGTATAAATTACAGAGAAATTTGTAAATGAATCATTTGAAACTGAAATATGAGAGTAAGCTGGCTACGGCCGTGCAGTGAACATTCCAGTTCTGTGCCTGCGCAGTCAATATTTACCTGGCAAACGCCATGCAATGAATTCGTGCAGTCTGTGCGAAATGACGTTTTATGTTATGTTTACATTTTCATTATTTATTTTACGCGGTATCAGCTGTTCACCATGTAGTATTGTTTAACGTAATTCAATGAAAGGAGACGCTTGACTTGGCTGTTTAGACGGATAAGCTTAACAATATGTGAGATCAGATAATTTATTCTGCAAAAATAACTTTCGTTAAAACGCCAATTTAATGAAACGTTTCTCATGTTGTTATAATAAACTATTTATGAATATCTAGAAAAATACTTAGAATTAAAGTAGATTTCTCACTCTTTTTCTGTCTCAATAAAAAATTATAATATTACTTCAATAATTCTTTATATTCCGATTATCTTTCATTCCATAATGCAAATAGTATAAAGATAATACTTTATTTCTCCTGTTATTTTATTAATAACGCTTGAAATTCATTTTAAAATAAATAATTTCAGGAGATAGTAAAATCTAGTTGTTGCTGTGATTAATGGCTCGATAATCTGGTTTTATAACGGTTATCCGATATTACCGAAAGCGAACGAACGTGTTAGTCGGATTATTCTCGATATTTAAACGTAACCACCGTACCTAGCGACGTTTGTGCAGGATTAGTCCTTCGATTAACCTTAATACAGTCTCATGTCACTCGGAACGTCTTTTGGAGGAAACGACGATTTTATGCAGGGTGTAAGACGGCGCCGAAAGAGCAGAGTATTACTATCCTAAAGGAAAATCGGTAATGACTGCGAGAAAGTGAGAGCCACTGGTTTCTATCGTAGCAGTTCAATTATAGTTACCACGTTAACGAGGACGCCAGAAAGCCGATAATGTCGCGATACGGGTTAGAGACTGGCCATGATTCCTTTATGTTAACGAATGCTTATATAGCGGAAACCGTCACATAGATAATTATACATATATTGGATATCAAAGATAGTAGAGAAATTAGCTGAAAATGATGGTCCTCGATGCTTATAGGAACGGTCGCTTTTATTCGAAATATTAGTTTGTACGCTTAATTGAGATTGGAAAGCTGTGCACTTTACGTGAAATAAAAGAGTTCTATCATATTGGAAGAAATTTTATGGAAAATCTTTTTTAATATATTATTATGTTTGAGTTTTTATATGTGTTGGCTTATTTTGAATCATTATAATTTTATGACAACGGCTAAAAATAAAGCTGACGTATTCTGAGGATAAATTACCTTCTTTTAGTGATGAATTTTCTTTTATACAGCTATATTATATATATTTTGTCTATACATATATGAGTGACGTTATCTCAAAAAAGTTTTCCCTATTTATATTAATGAAATTAACGCGTGAAAATATTATAAACCGTGCGAAAAAATATCATCGATAAAAAAAGACATAGAAATTTATAAAATATTTCAATCGTTAAGTTTCAGTTTTAAAATATATTTAAATACAGCATGAACACATAACACATACTATTTTAAATATTATCGATTGTTAATTAAAAAAATGATTAACAATAGGTAAATAAACGTAGCTATAATTATCTTAAATAAGAAAAATATGTCTGTCTTATGAATGTTTTGACAGAAGCATTTCAGATTTTGAATTCATTCACGCTGTAAAATTAATTAAATTTGCTTAATTAATTTCTGAGATGTACTGGTGCAAAAAAAAATCATTAATATTTTATGAATACAAAAGAGACAAGAGAGGAAAATAAACGACTCCGCGCTCGCGGACGGAATACTCAAGATACGCGCCCACGCCACGTCGAGAAGCGAACGAATAAACGGGGCGATCCGATCTTTATACGGTACAAAGAGAACGGTAACGTTGAAACAGTGGCGAGAGAAAGTACGACGCGGGTGCGAGCTGACGGGGCGAAGTAGTACTCGCCGAAACTCGCCATTGTGTGTGTCCCGTGGCTCGTCGCTTCGCGCAGTTATTACCGCGATAATATCTCGGACGGTGCAGCACAAAATGCCCAATTAGGTATGAAGAGCGCGAAAAAAAGACAAGTCGGTCGACGAGAGAAAGAGGGTAAAATAGGAGTGAGAGACGAAGGGGTCGGGGGAGGTGTGACAGTGAGAGATAGAGAGAGGATTATATCCGAATAGGCAAACGGTAGTCGACGAGGAACGGTGGGGAGAAAGAGAATCGTATATGAGAAAACGCATTGGTAGAGGGAAGAAAGGGTGCAGGTGAAAGGGGATGCAATGTAGAGGTAGGTAGCTAGGTATGTAGAAGAGGGCAAGGGTAAAGCGCACCTCTCCCCTACCCCTGCCTGCAACCGTCAGGAGGTGAGAGAGAGAGTGGGCTAGTCAGGGGGTTTTGCGCAATGCGCCCGCTGGCGCTGCAGTGGAGTTTATTCCTGATCTCTGCGTACGTTCCTCTCTGTTTGCACGCCATTGTGTGTCACAGGCTGTTGCAGTTCGCAACTTTTTATGCGCGGGTCGCGATCCCTCGCTGCGAACACGCGCGAGGGGTGAAATAGGGTAGCCGCCGATTCGGCTTTGCTTCTTCCTTGACTTCTTCGTTCCCCAGGCCAACGATCACGATTGCCCTACGACATCGCAAAAAGAGGGTAGGGAAGGGGAAGGCGTACTTATATTTATAGCTCGTATACTTTACGCAACTTGACGTTGTTCTGGAAAGAACACTTGCATCTCGACTCTCCGATGTTTTCTAATTCGTACGATCAAATCTTGCACAACAGGATGACGGCGCTCTACCTACCACGCGTCGATCTCACTCAAGAAGGACGTTTCAGCGTTTTCGCCGTTTCGCGAGTTTATTGTCTTTTATTCGCATTGTTATTCATATTAGAAAATAGATTATTCACCATTTGTTTTTCTCATTATCAGCGATGTTCCATTAGCTCGTAATTATCAGCTTGCAGGAACAGTCAATATAAATGTTGGCGCGCGCGCAATTAATAGCTTAAATAGATTTATTATTGTAATGCATTGGCAGATTAATAATTATATAAATTAAAATTAACAGCTTTGTTTCTATTAAATATATTTGGTTATATAATGATATATATATATATATATATATATATATATTTTTATAATTAGTAATTTCAAATTTGTATAGTTATTTAAAAAAAAAAATATTATTATTATTTTATATATTAAAATAAACATCTGTTTACACTGAACAATGTAGAATTTCACTAAAGATGTGATTCACATCTGTCTACTAGTTATACTGTGATACATTGCTAAATGCAGAAGAACGTCAAAATTGCAATTTATGGATATTTACGACGCGCGCGTAACACGCGAAAATACATTGCTGCGGTATTGCATGATCGAATATGCATTTACCTGGCTTTTAATATGACGTCTTTTCCATTATTAAATGGCACTCTAAAATATCGTCTGGAACATGACTTTTCACCTCGAAAGTAGCTGAAAGTGGCTTACAGTACATGCTATAAGTTTCTTCCATCGAAATTCTAAACCACTTGAAAGATGAGAAATTTCATTCAATCCATTGCTATTGATATGCCTCGAATACCTTGCAGAAATACATGGATATATATTTATCTCGGCTTCAAAGTTTGATAGCCGAAAATCAAAATTTTACAATGGATAAAGTGCTTGAATATGTGTTGTCGTTCAAATATATTTTCGCTTAAATTATGTATACTTTGTGATTTATTTTTTACAATAGATTACTAAAATATATAATATTTAAAAAATATTAAAAATATTATGGAATGAATATTATAAATATAATTTTCTTATCATATTTAAATTATTATTGTTATTATTATATTGTAACATTGGAAAAATAATACAAATTATTAATTACTTCATTTAATGAGAACTTTGTTGCAGCTATTTACTATATTATATTTCTCTCCGTTAAAACTTGTTTGCTATACGTAATATTAATCGTTGTTAATTAAATTACTTATTGCAAAGGTTGTTATTGTTGATTACCGTTACATTTTATATGAGGCTCCCAATTGTTAACGCAAGTAAAATAAACAAGCGCAAAGTAATTAGCACGTGCGCATATGCCAAAACCTTCTGCACATAAATTATAATTTTCCACTCTTGCAACCACATATTTGACAAGCGCCATCTCTTTTACATCATTTTGCCGACAATGCGAAACTGTTAGTCGTGATATTTGTAATGTGTGTCGCAGCGGAAAAAAATGTTTGGACACATTCCAATTAATATACCCAGCCGTTAAGAAAAAATGAACAGCTAAAAGTGGAGCGTGTTGCGTACAGCACGCGAGCGCAGTGCGCGAGAAAAATTTATTTATTTTTTTTATTCTCGTCGCGGAACATGCTGTTTCTGCAAACCGTTACCTGACGAACTAATAAAGTTCATCGAATGCAATCTCAGTCAAGCGTTTTAAAAAGATTATACGAACGAGAGAAACGACTCGCGGGAAAAGTGAAATAGAAAAGTCGCCTTTCGCATTATCTGTTGACAATTCATTATTGGATTCGATACACCCGCTTTTGAATTCCAATAGCGAAAAGTTTCCTACTCCGCGCAACCGTGTCTATACTATATTGTATCGACAAACAAACACGCAAACACACGGCCGCGTAGCGACCCGCGTTGGTAATACGTATATGCACTTATATACGAATCCTCGAAATAAACCCGACGCCGAAGGGAAGAGTGGGCCCTGCTGGTGTGTTTGTTTAGAAAATAAGAACGCGTTGTTCGAAACTTGTATACTCAACTCACCCCCAACTTTCCTCTTCTCGCTACCGCAGAGTCCTTATCCATCCCTATGCACCCCCCGTTCGCCTCTCCGTCGTTACCGCGTCCTGCCACTGGCAATTCACGTTCGCCTCCGTGTGGTACTCGCGTATTTTTCTTCCCGCATTCGAAACGTCCCCTGCTTGTGTTTTTTTTCGTTTCTTTCTATGTATATTTGGTTCCGCAATATTTTAGCAATAGCCCCAACAATGCTCGTGAGGAAAGCGCATAGCAGCTGTGGGAATGTACAATATATACTTGTAACATTGTCGACATGTGTGTGTGTTTTTTCATAAACAGCATTTATGCTCGCTTTTCTTTTGCCAAAGTTATAGTCGAGAAAAAATACAAGTTTTAAACAAATAATTATATAATTTCTTATGCAAAATATAGTAAAACATTTAAAATAAGATTGTCTCTAAATCGCGTGAAACGTAATGATATAATTAAAGAAAAAAATAATATATGAAATATATTATATTGTTACATTATTAAAACTATAATAGTGTTTTTATAGTATAAATTGCAATATAACTATTTTATTTTTTTTATCCTACACTAACTCTCCCTTTCTTTCTTTCAATTTTAGAAATATTATACAAATAATCATTTAATATCGTATTCGCTACTTTTTCGTATTTTCTTTATCAAATCTATTAATTGTATTCATTAGATATCAACAGACGCATTTCGGCATATCATGTCGCATTGCGTTTTAATGTATATATATATTTTCTCGCCATATTTTAAATATTCCTCGCTTATTTTCTCTTCTTCAATCGGTCCTACAATATCTCAGCGATAGCGATAGTCCCCTTTCCATAGGATAGGATGCTATGATTGCAGGTGCATAATGTATATATGTAATATTGGCGGATCAAGCATTATCCCTTTCTTATCGATCTTTTTCGCGCCTTCTCTTTCCACGATATTCCTTTGCACACCTTTCTTCTAACCAGCACGCTGACGTTCTTCCATCTCTATCGTTCTGTTTCTTCAACAGTGCGCTATCCTATTTTCCATCGCCAATTCTTATCGTCTTTACACACGAATGTACATTGGTATTCCACGTTCTTATCATATCATGCGACATATCCTTCGTAGAAGGATATAGAATATATATATATATATATATATATCGATCCCGGGTAGGTCTTCGAGGCAATCGGTCTCCGTCGGCATCCCCGAATAATTTATCTAAAACCGGTTTATTAATAATTCAGAGTGCTCGGTTCCCGTGCGTGCGACAAACATTGCGGAGAAAAAAGAGTGGATAGAGTGAAACGTGGGTCGCAAGAGGAGGGTGAGCGGGAGAACGTTCATTAGGGTACAGGCGGTCAAATACGCCCGAGGGATGAATAATGCTACGACGATGTACAATCGCATACACATGAATTGGTTGTATGTACCTGCCGTTCCGGTAAACAAGCGCAGAAAGATCAGCTTCATACAACAATAAAATTCTTCATGTTACGACGCAGCTGTTTTGTCGGCTATCGATGATATTATTGTTATCTCGTTAAATTATTAATTACGTCCCTTATGGCTGCTTCAGAATGGCACGCATTCGTACAAGGCTATTGCTTAAAATCATGATATTAACCGCATATATAGAGTATCCGATAATTTAATAATTTAATTGCTTTTAAAAACAATGATAAAGTCCGGTGTCTGGTCGCACTTGGCATGGTGCTACTGGTGTGCCTAAGGCACTTTTCACAGTCAAGCGTTCGAATTAATTAAATTGGAAAATATTTCGCGTAAATATTGAACAAATGCATTGTGATTGTAAATTGTAAATGGCACTGCAACAAAATGGAATATCAACAAAAGTATCGTTTTCGGATAAAGAGATTTTTTTTATTTCCGTTAATAAAATTAAACCTATTTTAATGTTTTAAATGTAAAATGAATATACAGATTATATAAAAACATTTTTTATTATCGCATTTTAAATTTGGAAATCATGTTTTAAAATTTTGTTCCTTTAATGAACGAACCAATATATGTTCTTTTAATTATTCGATCAGTAATAATTTTAATTGAAGCAGTATGTGCAAGTATATTTAATATTTGTACACTTTGTAACGTCTCGTATTAACATTTCATTATTTTAATTTAATAATGATGCGATATCCAATTTCGCATATAATTTTCAAGTTTGTGGAATTGTAAAATCTAATCGTCATCGCGCGCATTGATTTGTTTCACTCGCGAATAAGCCATCAAAGAATACGATTTTTGTGGGACAGTTTTTGATTGGCAGTGAGCGATCTTTGCGAATTGAACGGTATCGATTTTATTGCGCGCGTTGCGTGAAATTTCCGAGGCAGCTTTCGACTATCTCGTGAGGTCGCGGTAAAACAAATAGTATGTATGCAAAAGCAAAACGAAACAAAAAGGGATGCTGCGATGACCGAGTGACGACAGCGCGGTATGCTAAAAATGCACATGCGCATAACTCAGCGGTTTAATCGCGAATGCAACTACGGCACGCGTAATGAAAGCGCCTCGAAAAACAAGCTGGCAGCAGCAGCGGCGATGGTTGCAAAGCTAGTAGTAACAGCAACGATAGCACCGGCACGTAACACACGCGGGCAATATTTAGGAGGGTAGGAAAGGGTAGTAGACAACATTCTTGTGGTGAACTCTCGTAAACACTCGCTCGACCCAAGGGTGGGAGACCAGTCCCATAAATCCAACCTCTCCCAACCTGGACATTAGGCCGAATTAAAAAGTTATTTTTTTAGTGGCTTCCTTTCTCCTTCATTGCTTGAGCATTGCGTTTAGCGGGCTTGCTTATACGTGCTTGCCCATTTCTAAGGCATCTCTTGTTCTAGCCATAATGGAACGAAAAATGACTAGCGTGGAAAGTTGTTGGCTACTTTTCCAGAATGCATCTTGCCAGTTACTCGGGAGGCGTTATTTTGTAAATACATAACGAATACATTTTACCTGTTTTCGTACTGCTTTGAGTCCGATTCAATGTAAAAAAAAAAAAAATATATATATATATATAACAATATTATTATTTTATTTATTTTAATATTATTCAAATTCTTAATTAAAGTAATTAATTAAGAAATAAGATAAAATATACAAACATCAATATGTACAATAATTGGGAATTAAAAGCATATTTTATATTAATATGTATATCATGTAAACTGTAAATATTATTTATTTTGATTAAAAAATATCTGCGTATTTATGTTACTTTGAAATTGATTGACTCATTGCGTTAGAATTATGCAATTTGTAATTTTATTCAACAAACTTAATAATAGCATAACAGCATAGCAAAAATATTAACAATACAATGGACCAAAAGAATCGATGATTCGTGAGAGAAATTATAAGAAAAAGCTCGAACTTTCTTTAGATTGCTTAGTTGGGGTTTTAAGTATGTAACAAGTCATCTAACAATTGCCTATGTCTGGCTTTGTCTAGGACTTACTTTGCCGCGCAGAAACAAAGGTTGTTTCTATTGTATTAAGTTTGCCAGCTCTGCAATGAAACTGTTAGTTTACGCGGGTACTTTATTAATTAATAGGAGAACTCGGGAGTGCAGTGAATGTCGTTGGTACTTTTGGTTTGTTTCGACTTTTGTCTGGTTACTTCGCTGCTAATCGTTGTTAAATACGCGATATATATGTAAAATTTTAGTATTTTGCTTGCTTCTCCTGTATTCTTAATATAAAGCTTGTAACTTGAAACTTTATTTATTATAATGCTGTTATTTAATTAAACCCATTTTCTTGCAATTGAGAGATATAGAGAAGAAATATAAAAGAACGACAGTCAAAAAAGTTAAAGTAGTTAAAAATATAACGTATCATTAAAAAAAGAGAAAAATTCATAAAATCTCCGATAACAATATCGCAACAAATTGCAGGTGAAAGATTAAAAGTCATTTTTTCTGTATTTTTAAAAGTACTTAACAAATATTGTACAATATTTAGAATAATAATAGGGAATTATATATTTTTATGCGCCGAGGTTTCTAGAAATGTAGTTTTCATTGATGCCTAAGATACGTTTTTACAAACTAGACGAAATGGACAGTGACGGAGTACTTGCATATTTTATAAGCATCGTTGACGGGGAGAGGAAAACGCCTCTGAAGAACCGAGTGTTTCGATGATTAGCATGTCAGAGCGCGCGCCACCCTCCGGTAAGACTTCATCTAGAATTCTGTTTAATTTCTGCGCGCATTAGCCCGCTGCGCTTCTTCTCTCTCTTTCATTTTTTTCTTCATTCTCGCTTTTGAACTCGTGCAACTGTCCACGATTCTAAATTTTTCGCGATATGTGACATATGAAGAGGTAGACTAAAAGTAGTCACGTTATAGCTGGAAAGTGGATGCATGGCGGAGGATAGTGAAACGTGTTATTGAAGAAGAGGCGAAATGCTGGAGCCCCGCTAGGGAAATTAAGGGGCTTTTTAATCCCGCAAGACGAATCGCAAGCATCTCAGAGAAAATTTCATTTTCTTCAGGTATAAACGGAAGATAATAAAAGTAAGCAGCTAACGCTTAACATATTACCTGTGATGCAGCACTGGAGACCTGTTCTGATCTCTATATAAGCATCTTATCGAGTATTATACCGATGTACCGTGCGCTATAATACCTATCTAGGGAATGGCCCCGCATATAAGATATTATATAAGATTAAGATTAAGATTAAACGACACGATTAATTCAATTGCTTCAGATGATAATTGAAAGTAACAAATAATTTTTTTTTTTAAATTTTATTTATTACATATAATAATAAAGTTTTTTATCGTTCTATTTTAAAATTGAATCCACAAATAGACTTCTTTTTACGAAGCTTTCGTCTCAAATATCGCGTTATATGCAAGATACTCGTAAGATATGTAGCATGTGAAGAAACCAGGCGAAGGAATAACTTTTGGAATGTAAAGCATCGAAATCGCTTGGAGTATCAGAAATGTCGAGTGGTATTTGGTCTACCTCTTTTGGTTTCCGGAAAACGTCGAAGAGTTTTCCGCAGCGGAAAAGAAAATCGACGTCAAAAATGTGTGGAACGATATAAAATGACTAAGTGCTTTTCGAACGATTCGTGTCGCTTACGGTATTTTTGCATAGTGAAAATATTCTTCTTAGAAAACAAATTGACAATTCAGTTTACCGCGTTTATGCCATTAATATTTTGCGTTTTCAATTGAACGAAGTGCGTTACGTAAATATAAGAAACTGTTGATTTGTTTGATTAAAATATTAGCAACGATTGACAAATACATTTCTAATAAATATAAGATTATTTTACAAAAAATATTTATAAAGACAAATCATTTTTTACTTTAATATATTTAAGCTTTAGTTATATATTTATGTATAAACTAAATCAAAAAAACATCTATTGTAATAAATACTAAAAATCTCTTTGCTATTATATTACATATACACAAAAATATATTAAAACTTCTATTATTTTTACAAATTACACCGCAAAAACTTTATTGATAAATCATCTATCCTGATCTTTAATTTAAATATTTGTTTAATTGTGTATTAATTAATTTATATAAAATATTTACAGAATATTAAAAAAAAGCAGAGATAAGATGAGAGAGATGCATTTGTCTTTGGATTTTCAATCTTATAAATTTAGCCTCGAAGGAGGTAACCGTTTTTTTGTTCGCAAAAGAATATGCGCATGTCCGCACCTATTGTTTAGTGTTGTTGAATATTTATTTGCAACGAAGTGAAATATGGAGATGTAATTATACGACGAGCGAAAGATCGGAAAGAAACAGAAAGAGAAAGAGGAAGAGAGAGTTGGATCGAGCGAGGAGTTAGGAGCTTGCTCGAAACAACGCTCGCCCTTGGGCGTGTAATTACGCGCTTTGTTTTTCGAAAGCCTTCAGGATCAACGCAAATGCGTGCTGGTAGTAGCTACAGAGAATACCGTACCTTCGTAGTCGTCACAGCATTGTTTTCGCAACAGACCGATGATTCTTTCTCTCTTCCTTTTCCTCTTTCTACTGCGCATCCTCTCTCTCTTGCAATCGTTCACTTTGCTATCCTTCAAAATTTGTGCAGTAAAACAGGGACCGTTTCACTTTCTTTTACTTTCTGTCAGTGTCAATTCTGCCTTGCCTTAGATTGATGGATTAAATAATCAGTTACTAGGGTAGGGCAGGGCATTATTCGCGATAATATACATATGTTCTTGTATTATACAATAATAAGTAAATATTAGGAATATTATAAGGAAACATCGTTGAAATGTAAGAACGCTTTATCGGATTTATCTCATGTTGATTCGAAAACTTATCGAGGAACAATCTCATGCGCGAGATTGCTTTATCTTCGAGCAGCGCGAAGAAACTCATTAAAGCAGCGAATTTCAAAGGCAAATGATGAGAATTGATAATATCCAATATCGACTCGTAATTAGTCGAGCTAATAACGTTTCTTTTTTTCTTCGCTTATGCCTCGAGCGGTCCGCCGAGGAAGACGAAATGTATAAACCAACTACTAACCATTGAACAAAAGGGATGAAAAAACACACAAGAAATCGAAGAACGTCAGATACAGGAGGAATACAGTAGGGATTAGCGTAAAGTATCCTTTGTGAAATACCGCGTGGTATCCACCGTCGATTTCAAGATCGGTCTCTGCAAAAGTCAGTTTTCTGCCTTTGGGTTCACCATTGATCCCTTTCTTGCTCTTTGACGCTACCTCCTCACCCGCATATGGCTTTCCGTTGCACGTGCGCTATGTTTACGGAGCTTTTAAGCGCCCGCAGCATAATTCTCATAACCACGGACAAAGAGAGCGAGAAGGAGGGTTTGCGCGAATACGGGATAGACAAACGGGCAGAAGAGCGGTGAGACCGTACGAGATCAAGCCAGTAACCACGAAGTCGGAGCTAAGACTATGCGCTTCTGGGTATGTTTTGCTTAGAGAGAACATAATGCATATACGCGCGCCAGTGGACGGGGGTCGAGGGCGACGCAGGAAATGCTCTGCGAGGAATCGCCGTGGGGCTTGGCGTGGCAGAATTGCAGCTACGACTTCCAGATGTATATAAAGGGGGTGGGAAAAGGGGGAAACTACTAGTCGGCTCAGGTTACCACAACACGCCGGGGGCCTCTCGAGGTTGGACATCCCCAGTAGTTTAGCGGGACCTTATACCTTCTCTGTACAGCGCCACGGCGTTCCTCCTACGCCCCGTCCTGTGTTTGCTCACAAAGCCGGCAGAGAGAAAGGGCGAGGTTAATTAATTAACGAGTTTTTACTTAGGCCACAACCATGCCAGGCCAAGCGATGCCGGCGAGGCCGCGCCCCGCGTATGTTTGTTGTATTCTCGGTTTGTTGGTAATTGTTAGTCATTTATGTAAACGTAATTTGGGAAGGCTTGGGTGGTAGCTCTAGCCGCGGGCGACATTCCGCGCTAAATCAAACATAGCTGTATTCCAGTAATATACAGTAAGCTGCGCGCACGAACAAGCGCGAAACGGATGCTTCCTAAGCGTACGGAGCGACACGTACAACTCGAATCTACTATAAGCGGAAAGTTTATCACCCGCGGATATATAGCTACGCGCTACTGCATCGCCTTCAGCTGCTACCGAGAGCGCATTTGGGGAATAAAACCTCTCGTTAATAGATCTTGCAACTACACAGATCCAATTTCCTGCTGATATGTGCAGGCAGTCTTCGCAAAACTTCTTTCTCAAAATAAAATTGTACTCTCGTTATATCTGTTCTTTTCTTTTCTTTTCTTAAAATTTGAACATTAAGGCAAATTGTGAAATTGGCATTTCGATAATGTCGTATATGTGACTTTACTACTCCAACAAATTTTAATTAAAAATGCAGATTTGTGCACATACGCATATATATATATATATATATATATATTTTTTTTTATTTTATTTTATAACATGTTATAATAAATATCAATTATATATGTGAATATTTCCTGTAATATTCAACGCGCATAATTTTTCATTTTTATTCACAATGAACAGCAAGTTATAAAGTCTACTATTATCCCTATACGTATATCCCTGTACGTATACGTATATAATAAATAAATATATATATATATATAGCTATAAAAATATTGATTCTCCAAGTCTATTTTTTTCTGAAAGCTATTTAATAATCAATAATTATTATGGTGGAAGAAAACTTACCGATTTTTCACAATTTTAAAATTATTCTATTGTTCTAAAAGCAATGGGAGCGAAAAAATGTCTGAAAATCATACTCGATAAATCGATTACCTTCAGCGATACAATATGCGCATGCCGCGTTAGATATGGATGGTGATCGTGGGAAAGCTGGCGCTGGAGCAACATCAAGTGCCCCGCGGTGAATAGACTCTTTCTCTCTTACTCTCGCGTTCACCATGACTGGCAAATCAACGCCGCCTCCCTTGTCCCTGTGTGTTCACTTTATTTACGCGTGAAACAACAAATACATGTATACACCGAATGTGATGCCATAGCCACCATAAAGGCTTACGCGTACCCATAAATCCCAATTACAGCTACGAATGCTGCAGACCAACGGCCGTGACACGCCGCAAAGTGCGGCCTGTCCATAAATTGTACCGAGCCGGACGTACCGAATTTTCCATGCAATTTGAATAAGAGATACGCATTTGGGAAAGTATGCGCGCGCATGCGAGCTTTCGTCCGTACACGGCTCTCATCTCGCCGATGCACGTGAAATTTTCAGAGAATGTTACGCTCGATCTATCCGATGCACCGGTTTATCGCGCGATAGTCGGACCTGTTTTATATTCATCTCCTAGCAAAACTGAAAAGAATTCGGGGATGCGCGTGTTGTTTATCGGATACATTTTCAGCCGCTATAAATACAATTTTATATGACGTCGCCGGTTGCGTTGATAGTTTAAGGTAGATACGTTTTGGGAGGGGAAAAAAAAAATATATATATATATATTTTTTTTTCTTGTGTTTGTGACTATCATATAACAATTTGAAATTTTTATACGACGGGATTTCTCGGATTTAAACAAAAAATTTCTCTTTATAATCTGATCAAAAATATTTTTCTAACCATTAAGATCCAAATTAAATCGAAAGAGAAAAGAATTATATCTGCGAAATTTGTAATATGATTTATTTAAAACTATTAGGTCGAGGCAAATGGAACCGCATCGGAGAGCATGTGGCAAAGCCAGTTACATAGATATGAAACTTTTACTCGTTTTATTACATTAAATTTTCACTTTTGTTGTTGCGTTGTTCTCCATTTCGCCTGGCCGCTCTTTATTTTAGTTCCGCTCCGAATTTTTTCTCACGCTCGGTGTTTCTCCGGCTATCTTTCTGCAGCGTATTCTTTTTCTGCTTTTTTTGCTTTCCCTTATAGTCGCTCGCTGGTTCTCGTGTTAAACAAATAACTCGAAAATCGAGCGTTCCGTGCTGTTCTTTCTCATCGAGTAACGATGTGGAAGTTCGCACATTACGCGGCTACGTTTCGCTTCACGTACACGAGTCGAAATAAAGTGAGCAGAAGACAAACACATGAAGAACATAATTGCGCACGTGAAAATGGTCATAATCGTCAATTAACACCTAAATATATAAGGGAGATCGTACGCGAATTGTACTCTTCTTAGAAAGAATGAATAACGATTTTGTATAAATGTACAAGGAATGTTTTTTTTTTTTTTCAATTATACATGAAAACGTATAATTGCTGTTTCTGTATGAAATATGTATATATATATTACATGCGTTAAAAGCCGCTTCTTATAAATTAAGTTTTTTTTTTTTAATAATAAGTTTCTGTAGGCTTTTTAAAGGCCGTACTCTGTAAAATTTTGGTATTTATGTTAGTAAAACTAAGAGATTAATCTTTTAAAATGATTGATTTTACAAAAATTGTACAATATATATACATATATATAACGTATAAGTACGGCTGAAACGCACGCAAAGACATAGTGCATAAGTTAGTTGGATTTATTAATAATTAAAAGTAACGTCTCTTCAAATTCAAGACTGATGGAAATAAGAGAAAGAGAAGTATCATATCTCAAAATAGTCGGCTAAGAAGGAATGCCGCATAAAAAGCAGCTAATCCGCGATATACTTTGATCCTTATCTCAATCTAAATTACAATATAAGCAGAAAAAATGTGATATTTAGAAAAATTTTTCATCTCTTCTTCCGTCTTCGCGTGTTATCTCTTTTTGTATTTCAAGATTTTCTTCTTCGCGCAATGCGGTTTCAAATCGATGGCAAGTGAAACATACGAGAAAGACTTCAGAAGTAATAGCAGCCTTGCGGGGATTCACCGAGGAAAAATGATAATCCTGTCCCACATGCAAAAGTATCCCTGCATCCTGGCGAGCAGGCCAACGCATAAATAACAAAGTGGATTTCTAGATTTTTCATGCGACCAACCTCCCTGGATTTATCGATCTTCTTGCACAATGTACTGTACCAAAGCATTTCGAATGCTGCAAGTCTCGATTGTCTCAATCATATTTTTACTTTTTTGTTTCTAAAAATGTAATTGAATTTAAAATAGAAGAATAATATGACAGAATTACTGATCGTTTTTCAAAATAGATAATTCATCTCTTAAAATATATATGTTCCTTTAAAGATATCTTAGAATTTAAATATGAAGATGGTTGATCATATATGCACGATATATGCATTTTTATAAAATACAGGTACTTATAAATGCGATGAATTCTAAATTCTTGATCGTGATAAAAGAAGGTCAGTGATCAGAGAGGAGGTGACAAGATTTCGATTATGATCGTGTTGATTCTTTTGGTCACTATATATTATTGACGCGAATAATACGGCCCTACAAGTTTATAAAATAGGAACGACGAGTCTGTAACGTCTATGCGACGAGATCTATAAAGCTATTCGTGCACGTGAGCAACTGTCGGGTAACGGATCGCGTTTATTACGAGCCATAGCGCAACAAAGCACCCCCGACACGATCCATCTAACCGTTCGTAAGGTTAAGGGGCATTACATTAATGTGCGCTTATCGGTAGACAAGAGAATAGTGGGTTCTAAGTTTGTGCAACCCAGTAAAGTTCTGGAAAAGCTGGCAATATGTATAACACGATAGGGGACCATTACAAGCAAGCCTTGCATTTTTATAAAAACTATAGCTTAGGCTCTATAGCTTTGTAGTTTTCCAATTAAATCATTCAATATTTAAAATATGCTATTCCGTGTAAATATTTTTTATTGATATATTTTTTTTCTGGTTTTTTTGATAGAGTTTATTTAAAATTACTCTTCTTATTTATATTTCACAATATATTTTTTCATTTATATTTTTTATTTTTATTTTGATTTTCTTAGCTCATGTCAGTCACGATTTTGCCATGTTATAAAATTGCATTGGTTTCAACTTCTCTATATAGTGAAAATCTTTCCTTTCTTCTCTCAGAACTCGAAAACTTGTTTATCAATTATGAAACGTAAAATCTCCGGAAAGCTTACACACATTCGAAAATCCATATTCAACCTGTGAGAAAAGAGTGTGGGAATTCCTGTCGTGTAAAATTGTACTATACTCTTTTTTCTGCTACCCCTCAGTCTGCTAGCCCGGTCCCACCCAAAACCACCCTCCTAGCGCAACGGCGGAAATGCGTTGTGAAATATTTACCCTGGTCTATCCCGTCGCCACCCCCAGCAGCAAACCCCTTCCTCTGTTGGAACCCCTCCTATTTGACTCTCGCTCTTCCGCCCTCCCCTTCCTCTTTCCTCTCTCTTCCCATCCTCGCTGGCTCGATAGCTAGCTACGAACATCCGTGTTTTGCATTATTAAATACGCGACACCAGCCTCTCAATACTCTGATTTTATGGGAAATTCGTGAATGAAATAACTCGTTCGTTTTTCGCTGTGTCATAGCTTCTTTCCAGGCGTTACGTATGAGCGAGCCGTGTCGAGCTTCTTCGTGAATCCTGCAAAAGGTTTATTTCTCTTTCCCATTACACAGCTCTCTATCGGATGATCAGAAGATTTTATTGGTTTAGATGAGAAGATTGGAAAGGATGTTGGAACAGTGCGTTTTTTAAGTTTCGATGAAATAGTAATCAATAGTTATATTAATTTGAACTGACAATAAGTTTGATGATAAAAAAAAAAAAAAAACTATTCAAAACTAAATCTTAGTGTAATTTTCTGTAAATCTTTTTGATAAAAATTTTAGCATATTATAGTATTTTTCTTTTCTCAAATAATTTTTAATTAATTAAACGTATGAAAAACAATATACCGTGAGTCGACTTCGACCACTATTACTGCGGGGGAGCTACTTCTTTTTACTAATTTATTTTATATTATGAAAATTTTTCCACCAACATAATATTACAAAAATTAAATGTACGTTTTATACGTACATAGATTAGTCATTACTAGAAAGATGTTTGTTGATAATTGTAGATCTGTTGACATAATCTTGAAACTGTTTATTTATACCAACGATATTTTAATGTAGACAGATCTAATGTCTCAGGAGGTTTACAACTGCATTCGAAATGAAACGGTGATAAAGTTGTACGTTAATGTAATATAGCGCTAAAACATGTAAATGTGTAACTCAGCAATTTAAATTAAGATTATAAATAATTTACTATAATGACTATATTGTGTTTAATTAATGTACAAATTTATACACATATTTGTTAATGATTATTAACGCAAATATGATATGAGAGGAAGAGAGAGAGAGAGAGAGAGAGAGAGAGAGAGAGAGAGAGAGAATAAAATATTATATGAATAAAAGATAATATGTGCGGATTATTATTTACTAAATATATATGCTGATGTTTAAAAATTGAATATTTTAGGCGGATTAAAATTTCGATCGTTCTTGTTTTGGATATCATATTTTTAGCTTTTATAAATGGAGATAAATATGAGAGCATACACATTATTCTCGCATTTACGATTCATGTGTTGACGTTCTTCACAGATTGATAAATCTGTCCGCAACCACAGAAAATCAAGCTTCTCGATCTTCTTCGATACAAAAGGTAACAGATTGACGAGGTCGGCCTAAAGCCATTAATGATTCAAGAAATTGAAGGTAGATTGAAAAGGGTTCTGCAGTCAATAACACTATACTTTCAAACCACATTATTCTTCTCGTTTTTGCCTCGACCATACTATCTCGCCCATGCTCTATTTCTAAATTCGATTTTACCTAGTAAGATTGACTTTAATTTTGTAACAGTGTTAATACTGTACGATCTGTTGTTGGATACTGATTCGATTCTCTTATATAATAAATAAAACCGTGATAATAATTTTATCTGAATATATATAGAATATCTGAATATTCTCTTATCGCTTACAAAAAATACATTACAGTTTTTTTTACAAAAAATTAAATATACAGTAAAAATCTAAAATGTCAATCACATTTATGAAAATAATAATGGTGATAAGATAGGATAAAATAACGGGGTTGAAATCAATCCAGAGAGATGTATATGCGGGTTAGTTCATATGTCATATATACAGATATAAATGCACGATATGATAATCGGGCTTAGCTGTATGTATCATAATTACGCACGGTTAGTCGGATACGAAGAGCGGGAGTGAACTAATAGAGGAAGAAAGATGGAGATAGGAAGTGAGAGCGTGTGAGTAACGGGGGAATGAAAGGGATGGAGGTGTGCAGCAGCTTAGATGAGAAAAGTTTTTGCCGTTTTATTGCTACGGCAAGCGTAGATTCAGAATATACGCGCGCGCTCCTATTATCTACCTATCTGGCGTGTGACCCCGGTTAAACAGTCATAAACAGTCACCTATCCAAGATAACATACACGATGGCACGCTTTGCTTCTGACCGTTCGAGCGTGTATAATGATATTAATTATTAAAAGCAGAGCAGAACGACAACAGGCAACTCCGTCAAAGCGGCGTCGGTGATGACGGTGCCTGCGGCTTATTTCTCGTGCTATTATATTATTTTTCGTCGCGACCTTTTCCGCGCTTCGTGCAGCCGGTTATTAAGGCGAGGTGCAAAGTGACAGCAAGGGGCAAAGGTAAGGCAGGTTAAGCACAATAGTTTTTCGTGAAAGTAATTTGATCTGTGTACGAACACAAAGAAGATCCCTAATAGCACTGGATTACGGTGTCATATTGCGTGTCTTCTGAAATCGCGGCTAAATAGAACGTTCAGTAATATGACCAATCATATGTTTTACACATCAATGAATTTATTTTACGATCACAAATTTTTCGAGCTGCAAATCATGCAGTTACTGAAGATAATATTATATTATAAAAAGCGTTTAAAATAATTAATATATATGTGCAATATAATAAAAATATATTTAAAAAAAAGAATACGATATATTAGATCTCTTATATTCTCACTATTATGTTTACAACAAAATTGATAGTTGGGATGTTTTAATGCTTTTTTTTTCTTTTTTTAACAAAAAGATAAAACTTAATTTAATTAGAAAACGTAGACAGAAATTTCTGATTATCTTGTATCGCGCGACGAAAAATTCATTTGATGTGACAGACACTAAAGTACATAAGTACATGTTAACCGTTTGCGAAAGAATTTCCATTTTTTCCTTCGTACATTACGCAACACCTACATTGGTCCGAGTAGTCCGGATAATACGATAAATGGGGAATGCGATGCAGTTACCCATGACATGGGATGTAGACGATGAGAAGCGATGGAAAAGGGAGATGGGGCGGGAGGGGTGAGGTCATGGAGTCTGCCACCACCCGGAATTCGGGATTCCTGCCGAGATGCCTAATTGCTATGGGCCACGCACACGAGGAATTAATAATTAAAATAAAATATTGCCGCGAACGGGTCGAGCGCGTCTCCCCTCTTTTATCCGACGACGAGGGTGTCGGGTGAGACGAGGCGGGGTGCGACGCGACACCGACAGCGGCGGCGGCGGCGGTGGTGGTGGCGGCAGTCGTGCTCTGGTTTTCAGCCCCACAGGCGGTAATATACATAATTAAACATACGTGACTTATCTGCTGAAAAATGTTGCGTTTAACACCCACCTCCGTCCCCCGAGCTGTGCACCCTCGTACTCCTCGTTCTCTTTACGCGGTCGCCTCCTCTCATCCGGCGACCTCGTTGCCATCGCCCCAAACCAGGACGCGTGACACACTGCGCGTGGTTCTCTGCAGATACCGGTATATTGTGCGTCTGCGGTTTCCCAAATTATAGTCCTTCTTCATTTTATTTTTATTTTTTACTGCTCGTATCTCCCAGAAAACTTTGGTCACCCCCATTTTCTTGTCCCTCTCTTTTTCCTTCCGAATCTAGCGATATGTATATGTATATTTTATGTACGTATTTCCCCTTGATGTCCTACATTAGCACGCTTGCTCGGCCGTATTATTAACTAACGTACAATTTACCCATGCGATGAAAACGCTGTGAGATTCCGGAACGTCCGTCCGTTTTTTCAATTTTCTCGGAAGCTTTTGGAATTATATTTTTTCCGCCCAGCATACCTCTTTACTCGTTTTCCTCTCTTGCCTGTAATACGTCGTATACGTTTGGTGTTTCCGCCTTTATTTTGTTCTCGTTCGTACTCTGCCGGTAGCAGGACCGGTTAACGTTCAATTTGCCGATGCGGAGGAAAGTTCAAGATCCCGAAGTAGCTCGTTTCCTTCTCAAATTTCTGAAAAAGTTCTCTCAAATCATAGTACTTACTTGGCTCGTTCTATCGTCTACCTTAAGTTCCTGACTCATGTTTCTCCTTTTCTTTTTCTCTCGCATTGTTCTATGATATATTTTGGATATTTTCTTTAAAATTCTATTTGATATTTTTTTCTTCCACTACATTTTATATAGTATTTTTTAATGTAATACAGTAAATTGTGAATTTGAAATTTTTTCTCGCAAATTTCTTGAAAACTTGTTAAACTATTAATTTTTAATTCCCTTGTCAATTCCCTTCTAATTCTGTTGATATACATTATTAGCAGCTGTGTTGCTTTTTTTTTAAATTTCTTTTTATTCAGTACTTTTACATATCTATGTTAAATATAAAAAGTTGTAAAGTACTTCGTTTAATGTGACACGTGGGAGTTATTTTGATTGCATGGTATATGATTAATTTACGTAGAACGTACTATAGGCAAGATCCTTTGGATTTACAAAATAATTTCTTTTCGAAATAGTATGCAGGAATGTGCTCTATACAATTACATCTTTAAAATTTATCCAAACATGCTTTCCTTAATTTATAGCATTTATTATAAATTTTACTGTCTGTCAATGTACTAAAATTAAGAATGTAAAAGTTTTTTACAGACTTTGTGCGATTTCTTCTACTTTCCTTTGAAATCTGATTAACTTGTTTAATCCTATTATCAAGCGGACGCTCGATAGGTACACCGTGCCATGTCCTTTATGGCATAATTAGCCTTCCTGAAGCGCGAAATAAGATAAGACAACGCGCAAAAGCTCCTCTGAAAGCCTTTCGTTTTACATCGACAAAAGAAAGGAAGAATTATGGGTTGTACTAATAATTGCTTTGCTCGTATTTCGCGAATAACCTGTGATAATTGAGTTATTTAATTAAGAAATTAATAAATAGAATATAACATGAATATTTTTTGGCTACAGCGATTTGCATTAAATGTCATTTATTGCAGTTAAATATATATCTATTCATAAAAAGGAATAAATCTTACTTTTTATTTTCTTGAGCGTATTGTGTTTTTTTTAAAGCAGCTTTCTCTCTGATTTCGTCAAGTAGCGCAATGCAATAATTACATAAAAATGTAAATACATGCGAATTGTATGGGTTAATGAGAATGCTTCATAACACGTGCGCATACGACTTAGGGGCGGCCTATAGTTTCTTGCCTTCCGTGCATATAAATATCTGTTTTGAATATCTCGACTTACGTGAGGTCTAGATATATATAATCGATGAATGCATGAATACAAAATACACAGAAGAATTTTAAAGCACAGAAGAATTTTAAAACTTTGGGAACTAACGAATTCCGAAGACGAACAAGCGCAACAATATTATAACGTTATACAAAATATGTGTAATTAGACACGTGATATCGTTATTGTCTGTGCACGATGCGAAAATGCGACCGAACGATTTATCGCGTTCCAGCAACGCAATTTAATGATCAATAATAATGTTATAAATAACATTTGCTATAAATACGTCCATTAATGCGTATCTATGTCATCGTTCATCGACTATTGTAAACCGGGCATATTAAGGGTTGAATTATTTGCATAATTTACATTACAATTTACATTACGTTTCAAGTCTGTCCCACTTTTTTCTCGCGCAAGAATCGTAAGAAAGTAATTACTGTATAGTAACGGAATTGTATAGGTGGAGGATACATAACATTTCCATGCTATTCGCGCGCGATATCATATTCTAAATGGATCTACTAATACTGATTATCCGCGCGATTCATTATACGACGTTTATTACATTCAGCAGCCAAACAGTAATATCAAACTCATGAGCGATGATCGTTCGACGCTGTATTTTTTTTTTGCCCTCTTTTTTTTACCTCTCCCGAGAAGAGCTTTTTTTCCTGGACATTTTAACAATGCAAGGGGGACCTAGGCTATCTCGGCCAGTATTTCAACGCGATACGAGTCTGTGACAAATAGCTACCGATGTAATGAATATGAAACGCAATTTCCCTCCCTCTCTCCTCTAACTCGCGCGCAGTAACCCTTTTACCCCACTCTTTGTCCATAATATGACGCATGACGTTGTACGCTGTAAAACGTTAAAGCAAAGTATTCTACTTACTCGCGTTGTTCTTTATACGCCAACTATTCGTTTCTACTTTTTTCCAACAATGGGTCATAACAAGAGGAAAATTGGATGCGAGTGCATATTCTCACTTCCCCGTTTACACGTTGAATAGATTTTTTTCCTGTTTGCGTAAAAGCCCATTTATATCCCATTTAATTATCATTATACATTTATTTTAAAGCAGCGTTTTTTAATTGTTTTCTTTGTGACGTATACTTTATTTTCTTAGTGAATTTTTTTTGATATTATATATTATATATATATAACTTGAATAGAGTACAAATATATATATATATATGTATATATCTCTATTATTGAAATGATATATGATTTGTAGAAAAAAGATAAAGGTAATGGATTAGAGATTTTCATCGTTGTGATATATTTTACAATAGTACGATGTAATAATAATAAAATAGAATATCGGATATACTTTACTAACTTGCTTAATCTGTCTGCGTTAACGGACTCAAAATAATTATAATATGTTTGGAAAAATAAATAATAGCTACATGTACACACATACAGAGATCCCTGTTTTGTATTTTAAGCAAACAATATCCTAGCCTCTCATGCCGTCCATGTTTGTCTGCAATGCAAAAGATCTTCTTAGAAACATAAGCTACAGACTTTTCGAATATTAATACTCGTTTCTTATTTATTTTTACTTAACGATAATCATGGCAAGCTTGCGAAATTGCGAAAGAGCAAAGCGTTATTAATAACGGCAGCGGCATGGGCGTATGCGACATCTTTATGCGATGTGTGCGGAAAGATGACAAATGAACAAACGCAAAGTCCTTGTGTTGCTTCCCCTTTCCTATTATACGGTTAATGCCAAGAATACCGTCCCTCTTCGGCTACATCTTCTTGATATCACGACTTCTCACTCTCGCATGTCGCATAAATATGTACATAACGTTGCATGCTAATTGCTCAGCTGGCTCAAGTAAACCTCCATGAAATTACAAGAATGATATTAACATCAACAGTAACGTGTCAGTGCACCCGATAATGGCTAAGTCGAAAGTTTCCGTGTAATTAAATCTCTACGGCATATCGTTTAAACTTATCGTTTCTCCGCTGACTCTTCTGCATTAACATTCAGTACGCGGACGTTTTGTGAGCACTAAAATTTAAATGAAAACTTTCGATCTGCGATACGTTCTACTATACACGAACACTATTATTTGACTCGTTATATCTTTTTAATTAACATTATTCTAAATGAGCGATAATTCAGAAAGTATGAGATAACAAAGAATGCGTCGACTATTGCAAAATTTTTGGATATTTACTTTTGAATATAATTTTAAGAATAATTATTATATTCAATATTATTCGAATTTGATGTATAAACTTTTTGATGATACAATGGAGAAATTTCAAAAATAAAATGACTGTCCTTAAAAATTCAATCTTGTTTTTACATGCGGAAATACGATCGTGTGAAAACATACTGATCGTATAAAAAAAAATCTGATGACTATCTATGGCTCTGACAAATGTTGCGTATATCTTAATAAATAATATCGTGGCGAAATAAAGAAAAGCACGCGCAAAATTATTCATATTTGCATTTACAATATGCAAATACGTACAGAAAACGTTTATTCGCATATGTTATATTGGCTGGTGTTTTATTGCATCCGGATTTGCTGTATTTTCTTACTCTTCTTTTCGCGGCATCTACGTCAGGATCCATGCGTGTCAGAGGCATGAAATTAAATTCATGTCAAAGATAATTGTCATATCGCAACGACGCGATGTCACTCAAGCTTTTTGTTATCACGTGCACTGATGTTCTCGCATACCTACGGACGTATTACGCATTCGCATATATGTGATTGGAATTAAAAAGACGCAAGTATATACAAATGAGAAGTAGAAACGTGCGTGAAAAATATATATATAATTTGAAATTGAATAAATTTGTATTGACAAAGAAATGAATTTTTTCTTAGAATGGAAAATTTAAATCAATTGGAAATATTGTTAAAGAAAGTAAATAAATTATTTTACTGGAAAAATATGAAACTTTATAGTATTTTATGATCTAAAATTTTATACGACAGATTATTTCTTATTTTCACAATATGGAAAACAAAATCTTTTTATACGTACTAAATATCACATTTTCGAAAGAACATAATACTTCATTACTTAGTACGATATCCGATTATAAGTATAAAAATATTTTGGTAAATTTTTAAACAATTCATTGATAATATCTTATTTGCCATAGATTTGCCTTTTTATGTCTCGGCTTGTTACAAATAAAAAATTCTATTGATTTATTATAAAAGATATATGAGAATTGATGTGATTTGAACGGGATTCTATGCCGTAAAGAGAGAAAAGAGATGATGAAGAACGTATATTGTGAAACAATATAAGTTTTCTCTACATATATGCAAATAATATTATAACTTGTTCCTCAGAAATGAGGACTGTCGTAATAGAGACACGTTAGTTCAACTTGGATGACTTTAATTACGTATCACGTTATCTATGAGAGAAAGTTAATCAAAACTTCTTACAATTATACTTCTGTTAATTATGCAAGATTATGCATTACATGTGTACAAAGATTAATTTTTAACAATAGTCTAAAATTAAATATATAGATACTTGAAACCATTCTTGTTTACGCGCATTTATAATCACAATAATTTTATATAATTACTCTAAATATTTTATTTAATAAAAGTATGCGTTTTTCACTTTTCGTAAAAATTTTTTTTGTAAAAATTCAATTTTTGTAGTATAAAAGTCATTGGAATGATGTCTTAATCTTTCCGCGATCTTACGTATCATTAAGATATTGTGCTGTTTGGAGAAATCGTGTTTCAAATTTGCATCTTACTATACACATATACAATACCGTGTCGACAGAACAAGCGGACAGCGATAAGTAAACCGTATATTAGCGCCTGGAGATCCCCAATCCGCCATTAATACGATAGTACTGAATATCAACGACCCGACCGAACGAAATTCGTAAACGCTCGGAACGATAAATGCAATGCCGGTTGACTCTAATCAAAATTTACGTAAAATCCCCAAGAGCGAGGCAAGACGCTTATAGCGCTCTACCGTCTACTTTGTCGCCGATATCGATTTTCAAAGAGCGTCGTACTTGAACCTCTTTAACCCTCTCTTGCGCGCGGTCGATCGATCGCTCGAGCAATCGCGCCGAGAGAAATGCGTGGATTTAATGAGTATTGGCACTCGAAAGAGACTCGATACACGAGTGTCGATCTTTCGTGATCGTAATCTTCTTAGACGACAATGTAAAGACGAGAAGCTAGTATTCGCACAGGTAATTCTAGAAGCACGCAACGGCGCAGAGGGATACGTAAGGATGAAAGGGGTGAGTGACGGACATATCGGGAGGAAAAGAGAATGAGAAACATACACTAGAGAGGCCGAAGGGATTGGCGAGGAGAGAATGGTCTCCCCTGTGTATTTTACGAGCGTCATAAAGTGTACACATTGTGTTACAAGCAGTCGAGAAGATGGTATGTACGAGCGGTCATGTGTACGCACGCGGTCTCATTGTGTGCTCACTCACGGTTTCGCGCCACGATACTCTCGGTTATAGGAACGTTTATACACCGTGCGTACAGTCAACGTTAGGAACCTCGGCGCAAACGTCATCGGGCGCAGTGGCAGATTACGGCGATACCCGACATGCATCAAATCCAGAAGCTGGAAATATCAAGCATGCCGCCAGAGAAGGTTGATTCTCATGCGACGTGCTTTGATCTACGACGATGGCCTAAAGGATTATGTATGTATCGCATTATTCCATATGAGTTGATAAAGGAGGAATCGCACAGAAAGAGAGAGAGAGAACTTTTCAGTATATCATGAATCGAGCACATTAACCTTTACATATAATCTATAGAAAAATATATTTTTGAAATGTAAGCGATAGATACTGTGGTGAATCATTTTTCTAGCATATTATTATAGTAATGTATTGCATTTAATAAAAATTAAATGGTTTCGACGATTTTTAAATTGTGACGTTTCATAACTAATGTTTATAAAAATATACATTTCTTAGTATATTTTAATAATACATGTAATAGGTATAAATCACGCCCTCCTCCCCCACACACGTACGCACACACACACACACACACACACACATATGAATATATATAATATAAATTTTTAACAATTAATATACAGTTTAATATGAGAAAGAAAAATATGGGTGTTTTTAATTTTTAATACATAAATAATCAAATTAATGAAAAAATAAAAATGCGTAAATAATATGTCTGTAATTTCGAACAAGCGATTTTATAATCAATATTTTACGACGTTATTGGAAATATAACACAATTGTAACATGAATATATATTGTATCATATATTTTACATTGCAATCATATTGCTCGTTTTTAATATGATAGAATTTATTTAAATATCTATAAAAATGCAATAAAGAAGAACGCATGTATTCTAATGTTTTTTTTTATATTATAGTAATATAAAAAATTTATTAAAAAAATGTATGTTTGTGTTTGCGTATGTGTAATTATATATATTGTTAAAATATGTGGAAAAAGAGAAAAGAAGAGAGAGAGGAGAGAAAAAAAATACGCATATTAAAATATTAATTGTGAAACATCAAACATTAAATAACGAGTATAATCAGAAAAAGGGCATATCGAAAATTAAGAACGAACCGTCGCCGTCGTTTGCTTTTTAAATTATACTTTTATTTTGCCTTAAACTTGTATATGATTCAAATTGAAAAAGGAAAAAGTCAAATTGTTTTGTATACGTAACAACGTAAAAAGTGCAACGGCAAAGCGTCTGAATAAGGTTGCAAAAGTCGTCGTACGTTTAATTAAGAAAAAATCCCATAATCCACTAATGGGCGTAACGATGTCGCCGAAAAGGGACATAGGCATCGCAAAGAATAGGAAGGGGTATTCTTTTTCTCCCTGGATTTTGCACGGCTACCAGCAAGCCTTTGCCCTTAATTCCGTAATACGAATATATGCATCTACTAGCGAGAGGAAGGGAAAGAGAAATAGAGAGAGAAAGAGAGAGGAAGGGAAAGAGAGAGAGAGAGAGAGACAGAGATAAAGATAGAGAAAGAGGATGGGCATAATGCACGCTCGTCTGAGTACAGTCTGTAATTATGAAATAACCCCGGACCCTCTTACGCTTCTATTATCGTAGCTTTTTACGCCAGCACCAGAGAAACCACGGCAAATTTTTCCGTGCCCTGGGCCCGCGCTCGAAAAGTCGTTCTCCATTTTCCTTCCGGTTGTTCCCTTCCATCCCAATTGACTATAAAGCAAGGAAAAAGAGAGGGAGTGTATTCATAAGTGTGTCAAGCTAGCATCATCGTTCATGTTGTTTCTAACTATAGTATGTCATTTTTCGCATATGAAACGAAAGTTCTCTCGCGAGCTGTGTACCATTTTTTGTTGTGCTGTGAATACCTGATGCACGTAATTAGAGAATAATATTTTACATTATTCTCGTGAAGCAATAAATTACACATAAATGAATTAATATGCATTTATTATTATCATCCTTTATCTGTGTATTAAACTATTTAAAAATATATTTAAATAATAAAAAATTTTCACGTTCTTATCGAGATACATTTGATTTGGAATATTGAAATATTTTCATGATAATTAAATACTTTTATCATATAAGTATATATATGTGTAATTCAGTACGTCGTTCTCACACAAAAATAGGTATAATTTTTCCTCGTGGATTTTGAGATTTTCAGTGGCCCGATTACATAAGCGTATCGCGCCGCTCCGATCCTTGAATTATTTATGCCGACTTTATCGAGGACCGTTGCACCGCAGAGACTGAACATTGTGCATTCACAATAAGACGAGGGCAATGTATTCTCTAATGGTACGTATGTATAAAGATGTATTCGAAAAGAAAAAGATTAAGTGATATATAAAGATTCTTGATAATTGTGTCAATAATAACGTTAGAAAAGATTTATATATACACAATACACAATTAATTTATATACCCGAATTAATTTATATACAAGATTTGTATATACTTAATACACAAATAATTTCAAAAATTTCTTCTATCAATTATATATATATATATATATAAATTTTTGATGTATCTATAAGCATTACTTCTATGTGCTTAGTTCACATGTTGCATTAATTTCATAAAAATCGCCTCTCGGCTTAATGTACGAAGCGCAATTTGATTCTACAAAGTTTTTTTAACGGGACGGACTTTTTTAGCTTTCTATTACAAGTTTGAAATTTGTGATCTCTTAAAGCTCTTAATTCTTCGATATTCGCGATGCAAGCGTTACAAGCAAGAATTACCGTCGGTTAGACAATACAACCGTTGCCTACGCTACATGTCCACGTGGTTTACACAATACCTACGCAGCGTATTCGCGTGGCCGCTTTACAGCGTTAGCAGTTACATCGTGTTTCGCTAACACCCTATTCATTACCCTGCTCACTCCATCAACCTCGGCATACACGAGTCGGGTCCGCGTTTCAGTCTCTTCGCATTAAAGCTCTAAATACTGTGCGACGAGAGCAAACGGGTCTTTGCCACATCAGGATACTATTATCTACTTCCTACTGTTTCTCTACACATAACCTCAATATATATATATATATATACACATCTTTCCATATCACAACTGTATTCTACGTTTGAAATTTCTCCATAGATGTCCCCCTTACGACGGCTGTATCAAAATCCGTAAATACTGCACCATAATTCGCGAAGTTTACGCGGACGCGAATTAATAGTTTACCTTTTGTAATTTTCGACCAGTTAACGACATTTTAATTGAAAAATTTTCCAACTTATAATAATTGAAACACTTTTCAATATGTTATTTTATAATTATATCTTAGTCTAATATTTTAATTACTTTTATGATATATATATGTAGTGCAGATATTTTTTTTTGCTTTTTTTTTTCGTATAGTGTTGCTTATATTTTCACGCGCGTATGTTTTTCTATACATTCTGCATCTATTGTAGATATAAATATAATTCAGAGTTGCTTGACACTGTGACACTATGCAAGTTGGAATATTTCTGCACATAAATTTTAGCTACCGGGTTTATATTTATAAAGCTACCTCACATTAACCTTCTCTTGTGGTTTTCTGTCGAATATTATTAAAAGCTATTATGATACGCATACTCGAAATGCGACCGTGCATTAACACACATCCATCGGTGTTCACAATTTTGTCATTGCAATATATGTAGATATGCTTTTAAAGGGTTTCGTTTACATTACACGATGGCAACTTTGATCACTGTATTTGTCGCAATTTTTGTTTGGTTTATTTGAGCTGTTAATTGACTGTAACAGAAATATCGTATTTTGAAGCATCATGCTTCGGCAATATGCTACATCTATACAAGACACGCGAAAAACAAGGCCGTTAAATTGAATCAACATTGCTTCCATGAAACATTCTCAATTAATCCATTAAGGTATAATAATATTGACGCCCATTAACAATCTATAAACCTATCTAAATACAGTAACCTCCCTCAAAAGATGATATTTCAAAATATATTGATTTATTGCCTATTGCCAATAAAATCGGATTTGTATTAGACCTAGTCTGATATATATCGCGTGTATAGGCTTAAAATTTCTATATGTGCTAGAACCTCGTGATGTAATCTACAATTAATGCGGAATTAATGCTATTTTAAAGTAACAGCTCGATGAATTAAATTGTCCTCGTAATATGGAAATAATGAGTGAAATTTATATTTATTCCCATTATTCTTTATTGGCTAGCATTAATTTTTATATTCAGCGAAAGAGCAATTTTTTTATTCGTACATATATATTTCTGATGGTTATTTTTTATATACATATATGATTTTCTTATATGTATACTTATATTATTTTACGCGTTTGCAATAAAAAATAATTATCACTCACCAGTGCGATGCGCAACAGCGGAGTTGTAGTACACTACGTTGATCTGTAAAATACAAATATCGAAATTATATAAAGTATAGTGTCCATAATGATTAGTATTTTAAAAAATGATTATTTGAAACTGAATTTTTTTTATCCATTAAATAGATGCTTGGTAAAAAAATTCTCTTATTTTCGAAGAAAAATTTTTTTTATACGGATTGTTTGATAATAATCGTATCATATCTCGTGTACAGGTAGAGCAGGTGAAATCGAAGAAAAAAGTCCTTTACCATTTTAAATTAATTTCTCAATGATTATTACGAAAATCACAAAATGGAAAAGGACTTTTTGCCTCGGTTTCACCCGCTCTATCTGTACACGATAGGTGATATCCGTCATCATCGGACACCCCGTACATATACTTTATAAATTATGATAAATAAGAATTATATCATACATTAATGCAAACAAAGATAAAGAAAACAGATTAATTTTACAAATAATAAATAATAAATGTAAGTTAAAAAATTACTTACCCCTCGGTTGCTCCGCCGTCGCCTGATGCCACCCCGGACCTCCTCCTCCTCTATTCGTATTCATCTCTTACTGCTGTTTATGTTGCTGCTCGCACAACATTCTCGCGAGAACATAGTTAATTATAATCGCGCACGTACTTATCAATAAGATATGACGATCGCGCGGCGCTTTGTACGGCACTCTCGACATTAATTTGTACACAACGCACATTTTCATTACGTCTGCGACGAGAGAACAACTACGCACCAAGTTACGTTTCGTTAGGCACTCGAAATTTATGCGCTATTCGCCGACGATATATATCTATTACTCATATATATATACGCTTGTACTTTAGAACAATTTTATAATTTTTTATTATAATACAAATGTACAAACGTACAAGTTAGAATTAAATCCCTAAACACTTGCGGATTGTAATATTGGAAAATATAGATTATGTTTGCCGATTGTTCTCACGATAGATTTTATAAAATAAATCTGACGAAATACGCGTTTCGACAAATTACAACAATGCGTAAACACCGATTTTTATTAATTAGTAACGTCTAATTATTTAGTTGCTTGAACGCCGTTTGTCAAAATTGATTTATCTCGTACTTGCTATTTTTCGTCAATGTCCGAAAATTGATAATAATATTGGCATCTAAGATCGTTAAAAAAACAATTACCGCTAATTAAAATCATCGTAAAACCATAATTTATTATTCCCATTTTTCGCCCATTTGTGATTCGTACTCGAAATGTATCGTATATAAATCGCGTGACATATCTGCTTTGATAAATTCTTGTTACATATCTCTCACTTCACGATATGTGAATGATTAATCGCGGAAATTAATTAATAACGCGAATTGATAATTTTAATGATCTTAGGAAATGATCACGTTCAACGTTGGCCAACACGGACTTGTCGCGTTCGCGATCTCGAGGTAAATGATACGACATATTTCACATACAGAGCACGGTGCGTCATGGCCTTGGAGCCCGAGTCTGACCGCGCGAATCATAAGGTCGTGTAAATAAAAACACCGTACGTCACGAATGCCGAATATCGACTATGTGACCAAATAATTTGTCGCCACCACGAAATATTTAATACATTACAAGATAAATTCATGCGAAAAAGATTGTTTTTTAAATTTTAAAGATTAGTCATTAACAAATATTCGATTATAGCTTCCTTCGTTACGTTCATCACTTGATCCTGCGTTTAATAAAATATTACCCCGCGTTGCTCTCAATCAAAAAATGATTAATAAATTACGTTCAAATCTGTAAAAAATTTCAAGCGCGAGACAAAATATGTAATTAAATTCAAACATATTTTTAAAATATAATTATCGCGCATAATCTCTCATCGTAATACATATATAAATAAAACAGTAATATATACGATTAATTCTTGTCATAAAAAACAATAAATATAATATAATCGCGGCGATAGCTATTCATCGAAGTAGATATTTCACGTGTAATAGAATTACTTTTTTATTTAAAGTAAAAATCGTAATGATAAAAAATGGGAATTATGAATTATTGCGATATTTATATATACGCACGATAATTATTTCTTTAAATATGCTTGGATTTAATTACATTTTGCTTTGTACCTTGAATATTTCGCTAATTTACATATAATTTGCTAATTATTTTTCGACGTACAAGAGAACATATAAAATATTAAAGTAACGAAGAGCCATCGATCATTTATAAATAATTAATTTGAGAAATTCAACAAATATAATATTAAATAAATCGATATATTATATTTTGTAGTGCGAAGAATATTTCGTAGAATATCAACAATAACATTAACCGCTACGTGTTCGGCTTTTGGTATGTATAAAGAACGCGTAATTGTTTATGTCTTGTCATTCATCGCGACGAGACGGGACGGTACACATCGCTCTCCGCATGTAGTGAGATATTATTTCTCGAGACGCGCGAGCGGAAAACCTTAAGCAGGATCATTTTCTACGATCATTGAAATTATCGTAATTCATGCGGTTTTATTAATTCCCGCGATTAATCATCCGTACGTCAAAGCGATAGGTATTTATCAAAGCAGATATCGCAGCGATTTATTTCGAGTGCGAATCGAGAAACGATAGAAAACAAAGAACATAAATTATCGTTTTATTATGTTCTTTGCAGACGGTAATTATTTTTCTTTTAATAATGCTTGGATGCCGATTATCGTGAATAGGTTTCAGTCGTTGACGAAATATCGCAAATATGAGATGAATAAACTTCGATGGAGAGAGTAGCGCGTCGCGACGCATTTGAAAAGTCACTTGTTACTAACTTTATCGGAATAAAATTCTTTTAATAAAAGTCGGCGTTTGTACATTGTTGTAGTTTGCCAAAATGCGTATTCTGCAAGACTCTCATTACGTTGAATTTTCGTCATGCGAACAAACATACATATATGTCGGTAAACCTAATCATACGTGTTTTCGAATATTGCAATTATTTTTAATTTTAATAACATAATATGACAATAAAATTTTCCTAAAATATAAACATATGTATTAATAATAAATATATAGAGTTATTGAATAACGCATAAATTTCTAGCGCCGGAAAAATCTTCGTGCGTAATTCCCGCGTTGTTCTGCCGTCTCGCAAATGTTTTAATGCGCATTATACAATTACATAATATCGGAAGTACCGTGCAAAGTGCCGCATGATCGTCGTATCCGACGATCTGACAAGTGCGCGTGCGTGATTATAATTAACTGCGTTTTCGTGAATGTTGAGCGAGCAGCAGCATAAACAGTAGCAAGAGATAAATATGACTGGAGGAGGAAGCCCGGTGACGACGGCATCAGACGACGGCCGAGCAACTGTGGAGTAAGCAATTTTTTAACTTATTTATTATTTGTAAAATTAATTTCTCTCGTTTATCTTTATGATCGTCCATTTGTATCTCATTGTATAATATACTAATTCTTATTTAACATATTTTATAAAGTTTTATAAAATTAAAAGAATTTTCTTTCAAAAATTACATAATTTATTTATTCAATTTTTATTTAATGTACAAATATAGAAAAAAATTCAGTTTTTTGAACAATAATTATTTTTTAAGATATTAATTATTACGGACACAACTTTATATAATTTAAATATTTGTATTTTACAGATCAACACGGTATACTGCAACTCCGCTATCGTGCATCGTACCAGTGAGTAATAATTATTTTTTATTTGATATAAATATGTATATACACACACACACATAAGAAAGATATTACAAGTATGGTACATTAAAAATTTAATTCTTTGCTAACAATTATCAATATATTGAAAATAAAATATATGTTAATAATAGATGCTGCAATAAAAAATATGCTGGAATTAACGGGAGTTAACAAGCGCAGAAAAAAATCATCAGAAAAGAATTTTTTTTTTAATGATTAATTTTTTATTAAAACAATACATTGAGTAAACTTTCTAAAAAAGATTGAGAATATATATAAAGCAGTTCAAAATATTCAAAATTCTTGCTCGTGTATAAATATATGATTACAAAATCCTGGCTATTATTTCTGCTACAAAATATAAGTGAATTTGAAGGAGCTTCAGGCTTCTTAGAGATAATATAGTAATTATTTTTCGCCGTATAGCGCTCCATTTCCGTAAAAGTTTTGATGAGTTTCTTAGCTTTGGTGTTGAACACTTGCTTCAATTTTGTCCAATTTCTACTGTATTATAATTTTAATATTTTGAGTGTGTATGTAAACATTTCTACAGATCTGCTTAATATTAGCAAATTTAAAATTTTTATTTTAAAGATACTTTAAACTTTCGTAAGATCATTTTACAATTATTTCAAATAATAGATAAAATAAATTGTAAGCTTTTATTCCTTGGCAATCCTGATTCTTGAAGCATCGAAAGATGCTTTTAAAATTCATGCAATCGTCGCATATTTAAAGTATTTACCTACCTGTTGAGCTCACTATTAAAGAAAAATACATTAAATGTATATTTTCTATAACTTTATCGGCATCTTTGCTCGATCGATTTGATCTCTTTTATTTACATTTATATTTTACTCATTTCATTACTTAAAATTTCGCAAATTAAATCGACTTGCAGATGAATAATAGATATTTATACGAAATCGCGAGAATAATAAAAATATTTTTCCATTTGTATAGATAAATAGATGCGCGCGATACCTGACACATTTATTTTCACTCGCTGTATTGTGCTCTTTTTAGACAAGGCGAATGATAAGCGCGCGCGATTAAAGTTACTATCTCGCATTTCGAAAATTCTAATCTTACTTTTGTCGGAGAGCTTGTCACAATGCTTCACAACGTGAAGCATTGGGCTTGACGATACCTAATAGATAGAGGCAAGAAATTCAAAAGGACGAGATTACTCGCGTACGTGGCTGCCGTTGCCACTTAGAGCCACGTCGCACCATTTGCTTTGCAAATAAACCCTCCCCTCTCTCTCGTTTTCTGTGCCACTGTTTAGTTGCACGCATTCAGCCACTCAGCACACGTTCCATCATAAATATGTATCATCTGCATGTACGTACGGATGTAGCAAAATGCACACATATTCACACACGAGTCGCGCACCGACGTCAGCGCCTAACGTAATCGCTCATCGGTTTGCTCTCGTACACGCATTTCTATAACATTTTACCACCAAGCATGCCCGCGTGGTTACGTCCATGTTCATGTACGGAACACACGCGTCTATACGCGTAAATACATACTACGAATAAAAAAAACACACGTCTGGTAACGTGCAGATAAAAGACTCACGAAGTGGGCCTGTTCTTCATTAAAGTATGTGCGCGTGTCCGCGAAAAATTTTTAATATCCTCAATTAGAGAGGGGAAAGAAGAAAATAATTTTCGCGGAAGATAAATGCGTTTAATAAACGGAACGTTTTGTCGACCTGCGAACTTCCCGGAAGCAATGCGCACTTAGGCAGCATATGGAAGTGACGTGTTGTCTAGATACGAGCCGCCCTTGTCGACCTCCGAATACGGATAATTATCGTCGGGGAGATATATCTTTACCATCGTATCGTCGCGATCGAGGATGAACCCTACAACCCTATCTATTGCTAAGTGAACACATAGCAGTGTTGAAAAAAACTAGAGTTTCGGTTGATACAAATGTAATTTATTCCATTTTATTGATATATACATATATATATATATATATATATATATCGATTAATGATTTCAAAATATAAAATCAGCTAATATAATCTTTAATTACTTTGTATCTTAATAATACAACTATTGAATAATTTTTTTTTTAACTTTTAACTTACATTTATATTCCGATAAAAAAACTATGTTTAACTTAAATAATATTTTCAAGGATAATTTTAAAAAGCTCGTATAGTTGTATATTTTGTACGTAAATCTTCGTATAGCTATAAAACACGCGTTTCGGCTGTCTTTCTTCTTTTTTATCCATTGAATAAAACCAAGCCTATCATATGCATTGAAACAAGGGAAAAAAGAAGCGAATGCCATCGCGTGGGACATTTTGGACGGGTACGCTGTCGCACGCGGACTTGCGCGCTACTTTGTATGAAAAGCAGGAACAATTGGCTTTGCATGCAGGAGAACACATCCATCCATTCGATGCGTCCGCGGGAGAGGAGTCAGGCAGAGCGTGGCCGAACTGCCGTCGATGTTACTACTGCGTCACGGTGCTGCGGAAGCGCATTTGCATACCTACTGGTTTATACTTTTTCGATATCGAACCCGCGGCCCAACGCAGTCGCTCGATCTGGGCGCGAAATTGCGCTACACTTCAGGGCTCCGCCAGTATCGTCGTTACGTCGTTGCTAATTTAAGGGTCTTGGCGATCTAACGGCTCCCCGTGGCTTCGCGTACCCGGCTCTTTCGGCTGGTTGCCATCGTCGTTATCCCGGCCGGATATTGCGATACGATGGCCTCTAACTGCTGCCAGCGATGCCGTTGCGTTCGGTTACCCACCGACGCATCGCTTTTTGCGAGAAAGAGAGAGAGAGAGAGAGACAGAAGCGTTTTTCCCCGGCTACCCAACGTACGTAATATCCCGTCGTACGTAAGGCTATTCGCTCGGAGACTGAAGAAGAACAGGCACTGTATCGCGTCGCGAGAGAAATGGCCCGATATCGCACACTAGGGAGTGCATCTAGTTAAGCTGTACTTCTCTCGAGGATCGACTGAACTGTTCCAAAATTCTTTATTATCTTTAGAGCGTTTAAAGAGAACCGGTTGACCGAGATCCGTATGTAAAGTAGAAGAAAAATATGCAAGAGAAAAGATATGGATTTGTGTGAAAATAAAAGAAGCAGTGCGAAGAAAATGAGTACTGTGAGTCGTGTGATTATTGAATCTCAGCTTCTATTTTTTAATCAATTTTTTAAATAACTAACATTTTTGGAAATAGTTCCTCAGCAATTTCTGCAGAAATATTACGTAATCTATCCATATAAGAGTTAATACAGTTGATTATAAAGGTTTATTTAATTATACTTTGCAAGCAAGCTTTGCGTGTTAGCTCATTAACTGCCCGTTGCATATATACACACTGAGCTAGAATGGAGTTATCGATTAGTACGCGAGTTTATAATGACTGAGCCACTTAATTGCGATATGTGAGATTTACCTAATCGCTGGAGCAAACGAGTAATCAAACGAACTGTGTTTTAAAGTACCCCTTAAGTATAGAAATTTACGAGGTATGAATTCAGAGTACGTAGTTGCCATAATATACAATAACGATAATTAGTTGCAGTTAATAGCAAGTTAGTTCACATAATTTACTCACAGTCAGTCTAAAATGTAATAAAAATAATATTGCTGTTTTTCTTGCGGTTTTTTCCATTAATGTATCATTTTTATTGTTTATTTGCTTTTAATTAATAATTTGTATACATTTATAAATATAGTATGTAGCTACTTAAATTTTTTGAATATAATTTTTTGAATATAATTTGAATAAATAAATTTTTGTAAATATTTTTTTCATGCAACATATATAAAATACCAAATTAGTGTCACAATTAGTTGACAAATTGCTTCCTTAAAAAGTTAGCGCTCAAAAATCTATAAAATCACGGTTATTTTTTACATTTTTACAAATATCAGGGAAAGCACGCGTCTTTTAACAAAAAGTACCGAAGCAAAAGTTGTAGAGAATTAAATTATCTTTCAAATGAGATCAAAATTAGTGTAATTTGTTCCACAGGTTTCCGAATAAACGTCAATAGCCGAAAAAACATTTTTCGGTACATTCGTAATTGGTTATTAACTGGTACTACCAAATATTTTATATAATATCCTATTGAAAATCTTTTTATTATATAATAATTAATCAATACTAACTTTTGAGGTATATAAAATATATCAGTTATATATTAAAATTTTTTTTATATTTTGCGAAATTAAATAAACATTTTGTTTTAATAATGTTAAAAATTGTATAATACTAATTGAAAAATAATCAAGTTTAATTTTTGCTATTCAATTATAGTCGTTGAAGTAATATAATAAAAATTATTACTTTTTATTAAACGCGGTACACAAAATATATTCGTCGAATTTTCGAAAGATACATTTATTATTTTTTCTTTCCGCTGTATTTGGAAACGAGTCACGTTCGATGCCGATGAAATTTACATTTTTACCGAGTTGAGTTTGATGCAAATTTCTGGCAAATTTTTTCCCATCACTTCCCCCTAAAGCGATCATATTTCGCTAATCCACAAGTTCACTTCGGGAAATAGTCGCGGAAACATGAACTAGCTTGTGGCGTGGCCGACGGTGGTTTATTTAAAACATCCATGTGGTTTTTGTTAACCATACATACGGAATATGAATTTATATCATCAGTTTGGCCGCTTTCGAATAAGCGACTGGCATTTCGATTGACGCCCGCAGCAAATTTTGAGAAATCAAAATATCGTAATTTAAAATCATATGCGTTATACTTTCAAAATTGATGTAATTATTTGCGGAATCTAGTTAACTGAGTCGTTTACCTATACTAAAATTAGTAAATAACATTGTGTAATTAAAATGTATAAAATCTGATTGTTGTGTAAATATTTCTTTTCTGAACACAAGCAATGGAGAAATTAAACTCTAATTAATGTAAGATCAAATTAAGTTACATCAACACACAAAACTAATTTTGCATCGTAATAGAAAAAGGAATTTTTTTTATATAATTATGCAATGGATATAAAAATAATGAATAATTGAGATATTCCATTTTCAACTTAGAATTTATAAGCTCATGTGTGTTACATACCATATATGCGTGTATTTTTGTTTAAGATTTTTTTTTATCCGCAGTGTAATTTAATTTTCAAATAATTTAATTTATAGGTTTTGTGTATAAAGCATAATAACAGCATCGTACATTACATACTTTCGGTACAATATTGCATTTTCACAAAGTGTGATACTACCTAACTTGTCTTGTTGTATATCATCATTAGTTGTACACGGAACTTCGTTTCCCTTCTACAAAAATTCGCTCTGGTTAATATGATGTACAACTTTTTTCTTAGATAGGCGGTCTCGAGCGAAGTTGCGATAATTAAGCTCTTTGTAATACATTAAGTGCGTATGCATGCTGCACAATTTATATTCATAGAAAGATTATCGTTTCGTTAACTTTACATATCAGAACTTACATATCAGAATACGCGCGAAATATGTTTCTTGTAATCGCGACGTATCTGAAAATCTCCATTCATTTCCATGCAGTACGAAGTATTTTATTCGAGAATAATAATTCGTTTGTTACATACGAGCTATTCAATATTTTTATTGTAACAAGTAGATAATATACGTTAACGCGATACGTAGATTAGATATTTTTTTCTAATATACAAAATACAAAGGGATCTAGTGTCGTGTGATTTCATGTCGCTCAGATTAAATGTCATTGTATAATTTAATCGTTTGATATAAATAGACGATTAAATACTGTATCGTGTAATATCGGTGGTTGAGGTGTCGACTAATTCCTTGGTATAAATCAAATATTATAATCTGATGGTCGGTTGTGAAAAAACGTGAGGCTTTAAGAGAATGTTCAAGGAAACATATGCACGACAAGCTCTCTTCGCGACGTAATCTTTACAACCATCCATAAACTCCGTTTTTCATATCGTTTGCAAGCTCTTTACCCTAACCCCTTTTCCTTTTTATTTTGTCCCCTGCATATGTCACGACGACAAAATAATTTTTCTCGGATAAAAGACTTCCATCCCACGGATAAATCTGGTATTTTAAAATTATTTGCTAGACTATCTGATGAGATAGATGAACACCGATGAGAAGATACATTTCTTCGCTTGCATCATATTTTGCGCTGTATAATTGCTACGCGAGCACTTTCTCGTAAAACACTTCATTATTTCTCTCAATAAAACTTATATCCTTCCTGATGCTTTTTCTGTGATGCTCATTTTCAATGCTATTTAATATTCTCATTTATTGCCTCTTGTGTCTTTAGCAAATATAATTAATCCTAATAAATCGCGTTATGGAAAAAATAAACATCGACTTATTTACCAATCTTAGTCTTTAGCGAATGACTTTGTTCGAAATGCTCAAGAGACAATGCGAATTAATACAAAAAAGTTTTGATTCCATTATTGATTGATATATTTCAAGGATTTTTATGAGCAGTCAGGAATGTCTTAGCAATAATAAAAATAATAAAATTTTTAATAAATTTAGCGACAAAAATATAAATATTCTATTATTATAATATATGCGCGTGTGTAAGTAAAAAAAAATTTCGTACGTTTCGAATACAGTCTTCGCTGTAGACAATTTCCCTTGGCGGATTCCAATTTGTCGTATATTTAGCGAATATTGTGGAGCAATAGAGAATGCTAAATCATGGATTGTGTAAGACATATCTGCCTTTACGGGAAGTAACGCGTAGAAAGGGTCGCAATGAAAACATCGGCGATGTGTTATAACACAAATAGTAGTACATTCGACCGAAGAGAGGCTACCTTATTTATGGTACTTGAATTATCGCACACGAGGGACTGCAGTGATTCTCGTTATCGAATATCGCACCGTTGTCCGTTGATTGTGCGCCGGCCGCGAAACAATGGCAAACAATAACCCTTATTACTCTCCTAAGGGAACTCTTAACATACTAAAGTTTGGTCACTAGACGAGAAATCTGAAATCGCGCGTTCATTTTCACCGTCCGAACTTTTGTGTTTTTCGCAGAAAATAATGTCCGCTTCTCTGTGCCGAGTAAACAGGACTATCCCCGTATCGCTGTACGCGAAACGTACGTAACGACTACAAATACGCAATCTCTTTTTTGCAGTATCCATTGACGTTTTGAAAACTACGGGAAATTCAAACAATCCGTTATTCCCGGTGTGGCGCGTGCTTTTAACGATGGCGAGTTATTGACATTTCATATTGTTCTGTATATCTGGCTATTGTTTCAGCACGTTTACGCATAATCCTTTTTTATATAATTGGCGCAAAAAAATTTTCGTATTCTTTAAAAGTCTCGCTAGCTTTTATTTAAAGCCTTCAATTCGCCGTGAAAAATCGAATAATATTGCTGTAAAAATATATTTATACAGATCGGGACATTAATATCGTAACATCAACATTTCTAATAATAATGATTTGATGAGCAATCACTCATATATTGTATATATATTATATTAGGTAGAAACAAATATTTTGCAAAGTACGGAGACAGTATTTCGTCGAAATGAAGAAAAATGATCCTCCACAAATTATCACATCTTTACCGTAGAGGACATGCATCACGACCAGAGATTTATTGTCCGGTTGTCATCGCGTACGAGTAAGCGATTTGGCCGAAATTCGGATTACACGCGTCATGACAAACGTTTCGGTCGCGCAACGCGTCATCCTTTACATTTGATAATATTTGTTGAAATACGCATGACGCGCGGGAATGTTGCGTGTTTTTCTTGACATGAAAAGCGCGACGGGATAGCGTCGCCTCGTTTGCCATGCGTTGAAAAAGTGACTCGAAAATTGACCGGACATTTTTCTTGAAACCAATCTGCAAAAAACATGCTCTCGTAGAGAAAACGAGCGGTGGTAGTTCCAAGTTACGGTCGGTATATACGGTGGCACCGTTTCCGAAGTGTGTATTGCACATAAAAGTTATCCCACGTGTGCACGTGCTCATACGTGTCAGACGTGTACACGTGGTGGTTGATACAGGCGGCAGTGCGAGACGAGGGTTGGGGTAGGGCGCGTGGTTGCATTAACTTGATTAAAGCGCGTATCCTTCCATCAGCGGAACGTCGATGGGCGCACGTGAAAATAATCCTTAAAGCTCGGACGAGAGCGCGGGAGTAACGAATTTTCCTCGCTCGAACTTCCTTTGTAACGGTCGCAGGCTAGAAATTGCATGCGGATCTGATTGTTTTCGGGGCACGGTCGCCCGGAAGCGAAATATAATAATTCCTCGCGTTTGTTTTTGCGTCTCGGTAATTATATTCAAACGTGCGGAACGTAGTAAGCTTTCCCCGTGCATCTGTGATAACACACCGAATAACGCGTATGTTGGCCGTGGATGTCTGGCGCTTTTACGACAAAGCAGCAGTGGTTCGTTTCACCGTGTAGTAAACATCGGCTGGGATCTGGATGGCATTATGCGGAATATGATATGTACACATACATATATATATATATATATATATATATATTTTTTTTTTTATCACGATGAAAGTTTTTCATGTTTCTTATACTTCATTAATTAACTCTTTTATCCTGGACGGAAATCTAATACGAAATGCTATTATTTAGCGCTTTATGATGGGGAGTTACGAATATAAATAGTCTCGTGAAGAAGAGATTTAATAAAATGAGTTTGCAGCAGTTCTTTTGCATGTGCTCTTTAATGCTTACGTTCTCCCGTCAATAAAACATATCGCAGGCATATTAATTAAATGTAAAACGATTGTATAAAAGCAGCTGGATATTTGAATAAAATTTTCAGAATGATTACCTTTATCTAGAATGCACGCGCATCTTTTGCATCTGTTCCAAAGATTTTCTTCCAAGATTGTTCGCTTCGCTATCGGCTTTTGATTACCGAATCAATTTTGTGTCTCTGGATACCGGGACCGAATCCTCGCACTTATTAGCTCATGTATGAGGCCGGTACAAGATTCGATTTCGATACGATACCATATCGTGGTTTACCGATTCCTCCCATCGCATCGGCCATGAGCTGCCCACAAATGCCAACGGCAGGGCTCTTGCCGCACAATGCACCACGAAGGGTCGTTACACCACAAGGTTTGTATCGGGCGGAGGTGGCACGCGGAGGCGCGTATACATATTTGTATGTATATCGCATGCATATACGAGTGTCTGAACGTGGACTTTGATGCAACAGCGTGAACAAAGAGAATTCACGATGCACTTGTCTCTCCTCGGTACATCCTATTTTCTCGGTCCGTTGATCCGCATCGTGTCACCAGTTAAATCTGGAGATTCCTCGCGAATTCACGTACATTAAATATATTTGTTTTCACGTGGCGCGTATGTAAATGAGCAATCTCAAAATCAGTTTATTATAATCGATATCGATCGAACTTACTACTACATACTATACGTAAATTGTGATGGAAATTTTTGTCCCCAAATTCTATTGTTATTTTTAATATTTCTGTAATCTATCGGCGAATCCCAGTAACGACGGATCGCCAACTGAATCAGATTCACAATCGAATCGGGAGATCAATGCTATTTTTACCGAGCTTAAAAATCGCGGCAACGCAAGGAAGAGATGTTTCGATGATGACGCGGAGATAAGGCAGAAGCGAATGGAGAGAATACGAGAAATAGGGCTTGCACCTTGTTAATAACGATAAGAACGGCAGTAATGCGCGTAAACAGCAAAGACGCGTGCGGCTTATCGTTTAAACAGTAAACGTTTCTCGCTGTGGATAAACGGAATATGGAAGTGTGGAACTCGGGGTGTAAACCCTTTGTGTCGATAAGCCTCGTAAATACTGCCACGATTATCCCTTGACGCGATTCATAATGTAGGAAAAACGATGCACGATTACGCAGTCAGCCAGCCAAACCCAATCCAATCCTTTTCGCCACGATACACCAATTCTCTTTCTCCGTTTATCCTTTCCCTATGTATTTTTTAGTGCTGTTTCTTTCTCTCTGCCTCTTCTTCAAGTACCTTTCTTGTTAACAATCAAAATAGAAGAATGAAATGCGTGACACTTTACCCTTTCTTCCATATTTCCATTTTCATACCTGATGACGGATCGGTATCTATCTCTTTCTCCTTTTATCCTTTCCCTGTACCTTCTAGCTGCTGTTTTCTTTTTATCTCTGCTTCTTCTTCAAATACTTTTTCTGTTAACAATCAAAGCAGAAGGATAGAACGGGTAACTTTCCTTTCTTCCATATTTTCTTCTTTTATACCTAGCAACGGATGGGTATCTACTTGTGGGCGCAGAGATTGCTTGTCGCTATTAAAGCGATTGACGTGAAATTGATCTATAATATTGAGGTCACTATCACATAAGAGATTATAAGCAAATTTGCATAGAGATTGAGATAATTGAAATGGCAATTATACAAACTGCGATTATGCAAATGTTTTAGTCGTTTTAAGTTTCGAGCATTGCTAATTTTAATGAATTTTCAATCCCTTTTGTGAGAATATATATTTGCATATATATATATATATATATATATATATATATAGATTTATATATATTTATATGTTATATTTATATATATCATGTAAAATGCGGTTGCGTGTGCCTAATACATAAAAAAATAGAGTTCTCAATTTTTCCTTAAAAGTGTGAAAATCTTCTGTTAATGTCGCAAATAAAATTGTTTTTTTTTTGTTTTAAATAAAAATTATGAAGCTTTACTTACGAGCACGATTGCGTTCTACGATAAATATATTGCGTGACATGTGAAAGTTCAAAATATTTTACCACAATTTGCCGCTTGTAACATTGCCGTTCGTTATGCTTCCGGCCATTTTCGACCGCTATATTCTCATCTTTGCGGAATATACCTCGCATTTGATCTCCTACAATTGCATATTACGACACACGCATAAACGGACGGCTTTAAAGTCACCATCGACCAGCTGGTACTAATTTAAAACTAATACAAAATTTATAATATCGCAGAATTATTTCGCAAACGTCCGTTATATCCGTATATCGTTTGAATCCCTCACGAAGACTACTATCTTTTTGGCTCTTGATCGTGAAATATTATTTGAAATTTCTCGGCCTCGAGATTATAGACGTGTTTAGTTTAGCAAACAATTACTGAAATTTGGGACCAAATTTATATAGGGGTTATTCTTATTTATATTATGTACATATATATACATAGCATGAATTTTAAAATCTACAGTTATAAGAAAAGAGAATTATGGTTCATTACGTAAATAATATGTTAGAGATAAAAAATCTGTACTTTTCGTAAAATATGATGAAAAGATAATAATATAAACAATATTTTCTAGTTTAAAATTTTTTTTTAAATTGAAAAGGAATTTGGAGAGAAATTCTTTAAATTATTTTTATATCGTTAAATAACAAATTTTGTAAAATTTTGAGACAAGTTATTGCGCATAGTTATTCATGTTATAACGTAGTTGCGAATTTTTAGATATTATTACGATTACATTTTTCAATTCGGGGAAAAAAACAAATTTGAATAGAAATAAAAATTTGAGCACAAGGAACAAGTCAAGCAGGCATTTGACACGCGTTAGAATTCCTTCCCTATCTTATCGCATTCTTATGGACAAACATATTCCTATGCGCGACGTAAGAGTCACAACCGCAAGATGTGCGCAGGTGCATCGGAGTTTACTAGCAATCTCTCGCAGAAAAGTAAAACAACCTGTCCCAGTTGCACGACACCCTCGTATCCATTCGTTGGATGCTGTATATATATATGCATGATCGCGAGGGAGATTGCAAAAGTAGACGCGAGTAGAAAGAAGCGGAAGGGAAAGCGGAAAGCGGAGGAAAAAGGTCTGGCCACCCTGTAGCTATACCAGCATATTTACAGAAGCTATAGAAGAGATACGTTTTAGTTTTGCATTTGTCGCCGTGGAGAAAATAATACTTGGAGAGTGCTCGGGTAGGATAGGTAGAGGTACGGCGTAGGTGGATGGCGACGTCGAAGGAAAAAGGGAAGCGGAAAAGGTGATTGTAGGTAGGTAAGAGATACACACGACGGTGGCGAACCGTCGACCGGTGATAGGAAAGAGGACGATACAGGAGAAAGAGATACGAGATTGCCATCTAACCGCGTCAGCGGGTGTGAGTCGAGTTCAAGAGTAAGGGGATGCAGGTAGCAACGAGGGGTGGAGGGCAAAACGACAGGGACTGGGGGATCGGGGGGAGAGACGGCGGGATCGGGTCCCATGTGCCTGTCACGGTTTTACAAGTCCATAAAAAGAGGAATTTCAGACTGAGTTAAATATTGCTGCCGCTCTCACTGAATTTCAAGCACGCACACGCGTACAACCATCGCCGGTACATATGTAATAGGGCGCGCACAGAAACGCGACCGCGCACCTTTTCACACGTGTAACGAGCGCGAGGGAAATGGTAGGGGGAATCTTCCTGAGATATTTATTTGGCCGTCATGCGTGTCTGTTAAATTATTTCAAGCCGCCCGTTTCGCGGCGTGAACGTCGATGCCGAGGGATTTGGATATATAACGGGTGGATTTTATTTATCATTCATATTATTCGCATACTATTATAATTGATAATAAGTTGTGTATTTCAAATTGTATTTCAATTTGTAAGTTTGTCTTGTGTCTGTCATTTCGGGGACTAAAGAATATTTTCGTATAAAAAAAAAAACCTTAATTCATCCGGCTTGCTGTGTAATCCGCGTTCATGTCAACCTTCCTATGCGCGCAAGCGTATAGAGATTGTTGGAAGAAAGTCGTTATGACGGATTTCGTGGTTTATGGCTGATTCCCCAAGGTACACAGACACAGGAAGCAAAAGAGATTATTACAAGGGACGTACGCTAATCCCGAACTATCGCTGTACCGGACAGCCTTACGCATACAAGTTATTTCAGAAATACATGAAACGGTTACACCAAGTCTCATCTTACTGAATATCCTATGCTTTATCTACACATACACAAAGGCTGAAACAATAAATTAAGTAAAATTATAATTGTGCATTTGAAAATCCACGATGAAATTTTTAAGATTTCTCGTAACTATGCTTGTAAGAAATTTATGTGACATTTGTTATATATTTTTATACATTATTCATTATTATACATTATTCATTGCTATATTGTAATAATTGTTACTCGCTTTACGTCAGAGTATCTGTCCAATCTAGAAATAGAATTGCAGATATCCATTGTCACGATGGATAATCAATTCTGAATTCTTTGCCAATTGAATCATATTCGTTGTGCGTTTCAGTAAGAAATGTTGTGTTCCAACGATTTCTCTCTTTTCAACGATAAGAAAACTGGAGCATGTTTTATTGACACTGAAAACTATTCAGTGCCACAAGATGCTAGAAAATCTATTTCTAACACGTTGTATCGAATACAGAAGCTATAATGGCTTGTCGGATCGTGACGATCCGCGAAACTGGCATTGCTGTATATTATAGGTATATATGAATTTAGATACTATCCAAAACACATATTCTTATTTTACCTATACGGTTACCTATAAATCTCATGAAACTTGTTTTTCTCTATTTTTGTCTTCTATGTTGTCAAAAATTTGAAATAAAAGTAATACGATAAAATAATAGTAATGTCGTTATATAATATAATATACATAATTGGTACAAAAAAATATAGAATATTTGAAACAATATTTGTATCTATTATCAATTTTTTTTATTTTACGAAATTGTATCGTACATTAAAATTTCTGCGTAGAAGATTTTGTTCTCAATGTTAATAATGGTTTATAATATAAGGATTTCGAACATCAATTCACATTAAACATTCGATTCAATTAAACATGCGAGTAATTGTAGTTGCGTAAAATCAAAGTAGAATCAATGTTATCAATGATGTATTTAATAAATGGTTTTTTAGTAAAATATTAATTTAATGTCACTGGTATTGAATTATTTTATTCCAGTATGCGTAAATTAGTTTAATTTTTATTCCATGATAATTGGCTTTGTGAAATAATCATTAAAAGATAAAAATATGATAAAGGTTTTATAAAAGCACGATTTTATATAAAACATTTTATACATAAAATAAATATCTTCTTGCAAGATTGTGATATATGAATCGTCGATGAATATGTGAATTATGTAATTTATATCGAGAAAATAAAATTGAGATAATAGTAAAATAAGAAAAATACGGATTTGAAATATTTTTGAGAATACGATATAGCTATTACAACAGTACTAATATATGTACTTTTAAATTTTAGTGAGCATTCTGTAACATTGATCTACAATTGCAAATCATTGTAGTATTGACAAGAAAATGATTTATAAAATTGTGTTATAAACAAATTAGAGATATAATGAATTAATTGTCACGAATAAAAAATAAATGCATATATTTTATAAAGATATGTGTATTTTAATAGAATCGAGAGAACAAGTGTATTGTATTAATATAACAATGTAAAAACTAATGAAATAATAAATAAACTATAATACTTCATTTAATTTTAATCGAGTAGTAATAAATTTCTATTAAAAATTTCGTAAATTAGTATGGATATTACTGCTTTATTAATGTTATAAATAATATTAGATTATCATAGAGATGTGTTTGTCGATCGAATCTGTATTTGAGCATTTGATGAAGGGTTGATATAAACATTCTGTGTAATTCTCATTTACCCAGGATAACTCCTTTTTGGTGTTGGAATTTTCATTTCCGTCAATGTACAATATTACTATTTAATGAAAATTTCCTAATATATTTGCGTAATATGTATCTCATATAATTTACCAAAAATTCAATCTGCGATCAAAAATGGCTTTAAAAATTCTCTCGTAGAATAATTCCCTATTCTGTCTAATTAGTGCGCAAATGCCACAAGTCAAGCAAGTATAGGATCAAAGGTAAAATGTTAAATATTTAAGGCACGATGTTAAATTTTTTTTTTTTCTTTCGTGTGAAGACGATAATCTGAAAATTGGGTGTACTTACTGCTCGTATCCTGCTTTGGTTGGTTACCCGGCGACGTCGCCCAGTTAACTTTCATCTCCTGAAACATTTAAAAAGGAGAACATAGGTTTAACATGCTACAATATATAATATTGCAAAAGAGAAACACCATTTTTCAAGCTTAAAAATATATATGCTATGTAGGCAAAATTGGCGCGTTAAATGTTGATTAACATATAACAATCCGGCTTAGATTTATAAATTTATAATTTTTTCTATAGTGAAGAATTTTTTGATACAATCGAAAATTTAATCTTTATATCAACATTTCACATATATAAATTTTGTTTAATATATAAAACGCCGATAAAAGAATTTATATGTATTTATAGCAAAAAAAAGGGATAAAAAAGAATAATTACTTTTTTAACTAAATAAGTTTAAGTAATCAAAATAGTCAAAATAATTTAATTTGATTATTTATTCTGAAATATTTACGAAGTGACGATTAACTTCTTGATAATACCAATAAATATGTGTCATATTAAATGATGCCCATTGAAGTTATTATCAAATTTTATTGTAGTATCGTTCTTAAATTATTTTATATTTCTGCATTGCAATTGATTTTTAAAGCTACAGAAATTTCTTAAACAAACTTAGAAGAGAATCGATCACACATTACTTCTAAATCGGATCTGCAGATTCCGGTAGCGAGGAAGTGGTTTCACTTTGGAGAAGACGTCGGGCGGCGGAAATGGGACGTGTCGGGTATCGTCGAGTCCTAACAGATGCCGTAAACTGGATTCTTTATGCATCGTCGTATACCGGCTCGTAGTGTCGCAGATATTCGATAGATAGTAAAAGTCATTTCGTTGGAGCCGATCGCGTCTCGAGAAAAAATGAAGACACGTAAAACGCTGCGAGATCCATGAACGAGTCGCGGAATAAGTTTTGTCGTATTGAATTTTGTGATGTTTGCAAAATGCCAATGATTAACTCACAATCAGACAAGCAGCTATCATTACGTATTGTAGCATTCATCATTGATTTGATATTCCCCTTTGTCAGAATATTTAACACAGAGAATACACTACGAACGATATTGACAAAATAGCATTGTTCTTTCAGATACTACTGTGCGCAATGTGTCTTTTGTAAAATATTATTAGCAATTAATAAGACTTTCGGGAAAATTCCATGTAAAAACATATATTGAGCTCGTAGATATATTATATTGTATATTTGTTCGTTGTAAAAAATTCTTATTTTAATATAGGTTTTTTTCTTACGAGAAAAATGTAACGTTACTTGTTATCATGAAAATATCTTTGCCATTAGTAATATATCAAGCATTTTTTATTTTTTATCTATATATAAATTTTATTAAATCTTTAAAATCATTTGGAAATGCTTCAGCCGCAATCCCATTCTCTACGTAATCAAATTGTCGATTAATAGTGATAGATTTCACCAAAATGATATAAGCAGAAAATATTTAGTAAAATGTTACTGCTGAATATATACCGCGAATAATAAAAGTCACGTGCACGATACGTAGAAAATGTGAACTGGATTAATGGAAGAATGGTGTCACCAACGTGGACGATACACTGGCGATATCAGTACGTGTTAATTCGGTACACGCAACCCGCGTGGCGTTGATATTGAATCGTTACTTTTCATTTTCTTGGCCGTTGGCACAGCCGGACTCTCGGCGTCGTTTGTGCAGCCTTGGACAGTTATTTAACTTTTCTGGATTATGAGAGTTTATGAAATTGACGCATAAGCTAAGATAGAAACGTGTTTTAAAACGCAGTAATTTTAGAGTGACGATATTATTTTAACAAAAAACACACATATTTAAATTATTAATATTTTAAATTTTTATATTTTAATTTGAACGTTTTTATTAATTATATTTAGAATAATTTATAAGTATAAATTAGAGTAATATCTTATTAAAATATATAAATTATATTCAGTTAAACAAGATTTATAAAATTGCACATTTTTTATTTTTGAATTAAAATAATAATAAGACGGTTTATAAAATATTAGAATGCACAAAATATTGTATTAAAAATGTCTTTTAATATAAAAATGCGAATATATTGATTAATGAATCGATGAATTTATTGACAATTTTTTACTGATAATTTTTGAAAGATCAGTTTTAGCGATGCATGAACTTGATATGGTGCAGTTAGATGTAATTAACAGTTTGCAGTTACTGTATATGTGTAATAAAAAAGAGTTTTGTTACGGAATAGAGGAGGAAAAAAAATTCGTGATTATTAGATCTTCATGAATTATATACATACTAAAATTATTATAATATAGATTATTATATGATTTAGTGTGTCGTTGTCCGATTTAACTATTCGTGGGATTTACTTCTCCAAATAGACATATTTTTCGTAATTTCGCAGACTCGCATTTGCATGTTGATGCTAGATACACTCCTCTAAAATCGATATAATGATAATTGAACCGAATTATAGAGAAATGTGCAAACAGAGGCAAAATACTCAGTCTCGCTTGATAAAGCATTTACGCCAACGTGCAATGCTTTGTACGATTACCAGCCAGCCGCGCATCGTAAACTATTTTACAAAATATATTTGGAAGCGCGGCATTGGGGGGAACGCCACAACTAAACGGTAAACTAACCGTAGCAAATAGTCTGTCAGATAGTATATCGGATATCAGTATGTGTATAGAAGTTAAATAAACATTATTGTGTACGTTCATTATGTATAGTAACGTTAATATAAATTATTTCTAACTGATTAATAGTTACTTATAAATGTGTCAGGGAATAATTGCAAGGAATTTCTCTAACAGATACAACAAAACATACTTCTGCTGTCTTGTTATTTCGATACACAATGCTCAACCACGTTTCTTCCCGGGATTTTTGCCGGACTAGTTATTCCAGAAAAGGAAAATGACGAGAACAAGTAACGTTAACGCCGAGGAAAACCGCGGCGCGGAAAAGTGCGGAGAATAAGGTATACGAGGTGGGGGAATAAGTAAGTAAACGAGTGACTATATAAGTGAGGAAGTAACTCTGGTAAGTAAGTTAGAACAGGACGAACGCGCGTGCGAGTGCCCAAGACGGTCGGTATGCGAACACGGGGCCCGCAGTGTGTCTGCAGCAATTTGCAACTTTTAATAGTTAGCCGAGGCTGCGCGAGGTCGTCTACCGGTCCAGAGCCCGTTGTTTTATGGTTTATACAGGAGGAAAGCAAGTTTACATATCGTAGTTTTGAACAGTTAATGCACACGCGCCTTATGCTACGCGAGCCACCATCTTCCGCCATATTTATATGAAGGGTGAAGTTTCTTGTCCGATACACCACTCTCTCGTATTACCTCACGCGTATATCCAAACTTGCGGTGTTTTTTTAAATAATCTGTTCGCGAAATAAGACCGACCGGGCATTTCAGCTGCCATACAGAATGAGGGACTATCGATACCCATGTATGCTTGTCAAGTAATCGCGTATGGGCGAGCATTATGAGTTTTCTCTGAGTCTGATTAATAATAAAATCTCTTAAGATTTCCTAAATTTAATTAGCATTTAGATTCTTTACACAAAGATGCACTATCTTATTTATTTAAATAGAAACTATATTCTCTTGACTTGTATTAAATATAGTCATTCGTATGTGTTGTGTGTGAACGATAAGAATATATTATTTTAAATAAATAGTAATGCGTCTTTGTCAAGAATTTAATTGCTAATCGAATCTAAAAAAATATTAAGAAATTTTATAATTGATCATTGACGTTTTTTATACTGTAAATTAATTAATAAATATAGAGTTGTCTAGAGTTAAAATAAATTAAAATAAATGAGATATAGTTTGGCGTATTTTTAATTTTTACATGGTTTATTAAAAGATATGATAAAAGAAAAGCTCAATAAAAGCACAAAAAGTAATTAATGTTACAACAATATATAATGGTAAAATAAAATTAATTAAACGTAGGAAATTTTTGAATTATTAATAATAATATTAAAATGTATCGAATAAACAAAAAAATACAGTATAGTTAATTATTTTATCATTTCACTAGGTATTATTCTCATATTGTATAACAGAAATTCCAAATAATTCTGATATTATGATTTTATAATGAAACGTGTCAATATTCACGGATGGAATTAACACAAAATTTTTTTATCATCTGTATATCATCGAATAAACAAAATGGAAAAATTTTTTAGTCGGTCAGGTGCGAGATTTTTTCTGCCTTTCGCAGTCTACACACACGAGCGCGCGCGCACACACACATACACAGTGAATCTATATATACAATATTAAAAATGGAAAATCTCTTGTCTACATACTATCGAACTGCCGTGTAGAATATCGCGCAGAGATATTGCGTATTTCGACATTGTGAAAAGTGAAACGTGGCACTTTAATGCAAGCCTTAGATCGCAGTAGGAGAGCGATTACATATTACAGACGTGAAAGTTGAGTTATTGCGAGCGAGCATCGGCAGGAAATCGGGCAGAAATTGCAAGCAGCTGCACTTTTGACCTTAGCCGTGCAGTCGTCTGCCGGTCAGATATTTATTGTCCTATTATCGTGATTGATGCACAGTTGGCTGCCCACCGGCCAGTGGTATCTTATATAAGTACATTTAATGGGGTAAGGCCGTTTCGAATCTTCGTATGGTATGACGAAGGGCACCGGTCTTATATTGTCGTTTAATGTTATGGTCGACGAGGCGACCAGTACGGTGGGGTGGATTTTTAACGTTTTCTTACTTATGCCTTCTTATTTTCGAGCCACATGGCGCCATTAGTCGACGCGGCACTAACGTTTCTCGCCTGCTGCGGTAATAAGTCACGGGAATGCTATCGTAAGAAATTTACGGAACATTCGCTTACTTTCCGCGCGTACGAGACTCATACTCGTAAACGGGGTCTTTAGTAAACCCCGTGACAATCCTCCGTGTCGGCTCAATCGTTAATTGCGCTGTAAATATCGGTACTTTGAATGCTCGAGGTATATTAATCTTGCTCGTTTTTAATTCTGATTTAATTGATTCTTTTTACCATCGCGTGAACACACGCGACGACTGTTTTATGCGAAAAAGAAGCCCAAGTGTTCTCGCGAAATCTCGTTTAATATTGCCAAGCATTACTTTCGAGGAAGCTAACTTTTTTTACACTTTGTTGTATCGCGAAGATTATCTTCCACTTTCTTTTACACCATCTCTTCCGCTGTTAAAACATTATGTAGTACAGGGAAATTAAAAGAATGTGGTTCATTGTACATCGTAATTTAAATTTATCATTAATTTATGGTAATACGGATTTAAAATCGATCATTGATCACATTTATACACGAGCCAAATTTTATAAAATTATTTTATAAAATGCATTTAATGAAAATTATAAGATTTTTCCGTTTAAAAAAATTTTAATAAAGAAATTAATACGCGAGCAATATTTTAATATATACTCATTCATAAGTATGCATTAAATTAAAGTAGAAAAAGAAAAAGAAAAGTAATTTACAAAGAGAGAGAGTTGAATTTTTCTTAATGCTGTGTATTGTATTTTAATGGTGTATAAATGTATATTTCAGTAGTATTTTAATTAAATCTTTCTCACTATATATATATATATATATATATGTGCTCTAGTGTTTAATAACTGTTATGAATGATGAGGAAAAACGATATCGGGTATAATGGCGAATCGATAAATCGCGTATTATGTTAATTACTAATTAACTGTAATAGGAACGAAAACAAATAAATTGTACATTTGCACATTACGACAGTTAGGACAATCGATTTTCTGTCGAGACATTGTAAGCAGAAAATTGATTTATAATGACGTCACTTTCGGTACGACCGCAATAACCGCTACGGTTTCGATAGTGCTTGAATTTCAATTTGTCTATTATTAATTGATTATGCTGATTGTATATGAAATCGATACTGTATGGTTCAGTGACAATTTATGAGTTATCCTAATTAATGCAAACGCTCATAAATATGCAGATAGATCAAGTAATCTTAACAATCATTTTCCCAATTCTATTACGATTACATTTGATTCATGGAGCAATAACGCAAGCTCGTTTATTTATATCGCATAAATAATAATAATTATTATTATTTTGTGAAAAAGTGAGAGAAAAATTTTGTATTTTCTACATATATTATGGAACATAGCATTCTTTTTTTAAAAACATTGTTATTTATAACAAAATTATTATTGTTATATTATATATGACAATAATTATTATATATATTGCTTGTTTCTCATAAAATGATAAAAAACTTATGAAAAGCTGGTATTACACAAAGCTGATTCTGTAAAAAATGAATAAAGATGTAAAAACGAAGAATATGCGAACTTAAGACAAAACTGTTGCAATACTATTCCGCGTAGAGAGTTTTCAAGAAGATCTTTCCATTTCGTTTTTATTGTTTTGTTTACTTGCAAGTTTTTAATTTTCATAATTGGATAGTCGGATTCCTTTGTTCCACCACACAATTTTAGTTTCTGCCATGTTTTTTATTAAAAATTAAAAATGTGTATATAATTTTATAATTAATTATTCAATTGTTTAATTACTTAATTATCTAATAAAATATTTTTTATTATGTGTATCTTACTGATGCTAGAAATACAAAATAATTCTTCTCATTTTGTTAGATATTTTTATATTATTCATCTATTTTTCTTATCTTTCTATTATCTATTCTTTTCTAATAAGATTGTATATATGTGTTTGCAATAGAAGCTTTCTAATCTTTTTCTCGAAAAAAGTGTGTATGTGTTTGTATTGGTGTAATATTATATATGTGTATAATTTAAAATCTTGAAGATACTGTACAGTATTATTTCTTACGATGAAAAATATTTTTATTGCGTACATACATTTCTCTACCAAGATTTAGTTGCCATGAGAAACATGCGATTTTGTTGCTCTATGCGTTTTAATTCTTAAATAATACTTTTATTAAGTTGATACCTTTGACATCTTAGCGAGGTTCATCAACTAGCTACATTAATATAGATTACATGATGAATAATTATTACAGAACTATTACAAGTAATTAAATGTGTGTTGCAAAACTTTACTTAATAAAAATATCGGAAGAAACTAACGTACAGAACTACTTGTTACATTTGTAATAATACATTATATACTTAAATTTTGAAGTTTTAATTAGAGTTGAAATTTATTATTAATTCTGTTACATATTCACAAAATTGCCTCTAACTAAAATCGTATCCATCTTTTTATTCACGTTGGCTATAAGTCAACGGCAGTACGCTCTATGTTACTGCGTCGGACAGTTCCGTGATTACAGCTGCATCCCCAAGTACACGTGTACGCTACGAAATCCAGAAGCGTTTTAGTACGTCAAGTTTTCCCCTGGTTTTCTATTTATTCATTGACCAAACCGTTTACCCCACACGGACAGTGTCGCTCGTGCGCGCACGATAAGTTTCCTTCCGGCTTTCTTGCTCGAAAAGTTAAGGGAACAGCACCAAATCCCTCGTGCATACGGCCGCACAAGCGTTTGTTTCGAATGCGGGTGTTTGCCGCATACGTGTACATCATGGCGGAGTTTTAGTCGGTGGTCGGATAGGCGATATACACGAGATAGAGAAAGAAAGAGAGAGAAAGGGAGAGAAAGAGAGTGCGAGGAACGATGAGGAAGAAAGGAGAGAGCCTCCCTCAGGTTAGTTTTTGCTTGTGTTTATGCGAAGACGATGTAGTCGTTGCGATGGTGATAGTGGTCTCGTTGTTGCACGAGCGGACGCACACTTCTCTGTGTGTAGATGAAGGAATATTTCGCCACACCGCACTAACCTATGATATATGATTATTCCGCATGCCCTCCCTTCGTATCTTATTATATATTACCGTGACGCTACCGCGTATACAACCTTAGCTCGCTTAGTTTGGCTATCTTGAGAACCGAAGTGGCTTCCGTTTGTCTGCCGCGGGTCCGTCTGCCTTTTGTCGGGGTGCATTTGAATGCGAGAATCACGATTATAGATGAGATGTCAAATAGGAGAATACAAAGGCCGAGAGAGAGGATGAAATATGAAAGAAATATGTACAGCATTTAAAGTATAAGAGAATAAAAATATAAGGCTGACTAAACTAAATTTTTATCAATTTTTAAAGAGTTTTTGAAAATATAATTCACATAGTTCAATATAAATATGTAAAACTATTAATTTTTTTACTTTTTGTTTGCTTTATTCTCTATTTATATTATTAGATAATTCTGATCTAATTTGTCAATATGTATCGTGCATAAATTCTCTTAAAGCTTTCATGTAATTTTGATAATTATTCGGTTATCGATTCTGTTTTATGCGCAAGCGTTGATTTAAGCGCCTTCTTGATGTGTTTGTGGATTACAAACTCGCTTGTCGTATATTTAATCGAATGCCAAACGCGTCGTTTTTGTATTCTCTTTCGCGAGTAATTGCTACATGATTTCAAATAATCTTTTAAATGCCTGGCAGCGATCACCCTGATGTAACGGTAAACGAAATTCTCAAAATTTAACCATATTATATATATATATATATGTGTGTGTGTGTGTAACGTTAATAAAATTTGATAAGTCTGATAAATTAATATAGCATTGATGCAGACATTGTTACAGAAACGATATTTGTAATTTATTTAGACAATTTTTAATGGTTTTCATATTATAGTAGCATAAAAAAAAAATAAAAAAAGATAAAAAAATAAAATACTAAAATTTATTTAAATAATATTTTACGAATTATCCATACTTCTGTGTATGTATTTTCATTTATTTCATCATTGGGTAGTATTGTATGCAGGAGAATAATAACGAAAATTTGTTTAACGGAACCTTCATTTCACGGAGAAATTTACAATTACTCTTTAGGGAAACATCGGTTTGTGTACAGTAGGTCACCAGTAAATATGCATTCCATGCATATTCGAGATCAACCATAGCTTAAATAATAAAAGATCAATCCCCGTATATTACTTTCCACTAGCATGTCCCTTGATACGTGAGTTATGCGTAAACCATTTCAAAGCATGTTTGATCCTAAATGATATAGGAGCAGAAACAACTTATTTTTTAAGAAACAACTACATACGTGATCGAATATTTATGGCAGGAAATACAGCTCATTAGTTGCTAAATATTTTAGATAGTTTAAGACGGCATAAAATTAGATACGTCAACACGATTTTTTGTGATTATTTTTTATGTGTGATTTTACTTTGAAAAATTTAAAAAATTTCGCTATAATGTTTTTCATGATTTGTCTGAAGATTAATCCATTCAAATTTATAAGAAGAAGATACTATATTTCATTACATATTTTCGAATTTTTTGAAACAAATAGATATGTTCGTAAAGTGGATTGTTTAGGGAATAAGGCGGGGAGATTCAGAAAATAGCCTTAACCATCCTTGTTCATCAATTGAATTTTGCATGTTACACTCTCGGTGATTCGCGTAAAACGCAGTTTGGCCATAGTTGCTTCAGTAGCTCGACGACGAACGATGCGCTAGGCATTCCTGACAGAAAGCATGTACGCGTTCCCTAAGGTTAAGCGAGAAGGTTGGCGCAAGCTTTTGGCGGAAGCCTCTCGTCGTGAACACCTGTCCTGTGGAATGTGTTCCTTTTCAAGTGGCTCTTCGTCTCGCAAAACATTCTAAACCTATGCTTCGAGAGTCGCTCCACGTGCATACGCAGTCGGAGAGGAGAGTGTTTATTCCATCCGAGAAATGTATTTTCTGAATCCACGGATCATATGATGCCCTATCATTTCCACACTACCTTGCGGTAGATAGCTTGGTGCGCTTTTTTATAGTAGTTTCCCCTGTAGGCTTAATCCACTCTCAATATTTAATGTAAAAATTCGAAATGTCCTCTCTCTCGTACGCATAGTTATCTACGGCAAGGTGGAGTGGAAATGATAGGGCATCACTGTCTTGCCGTCGAAAAAACAATTCGAGAGGATAATTATTTAATAATTATCCTCTCGAATTGTTTTTTCGATGGTAAGACAGTGATGCCCTACCATTTCCACTCTCAATATTTAATGTAAAAATTAGAAATGTTCTCTCTCTCGTACGCATAGTTATCTACGGCAAGGTGGAGTGGAAATGATAGGGCATCACTGTCTTGCCGTCGAAAAAATAATTCGAGAGGATAATTATTTAATAATTATCCTCTCGAATTGTTTTTTCGACGGCAAGACAGTGATGCCCTACCATTTCCACTCTCAATATTTAATGTAAAAATTCGAAATGTCCTCTCTCTCGTACGCATAGTTATCTACGGCAAGGTGGAGTGGAAATGATAGGGCATCACTGTCTTGCCGTCGAAAAAACAATTCGGGAGGATAATTATTTTCGGGCGCGGTGACATCGCTCGTCACTCGATGCGTGATAATTATTTTTCGGCGCGGTGTCGCTCGCCGCTCGCTGCGTGACTCGGCTCTCTCGTTCAGCTGATATTTCCGACGCTAAGAGATATAAACAAGTAAGTTAATTTGCATTTCTATCGATTCCGACCTACCGCTTCCCACGCGCTTATTGGCTCAGACATTTTAATTAATAACATAATAATTATTGCGAATTTAGCAAAATGGTATAGGACTTTTCGCTTCAGGTTGACCCGATCTATCTCCACTTTTCGTTTGGCTACTTACATGTCGGACACCCTGTATATGAAATATATGTATATATATATATATATACACATACATTACATTATATATTACTGTAAGGTAAATTATTATTGCGTTACATTTTTTGCTTTATTAGGCGTTCTTAACTTACTGTGACAGGTCTGACCAAAGATATAGATGTTCTACTGGCAAAGACGCATGATCGCGCGCTTCCGTTTATATTAACTACGATCTATCTTAATCCTATTTTGTGTTCTTTTCAATTTTACGAATAGCTATAATTTTGCACAGAAAATTAATATATGCTGAATAATAATTTCCTATTCAGATTGTGTATTAAAATACGAATTGTAGAGTCGAGTGATTCATGGAATTCGGAAATATCGCGCGTTTAAGTGCGGGAGTGTCGTTCAAAGTATCGCACATCCAAGTGCGAGGATGTCTTTCAAAGTGTCGCGCGTGTGAGTCAATGAATCTTGATGATCCTAACGATACTGACAATTTAAAACGAGGAGCAGATCTAGGAGGCCAAACAAACCTGAGGTGTATATAAATTATTATTTGTACACTAATTATTTATATTTATCGTGCGATTAAACGCTGTTAATCACGTAATTCGATGGATTGATTGAATCTTTCGTTTTAAACAATGTACATATCTAACAAACAAGCGTAATAGCTTACAGTCGCGTAATATCTGCATGCAATGATCAGCCGGCAATAAAAGTTTTCTCTTTTTTTCTAATCTAATTAGAAATCGAGCTAGAAGGGATACGAACAGGAGATTCTATATTAATCGCGAAAAATTTTTTATATAAATTATCTTTTTCAAAAAATATTTTCTAAGAAAAATAAAACACCAAGTATGTGTAAATAAATATCTTATTATTTATTTTTTTTTAATTTTTATTTGTTAGATACAAATTTAAATATTTTTTACTTATTTGACATGTGATTTTTTATCCTTTCTTATTTTAGTATGTTTGACACTGCAGAATTTTTCCACGTATCTATAAGATGCTATTTCTTTTATCATGCTTTGAACGTGTAAAATATATATGAATAGGAAACTATTTGCGAATCAAGATTGCTGTGGGATTTCTTCGCTTGTATGTTTAAAGCCCGATAGAATGCATATATCGTCATTTATTGCTTGGCTAAAGTCAAGGAACAAAAATAAGTTTACCCAAGAACTGTGTCTCGGGGAATTGAATTCGAACATTCTGTTTAACTTTAGTTGATCGACTTCAATTTATTTGAACATAAACGAAATATTTTATCAGATAATAACAAATTGTAGTAAACTAAAAAGCTTTCAGATTACGACAGTAAAATATAGCTAGAAAGAAAACTTTTCTGTGTGTGCGAAAAATTATCAAAGTAATAGCAACGAGAGAAGTTTATTCTGTCTCTAGTTTATTCTGTCATTGCTATCAATTAAACGCACTATTAAGTTTTCATTCTTTCTCTATGACTCTTAAAACTTTTAAAGATAAACTTTTCTATTAAAATCATATAATCAATTATAGTGCAATGATAGCGCTTTTCCTTGTAATATAACATAATTATAGAAATCATACATTTCGTTTCTTGAACAGGTCTAAGAATATATATAACTTTATATCATAATTGTTTCTAATGATTGTTACAATAACGAAGATATTATATCAAAGATATTAAGTTGCATAGAAATTATCTGTTTAGATTCCCATAGATGAAACTTACGATCTTTTGAACTACTATTTATAAAAATTGTAACTATTTATATATTGATGTCATTCGAAATTAATATGCATAATCATTAATTAGTGTGTTATATATATATCGTTAATAATTAATAAAATGTCGTTGGTATATTTACCCGGGATGACTGATCTCTTCAAGTTTGTTAAGGATCTCTTAAACATACCTTTTTTTAACGAGACTTAGAGAACAAGGAAGCAAGACAAGCCAAGGCGAGAACTTTAAAACATTCGCATGTACTTTTAACAGCCTTTTTCCAGAAGGATGCTGACAGTGGATAACTTCTTTGTTTCTTTCTTCAGCTCTCTCTTTTTTTCTCTCTTTCTCTCTTTCTTGTCTTCCCCTTTAGCAGCCGCACGAAGAAAAGGCGACAGCAGCGAACAAGTCTTTGAGTGGCAGCGTCAAGGGGAAAGGTGGCGAATGCAGCAGTTACGGGAGTCAAACGCCGAATACTTCCGTCGATATTTAAATTCCGCGTCAGGACGACGACGAAACCGGCATAGACGGGTCACGGGCGTCGTTTCTCTGACTTTGATCCCCTTGGTAATTACATTCTTTCGGTTCGAAAGCTGTACAGAGAGAGCCTCGAGACGTCTTCGCCGTGGTACTTTTCCCAAAAATCTCTTCTCCGTTTCCCTTCTCTTGTGGCATACATGTATGTAAACCGCGCGCACCAGCCCGCACCTTTGTGCACGACGACACGTATTCGCATGCCATGGATCCTGCCATGTAATCCTTTCCTTACATAAGGATATTGGTCTCGCACGTTTTACAACGAATTCTTGTGCTCTTTTCAAATATTATAATTGGGATGCTGTGCACGTCCTATTTCCTTTTACGATGCATGACGTATAATCTTTGAAATTATATTCAATAATTAAAATCAAATATTTATCAATAATTTAAATCACAGAGAAAGAGAGAAACCTACACATAGAAAGTGATAGAGAGAGAGAGAGAAAGCGAAAAAGAGAGAAATTAGAGGCGATTGTAACAATTTGTAATAATTTAAATTTTTAATTATTTGTATAATATGATTTCGATTTGCTCTTGTTACATTTGACTCTTAGTTTGGCTCACGTAGAGAAATAAAATCGTATAGTATTCTCGTTGTGATTAAGTTAGACAGCTAATACAGATAGCCGCTATAATGCCGCGAATGGTTATTATTATTTCTCGATCTTATGATATCTGCAAAGCTCGTAATCGCTCACAAATTGCAAGAGCCAATGCAATGTAGCCATTTTTTGTAATTTAGATAACCGAAACTATACTGTAGATGTATATAATCGTCTCGTAAGCGTCACTTAATAACGCAAAGTTTATCGCGTAATTGATTTCCTATCAATTGTGAGTAAACTTCCACTTAACAATGTAATCTCACATACATTATTTTTCTTAAAAATCGATAACATTTGCCGATAATATAGTCGCATAATAAGTAGCGCATATCGAGTTGCGGAAAACAATAATGATAATTTTCAAATATAAGAATAAATTATGCGTGTTTTAAGCTGTATGTCATTCGCAGTAAGGTATTAGGACGAAACGATTGTTTCGATGTGTATGTCGCAGTGCGGGATCCAATACTCCGACTTCCCTTGGGATTATCGATTTACGAGTTTTCCACCTGGGCAAAGAAAAAGTTTAAAAAGGCTAAGAAAGTTCCTAACCATTATCTTTTCTCTGTCAGACGCGCAATATGATATCGTTAAGAGTTGACATAAACTTCGCAAGTGAGTTTATCGTTGTGTATGTAACGCAAAATATCTTACTATAATTATCTATTTAGAGATATTTAAATTAATAATAAAGAGAGCAAGATGTTTTGTCTCATTGTACAATATATTACAACTATTGCTAATTAAATAAAAATAAGTATTATCGATAATAACATCGAAGAGAGCAATACCTTTACTTATCTACCCGTATGTTATTTCTAAATGATAATAAATGGTGTTATTTACAATAGTCAGACAATTTAATTATGAGAAATTGCAACACATTTTAACACCGCTTTATCAAAAGTTCTGAAATCGAATTTTATATGTTGGAATATATTCATACATCTTTAGTATTTTTTCGTATGCTCATTTAAAAATATGTTAAGTTTTCCATACTGTATTTATAGAAAGTGCTTGCAGTAAGACTTATACAATACATTTGCATGCAACATTAATAGTTTTAACAATGTTACAAGCATTAAATGTCAAAAGGAACTCTGTTAGATAATTCTTTTGCAAGAGAAACTGTTATGATATTTAAATAGTGTTAAAGCTTTAAAAAATTTTCCGGTCTTTGTCTATGCGTGCGTTCTGTATATTCTTGAATTATATTGAAAATCCAATGAAAAATGATAAAGCATAAAAGATTGAGACGAGAAGTGGAATTAATGAGAGCATGAAAATAGGGGAAAATGAAGGAATGAAGAAGAAAATAACACGCAAGCTGATGGAAGGAAAAGAAAGAGAAAGAAAGAGAGAGAGAAAGTTTGAGAAAGAAGAAAGAAGAGCGAGAGGGTAAAAGAAAAAACGAGAGAGAGAGAGAGAGAGAGAGAGAGAGAGAGAGAGAGTGCATTGTACTTTCCACAGTTTCTCGCGGATTGCAAGAGAGCGAGATTGACGTGAATATCCGCTCTCTGCTCAATAAAACACGCGAAACAAAAAGTCATCGTAAAACATTGGTTTAAACTTTTATGCGAGTCTTGTCCAGATGCTTCCGTCGCTTTCCTCTATTCCGCTATCCTCTCAACAGCCTCTACCCATACTTCCCCTGATTCCATAGATTTTGCCATGGAAATTTTTCCTGCGAAAGAATTGCCGAGCCTAACGTAAAAGCTCTACCACTTTGTGTCTATAATGTTGTTCCGACCGCAGGTATTACATCCGCAACTATTATAGTGTGCTTGAACCAAAAAGAATTGTAATATTATTGTATAAAGGAATTATATCACTTGAAAATCGTATTTTGTATGATAACGTGTAGTTTGCCATGATATAATTGCCATAAGCAAATATATATTCAATATTTTTTTTATTATTATTAAAAAAAAAAACCTTTTGTAGATAATTTTCAATGCATAATTGTTTTTGATAATGTAGGAAGTACATAAATAATGATATAATTAATTAGAAAGAGAGAGAGAGAGAGAGAGAGAGAGAGAGAGAGAGAGAGAGAGAGAGAGAGAGAGAGAGGAAATACTTTACACATTATAATATTTTAAAATATATTTAAATAATTTATTGTGTTTTAGAATATTAAAAAATAGAGTATATTTAAGATGTAATCTCTGAGACTACATAATTTTGTCTCAAAATTGTTGGTGATAGAGAGAAAATATCATCATAAAATCATAGGATCCTTTCATCAGATAAACATAAAATGAATTCTATATGCATCGATTCAATTTGTTCTGATAATATATACCTTTGGGTTATATGAGTACATTAAATAATTGTTGGTAAAGATACATAACATGTATTCCATGTTTTCATTTCACTATGTTTTTGTTATTTTCATCGACATGAACTGGAAAAATAGCAAATTAGATTTCACAAATATTTGAATTTTTACACTAAATTATACCGAAGAAATGTTTACTAAATCAGGATATATTATTCGAAAGTAGATAAATGTATAATCATAGGTAGCTCGAAAAAATGTCTGATTGTTCTAGTTTCCCGTAATCTTTTGTACCTGAAACAAAAGAAATTTTATCTCTAATCTCACGGATGTTTCTTAACTAGTTGAAGCAAATGAAGGAGATAACATCTAAGCGAGAAGCTTCCTTTAGAATATGAACCTCTCTTCTAATAAGCAAGATCCGGAACTTTTTGTTTGCAAAATTAAATAATAAAAACAGGTCGTACTTTTGCATCACTTGGTCGGGCTTGTTTTTGCTTCTCTTATTTATCTTATTCGTGCTACCTCGTGGCTCTCAGCTCTTGATCCCTTCGTCTTATTTTAATAAGAGATTACGTGAAAGCACGAGTTTTGCGCGTTCTTGCTTTCATTCTCTCGAAACTAGTCAACTGTGCGCTCCCTATCTTAATACCGCTCTATCTCTTTCGTACGATAAAGCGGAAAATGCATAATTAGTTTTATAAGACGTATGAGCATTTGCGTAACGCGAAGAACCGGATGAAGATCACAAGTAAAAAGCCTGAGAGAAAATTCATCTTTGAGTCTGCGATATTATATGTATCACGTAAAATATATATTTAACAAATACGTGTCATGAATAAATAGAAAGTGATACGTAGACTAGATAATATTTTATATGATATTACTCGATCTTTTTAATTATTTCAGTCAAGTAAATGTGAATCAGTTATATTCTATTTATAAAATCTATTGGAAAAAATATGTATATTCACTTTTCACAAATATAAAAACAAAATTTTATAGGATACAAAATGCACGTACACAACGATTCGAGCTTTTTGTCTCAACGATGTTTGTAAATCAATATTAAAACAAATCCTATTTTATGTCTCTTCAATCGTTACGATATTACAATTTGTATTAAATACAAAAACGGATTACGCTGTCAGTACGAAGCAGTGTCGGCTATTTATTTCTCCTCTTAAATAGAGAAAAGCTAGCGATCAATTTTTTCATGTCATATGCCAATATATTTCTATGTGAATTCTCATACTTACGGATCTCTATGGCGCATTTGATAATACCGGAATTCATGTTTTTTTAATCGAACAAATATTAGACGGATTCGAAAATACTATGTAATAAAAAAATCGTGATTCGATCGGAAAACATTCGATTAAAATAGCGAAAGAGAAAAGCTATCGACAACACTAAGGTGGTGACCGTACGGTTTCTATTACTAGGAACATGTCTGACTCTATTGTGTGTATCTACTACTATTTATCTCGAGCGCGGTATCGTGTATTCAAAATTTCTTCTGCTTTAAATCTTTTTATTATTTTTTTTTTTATAATGACGCACAATTGACAGAATTCCCTCCATTTTCATTTATTAAATAAAAAAAAGATTTATTATATTTTTATATATATTTTCTAATTCTTATTAACGATACAAAAAATAACAGTTATTCCTTTTCTTATTATTTTTATGTAAATTATGAAGTTGTAAAAATTATAACATAGTTATTTCTTTAGAAAATTTATTTGTAACTGTAATACATAACAATTGTATTAATGATAATTAAAAATATTTCAATCGTAATATAAGATAAAGATATAAAAATTTAATAAGCTAGGCGGATTCAATCGTGGTTTAAAAAATATTTACAGTGTAGAAGTATAACTGTTATCATTAATAAATTTGCTTATAAAAAGGAGAAACATAAATAACTGCCATGAAATTGGATGCTTCGTATTGCAACCACAACCACGGAAAATTCAGTCATAAAAAGAGAAAGATCACCGGAAGAACAAACATTTCCTGAAAATATCTCGTCTGTGAAGTTGGATTCAACTGAATGAAACATTTGTTTTTAACGCATTAACCGTATCTTTGTTTTCCAACGACCCAGAATAATTTGTATGATCACTGAGGCATGATAAATCAGCTTAAATCATTTTCTCAAGAAATTTAAGTTGTAAGCAACATGCAGAACAGTACCATGCAAACAATAACAGATTGTAATTCTTCCATTTATAGCAAATATTAGATTATATTTAGTTGTACGTACAAATTATATAATTATAAGACAAATTAAGAAATAAGTAAATCTTTTACTTTGATTTACTGTATTCATATAATTTGATCTAGACAAGTTTGCTTTACCAAAAAATCGATATATTGAAGATTGGTACATATACACACACACACACACACACACACACACACACACACACACATATATATATATATATATATATATATATATATATAAGATAAAGGCATATCTATATGTATGCGTTAGAATGAACGTCTATTCCAATTATTTCACGCTATTTTATGGGAAGCTTTAGTGCATAAATATTACATGTTCACTCGTGGAACACGGAGATAGAATTATAATCATTGTATGCACACCCAATGTAGCTAGCTACATTTTTATGTAATAATTCAATGCAAAAAATAGCGTATAACTTATTTCACTGATTTTTAGTAATATTTTAGTTTTGTTTAATATATCAGTGCTTATATAAATTTAGATTATGTTATTTTTATACTGCAGTAATATAGTGATACATACAAATATTAAAATATTTTTAAAAATTTATAACATATAATTTGCCTTTATATAAATACGGTTAATAAATGACATCATCATGCATTTTTAGTATTTAGCTGCTATAATAATATAAACATTAATATTATTAAGCATGCTAAATTAAATAAAGATATGCACTACAATTATATTGCAAGTGTCTGCTCACAGTTGGGCTATACTACTGAAATAGTTAATACGTTATAATATTATTGACAATAAAATACTGCAATCTATATATACGACTATATGTAAATCAGTCTTATAATTTGATACATAATTATTTGGATAAATTTTTATTGAATATTATTATCATTTCTTTACATTGAAGAGAATAAATTACCACGTACAAAAAAAATAAATTCGAGCATTTCAAGACAAATTTCGAGACTATTAAGAATAGAGTTGTCGAAATTAATATAACAAACAGATATATATATATATATATATATATATATATCATATGTTTTTCATTTGATAATGTAACCGCTGCTATTAAATTATTGCATACATATGTCTCTAATGAATAGATACAAAAAAATATATATAATATATATATTTAATAAAAATATGTAAATATATACATAATAAATATATATAATAAAATATATTTAAAAATATGATGTACGAGATATCAAATTAATTAAAAGATAAAGACTGCCAAGTTGCATAAATAAACAGCAAGTAAAATTACGAATGATTCTAGTAGTGCAACGAAAAATGGAAAGTGGAAGAGAGCGAATATGGAAGAAGGAAAACATGCGAAGATTTTACTACACACAGCAGTCGCGCGCTGCAAATTTTCAAACGCGGCTCGTAAACGCAGCTTGCAGCGTGACTGCATGAAAGCGCGTTTTTCTGAACGTTTACCGATTGGACCACCTTGGAGGCTGCGCGGCTGGGTCAGTTTGATATTGGTCGGCGCGCCAGAAGACAAGCAAAGCTCTGTGCTTTGCTATTGGCGAGGGTGGAGCCTGCCGAAGCTTTCACGAAAGCTTCTATGCTCTCTCACTCTTATTCACCCTTGTCTCACCCTATCGCATCATGTAGCTTTCACCATCTCTCGCTCTCACCCTCATTCCCGTTTTCTGTTTCATTTACACACGTCACAAGTATTTCTTCTCTTTCTCTCTCTCTCTCTCTCTCTCTCTCTTTCTCTTTCTGTTCTTTGTTCTGGCATGCAACTTCTTTCCTTTCGTTTTTTCTCTCCCCCTATGGCACCCTCCTGTGATCGTGCAATCAAGGATTTCTACCAAAAGAAGGAGAAGAAAGCCACTGTACAATTTAGGTCATAATAGCCAAAAGTTCTTTTTTTTTCTCGAAAATTTTACGCGCTTGCACAGGCTTGTGCACAGGTTGTTAACTACTCCTGTTATACACCAGATGCAGCAATACATCGAACATCTGTCGACCAATCGTTCGTTTCCAAGCAAGGTGCAATGAACAAAACTGGCCGATACGCCGCGCTTGTCACAGAAAGGTCAATTGTTTTCCATATTTTTTTCCCGCTTCGTGTATTTACAAGCTTCGTCGGATAGGCGGCTTTCTACCGATTGTCGTAATAATAGATCGAGCATTCTGATAGCGTTGACAAGGACATCATTTACGCGATGAAATTAAGATCTACGATGACATATAATCGGCTGATGCGTTTGACGAGAATTTATTCATACGATTGTGTATCAATCCATAATACTGATCAAATACATAAAAAATTTACATGCAGTCGTACTGCAATATTTTCTTGTCAGTAATATTAACTAGCAATGATCGGATGTTATCTCTATTACAGTCATAGTGCATCTTGCTATTTATTTCAGTAGTATAGCTCAACTGTGAGCAGGCGTTGCCTGCAAATAATTATAATATCTACATACACACACATATATATATATATATATATATATATATATATATTTAATTTATTTCAATATATTTATTATAAGCTTTGATATTTAATACAAATCCGTTGCAAATAAAAAAAAATTATATAAAAAAATATTTTTTTGTTATATAATTTGTGCCTCAAAGAATAGATTTATATAATTCTTTAAAAGATATAATAATGCTTTCCAAGATAGCAAAACCTCTGATCCGAGGTGTAAATTTTCTACTACGTCAAAACACAATTAAGTACGTAAAATTAAGGTAATTGGCGCCTAGGGTAATTTTAGCGAAAGCGCCGCGATCGTTAATTGAATCCAAATTGCAGCGCAAACTTTAAAATTCTGTTTGCCGAAGAGCTTTTTGCAAATGAGCATGAATATCATATGGTCGTCATGCTTCTGGGCATATCTCTTTGGCTTGTGATAATTTTGTGCGATGATAACACCTCCGAAATACAAAATTTTTACAAGCTCTATGACGAAGTTGTTATATTACGTAAAATTGCAAAGAGATTTGCTCTTGTTAATAAGTACTTACGAATCCATATTATAAAATGTACAATACTTAGTAATAAAAATTTATAGTAATAAATACAAAAATATTTTAGCATTAATAATAAATTGGCCAACATTTATATTTATATGATCGGAAAAAAACAAAAGAGAGAAAGAGAGAGAGAGAGAGGAATAAATATTAAAGGAAATTTTAGAATTCTTTACGGGAGAGATACATATAATGTTTAGTAGATAGAAAAATCAGTACATATAAAATTGATACAAATTTTGAGATTTATTTTTTTTTTAACTATATTTTGCAACAAAAAAATCGTTATCCGCGTATCAGGAAAATGCGTATAATTGTGCCAAATGTGTACAATTAAGTTAAAGGCAAGTTACTCGAAAGATTTCGTGCGTAGCAAGATAGATTTTATAGAGCTCATTGTTAATTCTAAAGTGCTGAGCTCAAAATTGTATATTGTTAGTTTACCATTATCAGTTTACGCTCACACGTGTGGCCGATTACATTATTACATCTATATAACTTGGGTTTACGGGCAAAATTTTCTCGTGACTCGATTATGCACCAGCTGCGATTATATTTCGTACATAGTTGGTATCGATGCTGATGTAGGAATTGAGAGTTGAATTTAGAGTAGGAAAGGCAAAAGTGCATAAAGAGATGGTGACTATTGTATGACGGCTCGGAGTTAGAAGGTGGGAATAGTCAGCGCGATAAAGGGAAAAAAGAAAGCGTTCGGGTAAGTTCGAAGCGCGAACCTGGCTTGCTCGCTCCAGGTTTTTAATAAATATATTAGTAGCTCTTGGGAGTTATTCTTGAGAGAAGCAAGCTTTTCCATTCTCTCCCGGGAGCGAGATTGCAACCTCCGACGCCGCGAAGTATGCTTAAGATAATCAAGCTTGTCAATAATGTAAAAGTGTGGACCAGCGCTAGTGTATAATCTCGGCGATGCTTTCGACACTTTATCTCGCCTGTCCCCGTTCTAGACACTCCTTCTTCGTATCCTCACCGGACAGTTTCTCCTTTGTTCGTTAACTCGAGTTACTTAATTTTGATTCACCGACGATTCGTGCTGGTGTCGCTTCGTTGGCCGCATGTTTTATTCACAGGCGCTGCGAACTTTTGTCGTATCACCTAAATTCCGTTCGCTGGCAAGAAGAACGAAAGGAGAAAACAGTCCGGCATATAACGACGGCGAGCTCATTAATCCACGATGAGAGAGGGTAATGGTTGACGACGCTCCATTCGAACGGAGTTAATAAGACGGCTCTGTTGAATCGATCGATTTAACTGAATTCCGAATGCGCGGCGCGATTGTTGAGGAGCAATTGTGGTTCACGAAAGAGCTACATTTCCTTTGATTCATTAAATATGCACTAAAGAAATGTAAAAGTCTGTCTCTCCCTCCCTTCTCTCTCTCTCTCTCTCTCTCTCTCTCTGACTATTGGATACGAGTTTCAGGTAGTTTGAAAGTCAGTTAGGCGAGATATCAAGAGTTCATTAACATCAAGAGATAGTTAGATTACTTGCATTGCATTAATTTGAACAAGTGGAGATGATGTAAATCGGTTATGAGGAGTATCCAGATACCGAGATAATTAAGTTTACGCAGCGAATACTTGACTAAATTAAAGGAAAACGATTTAATATGTTTGCGTACCGTTTCGAAGATGGGCATCGTATTCTCCTGTTTGCGCTATTTTATTAAATAAATATCAACATCGCCAGATCACGTAATTAAGATTCGTGGATATATGAATTTACAATGATAGAAAGTTTAAATAACGCAATGGAATTATTTTTCAAATAATTTTGAAATTATTTGTAGCAATGCATATATACATACATAAATGCAATGTTAAAAAGAAGCATAAAAATTAAAAAAATAAAACATATGATCAATCAAGCTTATAACTGCAAATTATAGAAATATAGTTATAGAATTTGCAACAATGTTTATATGTATATATGGACACTTTGTTCTTTATTTTAATTAGAGATTATTCAGATCCGAACACGACAGCAAAATACAATAATTTGTAGCATAAAAGAAGTATTTCATAATTTTTAATTTTTCTGAAATTTTAGTTTCATATTGTACATATACTTTATCCTGTAATGTTTGATGTCATACAATTAAACAATAATAGTAAATATTATACAAGAGAGGGCGCACACAAACACATATGCAATTATTTTGGCTTGAATAACATGCACAACGTCACATTTGATTACATAACATAACATATTTGCACAACAGAATCCATTTAAATATATCCATAGTTATATCAATCAGTAAAGGAATTACTAAATTATGCATTTATGCATATTATACGGCATCTGATAGAGTCTCATTATTGACACATTATCTGTCAAAAATTTTCTCAAAATCTTTTAAAATAAATTCATGAAATTTGTTTCATGCCGTGATAATAATTGTTGATTCGTATATTAAATTAGCTGCAACAACTACACATGTTTTTACAGAGGATATTACTAAATAATTGAAAATTCGTATATTAAGAAAATAATTTTACGAGAGTTCAAAAATATCTCAAGGATAAAATGTGCAAATATACAATAAAAGGTATAATGCAACGTTTCTCGCAGAATCCGAGCATTGCGTCAAACTTTTAACGCGAGTTGGCACTCGTCTTTCAAGAGCAATTTTAGTTGAGTCAAGTTACATTAACAAAACCCATGGACGTCTACGATTTCGTATATCCTTAAGTAAGAAGATGTTACATGCTTGTGCCAGAAACTTGCCTAACAATCTACCTATTTCAGCGCTGATACTCGACAGCTTGCTTAACTTTGTGAGACGCTATTTTGCCGAATTCACTTTTCGGATAATCTCGAGTTTTACGATAATGAACGCGGTATCATTCCAGGCTAGAGCCAAGGTACGTTGAGACTTTTCTTGATATAGAGTAGGTATAACGTAGCATGAATTACGGGAGTGTTCTAATACACTTTCTAAGTGTATTTCATACGCCTATGCATCTATTTATATTACATACATATACTATACTACTTTATATATTATCCTTTTTCTTATTAGCATTTTTTAAATATATCGTCTTCTTCTATTTTTTAGAATTCTTTTGATATAGATTACACAATTATAGACATATGTCGCTAAGGCTAATAAAACACCCTTTATGATCAATGTAACACAGTGACGTAAGACATAGTTAAAGTTACAACTACTATAAAAAGGTTTACGTGCACATTACATATACAACATTTTTTAAACAATTTTCTATGTTTTTATATACGAGATAATTATAAATAAATTTGATCTTACAGAATATTAAATGATACAAGATAAAAAGTTTGATAGAATTTAAATCATGCAATACATTATACATGATGCATTTCTGTGGTGTTGGAATTTATGTTATAAATATTGAAATAATCTCGTAATAATAAAAATAAATAAAAAGATTTTTATAAGGAATGTTGTATTATTGTTATTGCAATTTTTAGTTACTGTTTCCGATATCACGAATATATGACGTCCATATCAATAAAAAGTTTCAGTGCTCGCTGCAATTCAGTTAAACCGTAGGTCACTTGGAACATTTAATTAAGCTTTTATACATTTTTAAAGCATGCAGCATATACATATTAAATCCATGTGGAATTTTATGTTCGTCAAACTCATTTAACTTTTGAACTCGCTGCACGAGTTGTAAATGGATAGCTTGTCTAGCGCTCATTTAACGGTGCACGATTGCATATCTCGTTGAATAAATCAACCTTTAGAAATATTCGATGTTAACAGAGAATAATAGTAAACAATATTAATTTAAAAAATATTAATTACTCTATTCTAATTTCATATTATATGTTGTTTATAATATAAGACATTCTTTTATAAAATTTAATTAGTTTTTTATATTTTTTATATTTTTATATTTTTCTTCTAACGTACTAATAGCAGATTAATACTTATGTGAAATCGAGTTTAACAAGAATTTTAAAAATCTATACAGTTAAAAATCTATACAAAAATCTATATGTTACAATTGATAGAAATTGAAATTAAAAAATGTTAACATTCTTAAGTGTGATTGACATTTTTATATTATTCCGTAAATCTATTTTAATTATTATTTCAATCCTTTATCTTTTTTTTTTTGTTGAGACTACTGGTATTTCAGTTTACGAGAATCATACCGCTTTGCATGTGTATTTATAATGTTGAGACATTCGACCAGGCAAATTTCATTTCCCAAATATCCCGTAATACGACGGGACATGACACCGTGGACGCATCGCAGCTGTGAAGATTAACAGAAAATCAGGATCGGCAGATGTGCCAAACATATCCAGGATGCAAGCATAGACAGGCGAAACAGGCAGGACAAGCCCGGACAGGAAGATCGGTAATCCGTCTCAGAGCCGACAAGCTTCGCGCTGCACACTACGAAAGCCAAAGTAGCAAAGCTTTCATCCTAGTCCATGGGAAAGACTAATGCTGTCCGCTATTTACTTGGCCTCGGATTCTAATTCGTATAGTCGAACTTATGCTTGTAAAAATAACGCCATAAGAATATCGGTCACATATAACTCTTACAATAACGCGGGTGTTCGCCGTCGTAACGTAAATGTATATTATTACATGCGTCAAGCATATATAGGATACGCCGCAAAAAATCTCGCAAGCTATACTACGAGAAGCATAATTTTCTCGTTTTAAGGCTATTTTATGAGTAATATTTTAATCGTCGTACGCGATATCGCGCATGGCTTGAGCTGTTAAGAACCAGTCTCGCCCACATATACATATACATATGCACGTCATCTTGCATCACATATACATATACCTAACCTAACTATAATATATATTCTTTGATGTATATAAAGGGATAATCAATGTTGCACTGATACGTTTTTTTCAGGCGCGTCGTGGTTTTGGAGAACATCGTTATTTCGTAACGCAACTAATCTATCGATCACCGATAATCGTTTATAAAAATTATCATTAGCCTTTTTTCTCGTTTCTATGTATAAAAATAAAAGAATTAGAATTTTTTAGAAAAATAAACAAATATTTGATATGCGGAAAGATGAAAAAATTTAAATAATTTCATTTGTTTTTGTAAGATTATTATTCAATAATGAATAAGAGCCGGATACATTTTTGCAGAATAAAAAATAAAATGCGTAACAGGAAGAGGGAGAGGGAGAGAGAGAAAGAGAAAAAAAAGAGACGAGATTAATTATGCACAGATTCTTGATGAGAATATCCTTTGTTTTACAAATGCTTTTAAGAGAAATAAATAAATAAAGGCATTATTCCGTGATCTTAGATTGCAAACTGTAAAATATTAATTTTTAGAACAAAATGTATATTATATTACTGTGTGGTACAATTTTGTTGTAATCTTATTTTATAATTTTTGTGAATACGAGATTTATACATTTCCAATTTTATAATATTTTTCTTATTTATATACAATTATATATTATTATGCAGAAGAAATTATATTTGTACGACAACTTTACTATTTAATTTTATTAATTCTGAAAGATAAATCATAAGAGAAACAGCGATAATTAGATTCAAGAAAGTATTTTTTTTTTTAAAGTGTTAGTTTATACGATGCATCATGCAAAGTACTTTTGTTATGCATCTGCTTATCTATTCGTATGTATGTGCTATAGCCTTGTCAATTATTTTTTGAAAATCGTAATATTTTTACGTTTTTATTTTCTCACTTTACAATATGATTCAAAAAATCTTATGCTCTTGAAATTGTTTGGAAGTCGGTCAATAAGAATATAGTAGGCTGTATATAAAAACCACTGCGTTATAAAATACCCATAATTTTTTTTTCATGTGGAATTATTATACATAAAACACGAAGCTATTGTCGACATCTGTCTGCATAACTATTTATTTACTTATTATGAAAGTAATAAAAAGAAAGTTCTTTCTGTTAAATTTTAAAAGTTTAGATATTAAAATTTTGAACAATTTATGTGGTATATGTATGTGTAGTTAAGAATCGCGATATACGTTTGAGCTTTCAGTATACATATGTGTAAAATACGAAATATATATAAAATATATGTTAAACAACTTATATGATACCTTAAAAAGATACATTTTATACATTAATTAATATTATAATTCTAGAATTTCATGATAATGAACGATAATCGTATATCTGGTGGAAAGCACCCGCGGTAGCTAATAGAAAATAATATTGATTGAATTTCACAAAACAGATAATCCGAGTATTTCAAAATGGATTTTATTAATGGTAATCAAAACATATATGGACGCCAATTATCAGTTAACAAGCAGAGAAATATTACTTGCATCAGTTATAACGAATTGAAATATTTTTCCTATGAGAGTAATTTATTGAGTAGACTCTGCATTATTCGTAAGCGAGATGTATAAACTGACATCGGATGATGATTCAATTTATCCTTTTCGATTGACTTATTGTTAGCAATATAATATTTGCAAGCCGAAATTGCATCACGTAATTTTATCACGTAGTTTTTTAAAATCTAAGATTTAAGTGCTTTATATTTTTTATAATTGATTATAATATTTAGAGAAATCATAATTAGTTTTATTTATCTTTCTCTCTCTCAACCCATAATATTGTACAAATATTTTTATTACATATATAAAAAATGTTTATATATGCCAAGTTATTAGAATTGTGTACGATTGAATGTTATGAGCATATTCTAGTATTTGAAAATCAACAGTTGTTATGTCCAAATTCATTTCTATCTTATAACGATGTTCTTATTTGTTGTCCGGTTCGATGTAAGGCACTTAACCCAATTAGCATATTGTAACTTTATTATAGTAGATACACACACACACACACACACACACACACACACACACACACAGACATACGTATTCTACGAGCTTGTACATGTACATGTCACATTATACACACATATTAGCGTAAGAATATAAAGCGAAAGAGCGTGTACGGTCTTGCATTAATTTAATTAATTTCACGAGCCATACACGCGGAGTACAATTACCGAAATGAAATTATAATAAGTGGCCTATCTCTCTCTTCCAGTGTTATTCTCTAAGTTCCCTCAACATATCCTCATTTTTTTACGTAAAATACCGGAAAAGACACGAAACCACTAACCACTAGCAATGTAAATGTGAAGAGAGAAAACTAAAGGATGCCAAAGCATGCGAATATATCAAATTCATTTTCTCTATGAAACGGAAATTCTTTGTTTTATATTATAGAAATCATGTTATACGAATTATTTTTCAACTATCATAATTTTTGTTGTGTTTACGTTTTTTATGTAGATTATAATATGATTAATGTCGAATATACATTAATGTTCTTCAAACTAAAACGCGCAATTAGACTATTTGCGATTTTATTATGTGTCATATTTAACGAATATGGGTTACTTTTAGAGATTTACATTCCAGATGGATATTCTTATGCGTTTCAAATTGCTAACGCGAAGGGGATGAGAAAGAAGACGAGATACAAGATCTGGGTAGACAAATGGAAGAACGGGGGGTAGGTGAGGGCAAATGAGTGAGTGAGTTTTATGTTTTATGCGGGGCGTAATGTTCCGGGATTAGCATAGTACATGATTGTAAAACCCTCCTGGAGACCTGGAGAAACCACAGACGCGTCATCTCCGCTACTACTTGATACGCAGTTTCGTTTTACAGTCCAACTTTGTCATGTTTTCCATTTTTTTTCTTTTTTTCATACGGAAATATTTTTGCAATTTTTTACATTTTTAGCCATTTCTGTTTAAAATAATAGTTAAAAATAACCAATTCCATAAGATTCTAAATCTTAATGTACGATGATAGATCACTATAAGAGACTATATTTTGTGGATCTGATTTATAGTGTGAATGATTTCTATCCTACAAATTTATTATAGTAATATATGTTTTGAGAAGATTATTTAGTCCAAGCTACTAAAGTCAATCTAATGCTCTTTATTGCAAAAATTTACGCTTGCTAGAAAAATGTAGTATTAGAAGAATTAAATAGAGAGAAAAGAATAAAAAATTTTATGGTTTTCTGGTACGCGATTTGAGAATTGTGTATTTGGAAATTACACAGGAGGCCGAAACAAAAGAGTAAGGTTTGTTGGCATAACGCCATACCTGACTTCAATAGTCTTTGCAAATTACTCTGTATATATATATATATACAATATATATGTACATTACATTAAAGTAAAATTTAACACAAGTATCAAAGGTATTGCAAATTTTTAGTATGCAAATATATGATTAATAGAAATAAAAAAAAGTTAGGGTTGCGTGATCTTTTGAATTTTTTATGATACCACACATGCCAAGGGAGAGTATAAATTAAAACACGAATAAAATTTTATATTTTCAAATAAATTATAGGTAATAATAAATATATTAATAAATATATAATTATTTTTAGTTAAATTTTAAAATAGATTGTAAAAATGTTTTTACAATTGCAGATAGTAACTAAGTAACGAATAACGTAGCGTCGTTGCTATTTACAGTTTATAACATTCGAAAGCAAAAATACAGCATAGCTGTAACTCGGTAAAAGTTTCTTGACGAATGTTAGAAATTTGCGCCACACACCGCAACATCTTGGTTTACGCCAAGTGCAAGTTTACTCGTATAGAAACAGCGAGCCATTTCGCACTATTTAAGTTTTCACAAAGGAACGGATTGTACATTTGATCGGTAACGATCAAGGCATCCGTACATCGATGCGAGAGTTCGAGTGAGAAATTTCCTCTAATTCGGCCCGATGGGAAATGGACATCCGGCGATAGGTACAGAGTTGGAACTCGTGCATCGCATCGCATCCTATCGCGGGAAGCATCGCGTGGAGCGCGCTCCCGCGTCCGCTTCATTGTTTCATGGAAAAAGAAAACAAGGAGGAAAGGATGGCGCGGAGCCGCGGAGGCAATCCGCGACCGGAAATTTAAAAAGTTGCGCAAATATACGGGCCGTGGGTGGGTTAGATGAGAGATGCGGGGTCTATATGGCGGAAAGGCGGTTACTTGGTAGGTTGGTGGGTCGTGGGGATGAAAGTATACCCGGAAAAAGGCTACGCAAAACGAAATTACGTAATTCCAAGCAATTCGTAGTCGAATGATTCGTATATGATCAAAGTGCTCTGGCATGCTAAAGTGGTGATATGCCCCAAGTCGATACTGCATCTGCGTCGACGGGATTACCGCAGATTTGTACGGTACATTAGATTTTAATCATCGATCGGAGAAAGCAATTGCTTAGCAGTCTATCTATGTATCTTTGCGTCTCCTTCTTCTTTTCTTTTTTCTCTCTTTATGTATCATTTCCATTCATATAGAGGGAGGTGAGAAATTATTTCGCGAAGAAATACTCTGGCTATGAATCACCATCCGTTCGCGTCGCATCATACTCCTTTTTTCTTGCATTTTGCACTATCGAATAACAATTCATTGCTCCATCACGTAACTCGTAGAGTTAAAACAATAAGAGTACGACCGCGATATAGCGATGATTTATCGGCAATAATTTTACCCGGGCATACATTCGAAAGTGACTTCTGTATAGAAATGACGGCATTTTTAGTGCTAAAATTACATTACCGCGTTTTATGAAAGGTTGGCTCGTCTATTGAATCCACGTTCGCAGTTTCAAATTTGCTTTCAAATTCGAGATCAAAATTATTTTCGCGACATAATTATTATTTTTTCTTTATTCATACATATAGTAATATTATTTCATTAAAATGGAATAATATTACTATAAGTATACTTACAGTATATTTAAAGTATATATTTTTTAAAAATAAATGAATTTTTTCATTTCTATTAAATTGTTTCGAACCTCTGTTCTAAATTACGCATGTTAATATTCTGTAAATGCATATGCATATTACGATTCTTATTAGATATTTTGCATAAATTTAAACAAATTGCGAAGCGTTAGGAAACTATTGAGAGAAATCAACGTAACATACAGGGATGCCTTGTGTCGAAACTGGAACATGACGTATATATTTTTTATAAGTAATATACAACATAATTTAATGTTTAGTTGTCTACCAAATGAAACATTTATTTCAAAATGTTTCTCAGGGAAAGAACGGACAGCGAGAGAAACAGCTGGAAATTCAGGACAAAATAAAATTTGCAAGATATTTTTTTTTTTGAACTGACTATTGTATTTTTATTTAATGATATTTAATATTTACAATTATATATTTTTTGTAGGTAATATTTTTTTAATTATAAGAATAGGAAATTCTAAACGGCGCAAGAGCACTTAGTTAAGAAAATTAATTTACACTTCAACGATTAGATGGTTCGTAGATTACCATATTTGCATGTATTATTCATGAAACACGACTGTTATAATATGATTGAATTTATATATATCACATTTGCATAATACATTACTGCGCGATTCAGTTACACACAAAAACCGATTAAATTAATTTGATAAACTTAATTTAAGTATTTACATTCTTTGAGAGAGAGAATTTAAATATTGAATTTTAATCAGAGAAAGTATTCTCAATATAGATATTACTATATGTAATTTTGTACGTTTTTTTTATAATTTTATCACGTGCGATATGCGATAACTGAAATGATTAACCAACGAATGGCCAATAGTGATTTTATGCATACGTAATTTTGACCTTTATTGCTAATTCCATTTCTCTAACCTATTTTCAACGGCGCAAGATGAAAGCTAAATCACAGCGCTGTATGGAGTGTAAGTTGAATTGTGTCCGTAAAAAGAAACAGACTCGCTGCGTCATGAAGTTCTAACAAATTTCTCGTAATGCATCAATGTCTGTACTTTATATCCAAGCCTATGGCGCCCACATCTGTGAATCGCCTCTGACGGCCAGCAAATTAAAAACCGTCCAAGTTCTCAGACCGAACGTGTCTCAACGAAACGATGCAAAGTAAAGGCCGGAATAAAGCAGTACGTAAGGAAGTAACGCTTTAATAAGGGTGAATCACGCCAAGCGTTGTACTGGCAGACTTCTGTCATATTTGAGTGAAATTCCGATTTATTATATAAATGTGTTATATATGTATTGTATAAATAATTATAGTTTTTTATTATATTATGCTTTTCTTATATTAAGGCAAAAGTTTTGGCATTACCAAAAAGGTGCATCAGGAAAAAGATTGAAGACATGTACATATATATATATATAAAATTTTTCATAAAAAGATAAATTTGTAATTATACCCATATTCAAACCATGATATAATCGATTATCACAATAATAAAATGAAACAATTGTAATCAATTTTAATTTGATATTTAGCTTTCAACAGCAGGCAAAATAATACTTCAGGCTATAAAAAAAAGAAGAAAGCCCGTTGCATTTTGTTAGGTCTTTGTTCTGTCTGACTTACATTAGGTGGAGTCATATTTCTCTTTAAACAGACAGTGCTGTCAAGCCCGAGACGGTCATCGTTTATAATCAAGCGTATAATGAGTCAGAGACAAATCTGTTGGTTTTTAAGTCTCGCTCGATCATGGGTATTGCTGAACACTCGTGAAACCATCTTTGCAAATTCTTTGTTTTCTTTTTTGATTTAAAAAAAAAATTTTCTCATGAATATTCGACAGTTGTTTTTTTACTATATCATGTATATTTTTCTGTATGTCTGCGACGTATTAAATCTTTAAACCCGGACTCTCGCCTCTGAATACAAACAGAAGCTAAAAATGGATCATATGTGGATTTTGTCAGACGAGAAATAGAAAAATACAAATTGTACGTTAAAGAAATAAAATACAAAATATATTTTGTTCTCACTTGTAAACACATTGAATAATATATAATATGCTCTAGACATAATATATTTTTTCTTGACTACTTATTTTTTAAATTTTTTAGTTAATTCTAAATTAGATGTTAATTAACAATCATAAAAGAAAGATTTACGCAAATTTTAGAGATAGACAGACTTTTGTTGAAAATTTTTATCTTTAACTTATTATTTCAATTTAATTTATTTGAGTTTAGAGATTAATTGCAAAGTCATTTAATAAAAGTCACTTAATGAAAGTCGAATATTAAAATACTATCAATTAAATATTAAAATATCATAAACATATACAAAATATCATATTTGGTTATGAAAAGATCAAATTTAGCGTAATTAAATTAGCGTAACACAATTTTATTCCATTTATTTTTATTTTATTTATTACATTTTGGATATGTAATGTAATGTTTAATTATTATTTGACAGATCTAATTTCTATGTAATTTCGACGCTTGTGGTCTTATTCAAATAGTTATACAATGTTAATCTGTCACATTCCCATGATTTCATATTAATAAGGAATTTCATATTCGAACTGTTATTATGGGTTCTCGTTGTTCTACTAAACCTTCAGGCAATACATAAATATATGATAATGTCAAATATTTTTAATTACATTTACATTTCATTATTCAGCATTTTTAAATTTCTAATGTAAAGTGTAGATATTGCACCAATCATATGGTTAAGGCATAAACTTTTTTAAACATGATTAATCAATTTTGATCAGTTATATATTTTTAACAATTTAATTAAATATTTTGTATAAAAAATGTATTTGCTTTCTAAACTTGTAATTAATTGGTTAATTGTTTAATTCAATATTCTCACTGCAAAGCCTATATGTATATTAGTTCATGTACATGTTTACACACACACATATATATTTATGTATGTAAACATGTACATGAACACGTGAAGTACAATGTTGGATATATATGTGTTTATATATGTTAGACATATGTACAATATATCTCTGTCTGCTATGTGTTTTAGTACATATGACGCGTACACAATATACATATTGATCGGTTACGCTATTAACAAGTAGTATCTAACACTGCAATATCTCATAATTCTCTAATTGCTTGACATAGATACATTAACATTTACGTGATAAATTACATGCGTATATATACATTGACACAAACTTGTCTACAATAAACCGGTTGACATTTACATTATTAATTAATTTTAGACGTGTTTTTAGACATGTTTCTGTATCGTGATGTTGAATTGCAGAAAACATAATAGATATTCACTTAGAAAATAAAATAATTGGTACAAATTTACGTTTGCAAATATGTATATATGTATATGAATGTGACAGACTACACGTTATAAAATTTGTACAATTTGCAAAGATAACGCTGGTCAATAAATCAGCTTTTAATGCATAAAGTAATTTTCTAAAAGGCTGACAAATTGTAATAAGACAATACGAACTCGTGGAACGATTATACATAGCAAAGAGTTTTCGAGATGTTTCATTTTAATTTGAGTTCCTCATCGAGTTGTTCTTCAGTGCCTTCCTACTCCTAGAGGATAGAGAAGACTCCTCTCCTCGTTAAGGAGATACATGAGCACCGAACTTGTAAGTTAGTCTTGACTCTTGATTTCAGACTTCCTTCACACGCGTCTTCTTACTTGTACGTTTTCTCTTTATCGTGTCGACATAGCCTGTTATATACATAGCTCTCTATACTTGCTCTATAGGCTTCGCGATGATCTAATACAATATTTATCAGATATGCAAGACGGTACAAATTATAATTTTGTCAATATCATAAAAAATAATAAAATTATTAAAATTAATGAAGTTATTTTTTTTCTCTTAGTATTTTAAAATAAAATATACTCTCATATAAAATCATATTTATTCTTTTTAGTATTCTTAGAGATCTATGAATATTTTATTAAAATAATTGGTGAATTAAAGAAAATTTGCAATATGTTAAAAGTATATCGACAATCTAACGTACCAAAAGAAAATTGTGCATATAAATAATTTGTGCGTAGAAATAACATTTTGAAGATTACATCAATTTTATGAAGCACTAAACACTAGATTAAAATTGAATTATTTTCATGTGATATTTTAACACGTAGTCAAATTATTTTCTGTAACAAAATACCTGTATATGCAATATGCTATTTCTCATTCGATGAGATACCTCTGTCACTTGAAAGCTTCTGTACTTTGACAACGCACGCGGCGTATATCGCATAACAAAAGTGGTGCTACAACGATTGTAGCCTCAGGCTTCGTATACGTTTAGCTTTGCTTTCCATCAGGCACAGAAATAATAACGAAAATAACAAGAGAGTTTCGTGAAAGAGGAGAAGCGCCTCGAGATAAAGTAATAAGATACGTCGTGTATGTTCTGACCCTTTATGCTTCCTATTAAACATGCTCCCATTCGTTTTGTTTTCAGCGCCTTCGTGTGTAACTTTAAACAAGTTTATGTCGTATTCTTCATATAATTTTTATGCACTCGCAGAGCAAATTTGTATATTAAGATGCATTAGCGTTAATTAGCCAGGAAATGGTAGGTATTATATCATATGAATAAAAATGCCTTAAATATAAATATAAATATTGTATAATGGGGTTGCTATCTTTGCGTTCTCATTAAAAAATAATACAAGCATACTTAAAATTATAGAAAAGTAAAAGCGTTTGCTGAGAAACATATCGAGTCAAACATATAGTGTAGGTGGAAATGCGAAAGCAAGTAAAGAGTATGAGTAAATGGCTCAAGTAGAAGAGAACACTCCCTTGGGTGGTATATTTATATTTCATCGTTTTTCCATTCAGCTTCCACGATATTGGACGATCTACTCTATTCTGCTCTGCTCTGTTATCTACTTCGTTCGTACAAAGTCAAAGTATATGCGTTTTCATTACGAAAGAGAGATTATTTCATTTAATAATGTAAAAAGACCAAACAATCTAGATTTATGAAATTATTATCGATATTGTGCAAGAGAGTGTGTGTATTTATACAGCGATTTGTTGTATGAACAGATAGAATAAACATTATTGTGAAAACCCATCGTAATGAGAAAGAAAATATAAAAGATTAAGTTCATTTAAATATATTTAATAGCGTATGTTTTATCATTGTAATAATGCTTAAGTTTCTTTATGAAATAAAAATATATTTATATCAAGAACGGGTCACTTTCACAAATATTTTTACTAGCGAAGAGAATAGAAAAATTTGCATTACAAACGCGTGGGTAAGATAATTATTAAATAATAATAATATGTCACAGATCTGTTTTTATCTCCTTTTTTTCTCTTTTTCCTAATATTTAAAAAAATATATAAACAAAAAGAAAATATATATGAATATAGTCACATATTTGTATAGAATCGGACAAGAAGGAATTACATTATGAATTCTCAATAAGTGACGAATCCTCGATTACAACCGGAAGATGATTAGTTGGAATTGGAAGTGCGAAGGAGCGAGGAAAGTTGGGTAATGTTAGAACTGCCGAGGCTATGGGCTGATACGTATTTAACTCACGTGCCTGCCTAAGCCCGGAAATCAATCGGTTCTCCCGTACAAATTTCAGCATCCGTCGGACGAATCCTACCTGACGAAAATCAAAAGCTGCTGTCGAGTTGTTAGCTGCACTGAAATCGGCACGGGCCTCTTCTTTTCTTTTTGAAGTGCACACCGCACGCGTGCATATGTATTAAATTACGTTGGACGGTATTCAATTTCTGATTGTTTGCGTTGCCAGTGAAAAACGACAACACAAAGAAAACACATTCTCGAATGACAGTTACGGGTGTAGGATCGCAATTAATCTGAAGAAGTGCGTGGTTGCTTCTGTATCGTTATAAAATGGTATCGCGCTACAATGGTATCACGTAATATACATATACATCAAAAGAATTCAAATTTTGTTTCCGATATTGAACATAGTTACAAATATTTTGTATGCCGAAATATTTGCAACGTTGTACTTTTTCTTTTTTATATTCATTTTATTTTATATAAAATATCTTAACATACTTCATAACTTGTAATAATAAATGCACAGATAATAGACACAGTATATATTCATTTCTTATTTAATTTATAATTAGAAGAGGTTATTGTATATATAATTGTATATAAACAGAGAATTAACTATTTACTACATATAATTTAACACAAAGAATGATAAAAAAATAATTTATGTTTGAGATAATCATAGAGAGAGAAAGAAAGAGAGAGAGAGAGAGAGAGAGAGAGAGAGAGTTTATGTTTGATTTTATTAGAATAAGCACGTGTGCGTATAAAGTAAATGTATAATAACTTTTAGAGTTAGATGATATATTTATATAATATTATGTTACATTATATATCCTGAATATTCTATGAAAACTATGTTAGGTAAACTATGTATAGTTATAACAAACAAACACATATATAATTTACAATTATTAAGTATCGTATTATTAATCTCCTATACTATTACAATCTAGTAAATTAAAACGACATAACTCGATTTTCAATCACGACAAATTTACATATACGCGCAAATGCATTCTTAACTATATCCCCAAGTATCCTTTGACATATAGTATCGATTGATCGCGTCGGAAATGATCGAAACGATGTTCCGAAAGCAGGCGGCGCGATTACGATGATCATTTTTCACGCGAGCATATCGCATCTACCCTTCGTAAACGTCATCGTGACGGGAGTTTCATATTGTGTTGCAGCTGGTAAGTTGGTAGATAGATAGATAGACAGAGACTGTCTACGAGATACATGCGTGTGTCTGTGTGTGTGCGTATCCATGTATGAATAAGGACGCCGATCCCAGGTTGCGCGCACGCTCCTATGTCACGCGAATGCATCCACGTATACGGGCCGCGTATATTTGGTTCACGGGCATTAAAGTTAAGCCTGTATTTTATTGGACGTGCGTATAAATCAAAAGCTTCACCTAGTCAAATATTGGAGGCTTCGTATACGCCAATGCGCGACTCTGTGTAATGTACAAAATATCGGATACTTGCTTATCTATCGGCATATTCCTGATTCCGTCCGCTTGCTCGCGTATCATACGCGCACGCCACGTATATCTCAACTGTTTATCGCGACGAAAAACAAAGTTCTGTTTGCTCGCTTTCCGGATAATAATTAGTCGAACGGCGTATTTGTGAGGGAAATTATGTATTTTTATCTCGCTAACCTGTCTCTCTCTCTCTCTCTCTATGCTGCTCCGTTTCCTCTTTATATGCTTTACATGTTCCGTTGTCGATCGGTGTCGATGTGCACTGTTAGAGATCTTATTCATTCCGCGATTAAAAGCAATATTTCTGAAAATAAATTAATGACTACTTATAATCGCAACCGTACTGCTTATACAATATTATACACGAGAAATGTTTGAAAAGATTTTTTGGATTAAATAAATCTTATAGAATATAGAAATAATAATCTAATACTTAGCGATTCTTTTTTAAATCTAAATTGTGGGTTACAGTATAAAAATATATTTTTGTTTCTTTTATCGTTGAAAAGTTGGTAGTTTTATTTTATATATTTTGTCTTTGCACACGGAAATATTTATCTAAATACGTTATGTATACACCACTTTTAATTACTTGCATTCTTCATATGGCGTTTTCACAGAGAGTTTAATACACTTTATCACTGTTCACGGTAACGCGTTCTTTGCACGCGCGTTTGTTAGCACATCCTGTTATTTATCAAAATTTTCAAGTACTGCGAGGGCAAGAGCGCGCACGGTTTTACGCTGTAAGCTTGAATTGTTTCAAAAGCTGCATTGCTGGATGCTTTACATAAAAGTATTCGGGTTAATTTAGACAGGCTGTATACGGGTACGCGTGGCTTAATTTCGTAATTCTGTATAATGCCAGCGACCACACCAGAGGCGCTAAAAACACTAGAACTAAAAAGGAAAGGAGACTATATCCTCATTGCGACGAAGGGTAGGGCTTAGAAAACAACTGAGAAGGGTCAGACTATGCTGACAGTAGAGCCTTTTTCTTGTTTCGCTAAGTACGCCGGACCTGCAATATTACAGGAATAATTATTAAGGAAAGTAAGCAAGAATCGGGCGTATAAGCCAGGAAGAAAATACGAGGAAGGAAGTTTTTCTTTTTAATGTCTCATACATTTTTTTTCCGCAACGGACAATTCGCATATTTTGCTTGTAACAACGCAGATAAATGACCATTTACCATTCTTTCGAAATTCATACCTTTGTTATATCCGCGTTTCGATTCACCGAGCTATTTCGACCTTTTAAAATTTATGTTGACTCTATGTTTTATAATATAAATAATTTATATTTAAACTTTAATTTAATGCACTATTTATAACATTACTATATGTATAAAATTTTTTCTAATTTTATATTATATTAATAACTATAAATTAAATATAAATTTATGCGTTAATATTACTGCAACTTCTATAATATTCGTGGCACTTTAATTATTATATCAAAATATTAGTGTAAAAAATTTTTTTATTGTTAATAACATGGAAAATGAATTTTATTTGCTGCGCATGATTAATAAAAATTTGCTATAAATATTTTTGTTCCAGCATAATATCACATACAGCGTCATATTTATCTTTAAATCAGAATCAGTTTTTCTAATCATATATACAGTATTGAATTTTTTTTCTTTCTATATTTGCTTTTATTCCTGCGCAATTCGCGCTTCGATTTTCTTTCCGCACTCGAAACCTCGTTCTGAAATCACTTGATGTGCATGAGGGTATACCAGGTCTCGGCCAAACCAGATAGAAAGTCAATTTACCGTGATTCGAAGTAAGTCACGCGCGCGAGACTCATCTGGCGACTTCCGGTTAAAACTTCCGGCCGGCGGGCAACCAGTTTGGCCAGTTTATTACCAGGCACATTGTAGTAAATATGTATCCGGTGGTTCACGTAATATTAGCGTGCGGTGGTATCTCTTTTGTGCTGTTTATTACAGCATGGCGGCTTATATTAATATTGCAAGGTTCTCATGCATTTTGTATAGCTAGAATGATGAACAACAGAATTTCTTGCTAATTAATAAATATATCCTGCTGTTTAAAAAGTTTACTTTTGTGATTAAAACGACCGAAATATACAATCAGCGTTGCTATTATTTCAGCCACGTTTATAAAAAACTTATTGATTGTATTATACTCTTAATAAATTTATAATAAAATTATGTATATATATATATATATATATATATATATATATAATATTAATTCGCAAATCGCAGTAAATTCTATATAATACTATGTACAATATATGTTTGAAAGATCATAACATATTGTAATATCTGAAATCTCTTACTGTTGACTCATTCGTTACATGTGTGTATGCGTGTGTTTGTGTTAAAAGCAAATAGATATATCGGAACCAAATATTGCAACATTACGTAATTATTCTTTTATATTATATTTGATATTATATTATAATAATAAAAGATTGTTATTATATTCTATATGAGAGTGTTAAATAATACATAGGAAGAAACTCGGAAGAAAATGTCATGTCGGATAAAAAAATCGTATATTCGAAATCCTACGCAAACTTTATTAAACTCGATATTGCAGTTGAGAGGAAGGCTACGGAAAAAGTATCAGACTACGACTGATAATAATAGAAAACATCAGCCTCTTTGTAATCGGACATATCCTCGACAGCTGCAAAAGCGGCCGAAAGATGCGACGTGTCCTATTTCGAAATACGCGACTGGAATTCGGCGCGATGACGCGTCGGGGTTGGAGGGTAACTGCTGTTCGTCGGCGACAATGACGACAACGACGACGATGATGACACTTCTAGTCTACGTACGTGCGCGCTTAAACACACACACACACATAACACACACGCATACGCCGTTCCGTGATTTTCATTTCGCGCATTACACCACGTACGTGCAAGGACCGACTCGCGGTTTCTGCGGTTACCACGCGCCCCTCTTATATCATCGTTTAAAATAATATTGCGTCCAGAGGGGCATTCGGCGCTCTCATATCCGCTGCGACAAATCACCCTCGCACGGCACCTAACGCCTACCGCCACCGGTAGAAACGCGTGCGATACAACGGAGAACAGGACGAAGTAATGGAAAGATACGGGGGTGGGTAGAGAGTTGAGGGATGGAGAGAACGAAGGAGGGAAACACAGCCTGCGCGAGAACCTTCGCCGGACCCGTTATTTACACTCACGCGCTTATTGCTTGATTTGATTAATAATTCGTGGCGCGCGCGCACGCGACAGAAGAAAAAAAGATGAATCTGCGATAGAGGAACGAACAAATATCTTGGGTTTAAAAAAAGAAAGGGAGAGAGAGAGAGAGAGAGAGAGAGAGAGAGGAAGAGAGAGTGGATAAATTGCAGCAATGGCCATTGCCGAGCTGGCAGCGTGTCGCCGTAAGTTCGATCTATACTACTGCGGATGTTGGTTGTCAGTAGATACGGTCAGTAATAAGCGAGACGGTGAGCGCGTACGTTAGTAAAGCCGGTCTTCGTAGCTTGATTTATAGTCGGATCCAAAGCGATTGTAACTGAAACTTTAAGAGTATAACTATATTCTGACCCAGCTGAAGATATGAATAAGTTAAAGTAGGTTAGTATACGTACAGAATGTGTACGTTTAATGCCAGATATGTTACTCTAAGGAATCTTGGAATCTTCTCGCTTAAGTTTTGTCATGCATTTGCAAATATAGCGCAAGGGCATAGTAAATGTAACGTTATGTATTTGTAAAGAATGAGATCGTGCATTTAAAATAGCGAGTTACACGTCCCAGAAAAATTGTAAAAAATTATAGTAAAAAATCTTTAAGGAATCATAGATAGTTAAATTGCGCAAAAAGCGCAACTTTTTCTCTCCTTATAAAAATTTTCATTTAATCTACTTAAATTCTTGCTTGTTTGCGTAACATTAAACGGAACCGCAATGAACGGCAACTGCTGAACATCATTGTCAGCGTGAAACAAGACTTTAACGGCAGTTGCAGTCAACGTAACCGATAAGTACTGCACGTAGGTTGATCGTTAAAACAACTATAACCAACACGCAACAATATAATGTTAATGAAGCAATTTCGGTATCAACACATTTCCCGTAATGATCACGTTATGCCACTCTACTCGTTGCGGATAGAACATAAGTAGAAACAAATGACCTGGTACCGTCGTCCGTAAATGCGAAACTTTTGTCCCCCTACCGGTTACAGGATTCGTAGTAGTTGCCAACTACTTACCTCCGTGGCTTCCTGACCGCTGACTTCTTTTTACTACGTTTAATCTAAATCTAACTAAGGTCTTACAACGGCAAGGGAATCGCTTTGACCCTCTTGCGCCGCTACGTTCTACCGCTTTGGAATAACGAGGTTCCGACTAAATGACGAAGCTATATCAAATGAGACTCTGCCGTCGTAACCCTTAGGGAATTCTGAAAGTTTATCTTCATGAATTAAACGAGGGTTAACGCGGGGGGGGGGGGGGCGATAGTTATTACAGTAAGATTCCAATTTTTTATCCGACTGAGTTTTATTTCAAAAGAATCATTGAATAGAAGAATGCAAATTTGTTTCAAGCAATACCATTCTCAAAAATTGTAGATCGTTTAATATTAATGTGTTTACAATCAATATTTTATTAGATTTGTGTAAATTTTATAAATACAGCAGCATTAAACTCAAATTATTGAAACATATATGTAAACTATTATTATTATACTAATATAACAAAGAATGAAAGAGAAATATTTAATATAATAATAAAATTTGAATAGAAATTTTAATTATTTACAGTTGCATCAAACAATAAGAAAGAAATAAACATTTCCAAAAAGTTACTTTTTCATTAATCAATAAATCGTTGTTATATCATCCCCTACGATTAATGAATTAATAGATCTACTTTTGTAAGTAAATCCATAATACGAAAATGGTATTACAACAATTCGAGATGATAAATGTAAAATATAGTCGGATCACCGTGCCAGCCACACTACGCATAACATTGACAAAGAACTATCTTTGACGGATATCAATGCATGAAATGTTCACCGGAGGAGGTCGTAAAAAGTCGATCGCTTTCATACAATGCCCATAACGCAATATTTAAAGCGTTGGCTAATTATTCGAACGAATTATCGACAGGATTAAAGCAATTACTCGTTGCGCCTGATTAGTGCGTAAAATTGAAATTATACATCGCTCTTCCGCATGATCGTTCTCTCTGTCTCATTTTACATTCGTATCTGTCTCGCTACCCTTGTCTATTTTTTTCGTTTTCAACCATCGCTCGTTGCCTAGCGTCTGCGTCCCTTTTTCACACCATCCTCTACATCATCTCCTTTATCATACCCTTTCTATAGCACACGTAGATGCGCGCGTACGCATGTTGCTCTTAACCAATTCTCGTCCCACTGCACATGTATATTTGTATGCCGCCGATACTAAATGAGTATATTGTAATATCATCGATGTGTCAAGTAGTATAGGTATCATATATTAGTTGCGCGCACTGGACATGTTAATTAATTAAATATCTCCGATAATCATTACGAGCCGCCTGCAGACCGCGAGTTGCGGACTCGCGCTTTTGCTTGTCACCACTAAATTGTCCCCATGCGTTGTTAACGTGGTATTAACATTAATAGATATATTGTTAAAACTAGCATGCATTTCAATTAACTTGACAAGTATGTTTGTACTCATTAACAATTACGTTTTTCGCACCTATCTATTTCTCGCGTTATTTTCTGCATAACAAAGTAAATTGTTCGCAAATGATTAAAAAATTACTTGAAAAATATGAAGAACAAGAAAAGAGGAGGAGTCAAAAAAAAGTTTATTTATAAAACGGCATAGAAGTGTTTTAGTATTTTAAAAGTTAGGAATAAAATATATACCGTAAACGAAACGTTAATGCTGTGTGACTATTAACATAAACTGTCTTAAGCAAATTCACTGGCAATTTAAATGGGATCAGCTATAGTAGCGGATTTTATTTACGTGCAATTACACCCTGACTAATAGTTGTCCATTCGAGCCGGCCCTTCCATAAGTTTCCCTTAAAAGTACTAGAGGATAGAGGTTTTTGTGATACTTTCGTATCATAGAAAAAAAAAAGACTTTGGTTTCCTCATAACTTTTACATTACACATAGTTAGTTAGTTAAAAAATAATAAACATAAATGAGAATAATGCAGGATAATAGAAAAGCATAAACGCAGAGATAAATGCTAACATGTATTTATCTCGAGAAAAATTTGATGATATAAAAATTTAACTTAAATTTAACTTAAAGTAGAAAGAAAGATAATACTCAGATTTTGTAAAGGCATTGCGTGAGACTGGCATAAGAATTTTCCACTTTTATTGCACGATAGACGAAAATGAAAGGCGTTGACTGATAGAGAGATCAGGCCAAATTGATGTGCAGCGCTCAGATATGGGGACAGACATCTGAAAAACGAGCATGTGTCTGGTTCCGTATTACTTCAATCTTTTTTGCTCATAAACGTCCGAGCATTATACGCGTATGAATTGCGCGTTCTCGTTTTTACTCATAAACACGCCAATAAATTTGAAAAATATTTTACGGCATTATTTAGTTATAAGTTTATAATAATAGAGGGGAGAATAAAAATCGTGAAATAGAGTTACATTTGTATTTACATATGTTAAAAAAAATATAGATATAATTAAAAAGACTTCTTCAATGATTTATTAATAATTTGCTCTTAACCCAATCGTTAAGTCGTGAATAGAGATCGGCATAATTCTTAGAAAATTATAACTCGAAAGAAAAGGGTTACAGTATTGCCAGCTGCAATAAAACATATTCTTATTGAGTTTCTTCAGTTTGTTGTCGCGAGTTTATCGTGATCGAGTATCGACATTTCGAGGGACATAACAACTGTCACGTGTATAAGTCACCTGGTACACCTCGACAATGCTAATAGATGCAACCTCCTTGCAGTCACGTCATTCGAAAATTAATTACAGTTGGTCGCAGGGTCGTAAAGAACAAGGCCTGAATAATTAACGTGACCGTTGTATCGCGCTCGGAGCTAATTATAGGCCCCTCCTTTTCTATTCGCCTGATTAGCATATTCGTTAATTATCGGACTTACGTACCGGCAGGTAACATACTTATGCAAGCCGTATGCCGGTCCGTGAGCTTGCGTGCACTAATATTCTGCGCAAATCACGTGCGTGTCGCGGATCGCGCACGTTTGCGTATACGCATACACAAGAGGTTAAAACCCTTTTCCTGTCCGGGGGGTCGAATACGCCACGTTAAGACGCCTCGTTCGCAAAACTTTTAAAACGTGATGTCAAGTTGTGAATCTACTGTACAAAAGAAACTCGGAGCAAGTCGATACGGCTCATCGATAAAGATGTCATTAAGTTTTTAATGGCTTTACGTTATAGCGAACGTTTTTTTAGAGGGTATCTATCGCCGCAAATACCGTTTCTTTTTGTAAGTAATCATGCATGGCTTTAAACTTGCGTAAGCGATTTTATAGAAAATTGTCAAAGAAAGCTGTATGCTGGCATCTTTTTCTATTTTTCCTGTGTCCTTCATTTAAAATAAATTTTTCATCACGTAATTTGTGTGCCGATTTTTACTTTTTAATATTTTTGCTTACAATCATCTCCTTATTGTTTATAATCGTAAGATTTGATGAGTTTATATAACATTATAAAATAAAATTTATTATTGTTAAATAGGACTCTTATTAGAGTAAAAATAAATTAGTAATTTTATACGATTATCAGCAATATTTATATTTTTCGGAATAATTCCAATTGAAAATTGTTACTAGAATAAGAGATCGTAATAATATTAGACATACTGTATATGGTATGTGTGATATTGAATTTTTTGACACTTTTTATTTAATCTATTGTTTTTCTGCTATATTATATGAGCGTAATATAATTCATATATACTATATCGCATCATTTTCAGTGCTAGTAGATATCGTTATAATATTGTATATCTATCTATCATTTCTTGTGTTAGCATGATGTCAGCGGTTCTGTTGACGACGATTGATTTGAGTACGACAATGAGGGTAACCTCGTATGCGGATTGGCACGTATGAAGACATAAGCTCAGCAATGGTATAAGGCCAGGTTTACGCGTACTCGAACGTTTATCGCGCCACGTCGAGCGCAGCACGCAAACCCGATGTTACACCCTCTGTTGTACTCGCATGGCGGAAATACTACCGACCTGTAATCCACCTTGATCGTGTTTACGAGCGTGAACTTTCGAAAGTTCTAATCGCGGCCTCGGTTTCGGTGTTCTATAGATTGTGCGCGCTAGAGCGTATTAGAAAATCATGTTACGAATGTGGCCGCTGCGGTTGAGTACTATAACATGTAGGTATGTATATTTCATGCTGATTAAATTAATCTTGTAATGTCAGACTCAAAGCTTCGTATAAATTGAACGGTCATTCGTTACAATATTGTTAACGACGTGTTTTTTTATTTTATTTTAAGCTACGTTTTTTTTTTTCGATCACTATCGCGAATGATCTTGACATGCGTATTTATGCGAGCGTTAAATTATTCACGATTATGGCCGACGGTTTTTGAGCATTATGCGTTACTAACAAAATTATAAGTTTTATAATGAACAAAAGCAAACACGATTAATTACCGGAAAGAAGCGTAAATGCGCATTTTCCTCCCTTTCTCTCGCTGTATAAACAAACAGCGTGACCTAAATAAAGATTAAGAGCGTTGTTATATGCTTTCACGAGTTTCGCAATGTAAAATACTTTTTACATATATATTTAACAATACATGAGATCTCCGTACACAAGTAGAAACGCGTCGTGGTGTCAAGTTTGGAGACAGCAGTTACTACAGTCGTTCGTTCTTTGATAAATGAGCGATAATGACGGTAGGTGAGGTGGTGGTAATTTCGTAGTTTCGTTTAATACCGCTACTATTTCTTTCTTCAAGTATCGTTTCTTTGGGATTAACGGCTGCTAACTGACTCACATGTATAGCCACGTTATCGCACGAAAGGAAAATATACAGCTCTGCCACGAACGGGAGAGCATTTTTCCATTCCGTTTAATTCTAACGACTCACTTTCTCTGACTCTACTATAATCGTAATAATAACATGCAATGGCTTACCGTTTAATATCACTGTATACACGCAGAACATAAGATTTATATGCAAATTACATGTTTAATAAGTTATCTGTTTATTCTTAATTAATCAAGTATTATATTTTTTTATTTATCCGTTTGATAATTATTGTATAAGAATATATGTATGCTAATATGTTCCTCATATATACATGTATATATACAATCTCTCGATTGATATATAAACTTATTTCTTCTGATTGCGAGAGGCGATATATATTTATGTATATTAAAGATATATAACATTAAAAATTAAATTATATTTTTTTGCAAAATTATACTTAAACAAATTTATTATTAATTCAGAAGCGGACCAAACAAAATGAAAAGAATTGTATTTTAAAACAAAAATCACATATGATCACAGATAAGAGATGGATACATAGAAAATCGTATCACACATTGAGCCTTTTGCCAATAATTTCACTGAGCTTTCACCAATAAATGAGCAATAATGGTAGTGGGTTGAGGTAATGGTTCCGTTTAATGCCCGTTTGTCCGGCATCGCTGCTTCGGCTATAATGGAAGCTAGCTAGTAAATGTATCGGTGACATGGATATATCACACGAAAACGGTGGTACTATATACGTTGTATATGTGAGATAAATTATATGAATTAAAAGCTTATGTCTACACAATTGTTTCTTTATATCGCGTAGCGTTAAATAATAAAGCAAGCATTCAGCAAGCAATGTGCGATCTAAACTATCAGAGCTGTCGAAACATGTTACTGTATATAATTGCAGATAATAATATATAAATAAGTATAATAATATGATTTAATTATATATAAATTTTGTATAACCATTTTTTCCTCAGGAATTCATACAATAATGAATACGGGCTTAGCGAACCCGAGGTATCCGAGCTATCCTATATCTGGAAGTTTTCTAACCAGCGCGCGCACCTGGTTGGAAAAAATCTTCTAGATGTATAAAAAGAAAAATGTAAAAGAGAGAGAGAGAACACATTTTAAATATAGTAATCATATATAAAATAATAACATTTGATTAATAATTTTTTATTTTTGTTTTATTCCTGCTATAATTTTATTGATTATCTTTTCCCATGACTTTACTATATTTGATATTCAATTAAACGCAAATATACGTAATATTTAATTTTCATTTAATATAATAAATTAAATGCAAATATATGTAACAATTTATTACATGACCCCTCAAAGAAAATCAGAATGACATGAAAAAGATTTATATTATTTATTTATAGCGTATATCTCGTATACTAATATATAACGAAAAACGAATTTAGTGCAGTAATGTAGCATAAGAATTTTAATGAAATATTTTTTTTTTTATATTGCTCATTATATTTAAAAAATAAATGCGATTGTTTACATATTTTATTCTAATTGTAAGATTACATAGCACTTGGTCTATTAACATGAGTTTCCTGAATAAATATGAAAAAGTCCTTTGCAGTGAAGTTTCACCACAAATGCAATCTCCTCCATTTGTGCCCCTACCTCTATTCTTGCATCTACGTGCTTCGGTTTAACGCCACGCTATAAAGTTTTTGTCACTGTCTGCAAAATGGCAGTGAGAAACGAGCGAACCTGTCGTGCCCGCGGCTAAAATGGTAGATTAAACGTTCCGCTGTCAGCTATTTGAGATCGATTCGTTGCACTTTTGCTTCGCCTTTTACTGAGATTAGATTTATCAAGAAATAATAACTAATTATAGATCATAGCAAGTGTTATAATACGACATATGACATTATTATTTCGTTCTACACACGTTCTATCTGAAATTTTATTGTTGGTACTGATGCGTTATAAATAATTTTCCTTTTTTGTCAAAATTTTTTGATAACATATCGCATAAGATTGATGCTCTTTAAAAATGACAGGGTCACATATGTGAGATACAGATGCGTGTAGCATTTTCTTTTTCACGTGCCATTATATGCTAAATTGGTGTATTTCTCCAATTTTTGCCAGGCTCCTCGTATGACACGATAAACTGCGGAATTTATGTGGCACCGGTCAGAACACTTCGTACTCGTATGTTTTTATACACCGAAACATTCCCGTATTAAAATATCATGGAAAAAGTGCATCCGCTGCGAGCTCAACATTATTATGGAGACTAAGCCTCCGTTCAAACGCTTCCGTTCTAATAGAGCATCTATGTACACTGTTTTAGTACCGCGCTATAAACTTTTTGCTGCTGTCTGCAAAACGGCAATGAGAAACGAGCGGAGCTGTCGTACTATGCTAGAATGGTAGATTAAACGCCTAGCCAACGTGATCGATTAGGTTCTCTTTTGCTTCTTGCGCATCAGCTCACTGTTCCATGAGTCAATTAAAATCTCAAGGATAATAGAGAAAAAGCCGTGTACGCGCGGCATACCAACGAAAGTTAATCGCGAGCACTGTGTTCGGTAAGCAGGTAAAAGTTAGAATTAAATTGGCACTTTAAACATCATTGACAAAAATTGGGTTCTCGTAGGGAAAATTAATTGTCGGACTATTTCATAACCATAAATGCTAACGATACGAAGATATACTATTTCAAAGTCTAATGTTATATAAAGTACACACATACATATATCATTTTAATTAATAGTACAAATTTTAGGCGGAACACAATTTTCCATGGGAAATGTATTTTTTCGAACCGATGACAGCTAACAACTTTAGCAAAGCATCGATGAGTTACTGTGCCGATAATAATTATCGTAAACGTGTCGAGAAGTATCGGCAAAATTATAATTGGACAAAAAGAAAACGTGTAAGCGAGACAAGTGGAACAGAAAATTGAAACATATATATGTTTTCACTAGGAAAGTATGTACAATATATAAGTATCTATAAGGAGTTTCATAAGAAGCGACAGACAGTAAAATTTTTATATTTTTCACAACAAACTATATCTTTTATATCAATTTTCTTAATACTTATAGCAATGATGAATCTTACAAAAAAAATATAATTGCTTCTAGAAAGACATTTTTCTTGACAATATATAGCAATATTGCAACAATTTTATTTATGGAAACAATTATATATAAAAAATAAACATTAAGAAAATTTTACATATACGCAGAGCGTGTATTTTTCTTTCTCTTTCTAACAAAATTTTTTTAATAAAAACTTCCTTATATTTATATATCAATTACAATAAATATAGTTTGATCTTGAAGCTGAGTCTCAAATATCCGTTACTTCAGAAAATAACCTGTACATAGAGAAAAAAATTTTTTTTTTTAAATTTACAGTGAATAGAGAAAGGAACGAAACATCGCTTTCGAAATTAAATGGACACTCTGTATATTGTACAGTATGTATCGGCATCCTTTTGAGAGTGCAGTTACGCTTTGTCGACCAGTCAAGCCTTTCCTGTAGCTCCCCGATCATGTAACCTTTCAACTGCATTCTGTCGCGCTAACGTTTCCGTCCTCCTCTGGAGGACAGAATTTTCTGACTCTCCCATTTAAAATCCCGCTCGCGCGCACCGTGATATCCCGAATCCGCGTACGTGATTAGGTTACGCCGCAAAATCAATAGCTCGACTGGCGTTATAACCATCGTCAGGTTAAAAACAATTCATACGTAAAATCTACCGAGAAATCCAACGCCGGGTATCACATTTCGAGCCGCATCGATACGTCCTTCTACTCTTTAGCGTAGCCGGTCCACATTTTCACAGCGTATCCGTTTTTATCTTTTGCGAAAATGTGATACGGAAAATATTCGTCGGGTATCTCCAATTTGAGCATTGTTATCCAATTTTAATTATGATCAGAAAACAGCATCGCGTCATTGTGGAAAAAGGAATGTAGAAAAACTTTTGTAAACAAGAAAATTGATATTTCAATTATCGTTTGAAATTTACAACTTTTTTTTGTTTAATGTATTTATACAGACATCTGTAACTATATCAATATTTAAAGATATTTAATTGCAATGTAAAAATATAAGTTGCATTTTATTTTATTTTATTGTATTTCGTAATTTAAATCATCATATGTATGTTTTTAAAAGATGCGTCGATATTATCAGATAAATAACGCATGTAAAAGTAATATATTTTATCTGGAAAAAGGTAAGAACGGATAGAGAAAATTAATTTTTTTATAATTATTACCATTAATTCGAATAGATTTTTACTAGAAATAATATTTGAGGCGTAATAAACGCAAAAAAATTCATAACTGCGTTATATTCAACGTTTATTTTACGATAAAACTCTTTGATAATGATGTGCGGTATCAATTTCCAAAAAGTATAATTATCTTTTCATATTATTATTATTATTCGTGTTTATTAAGTAGATAAGCGTTGTACGTTACTCTATGTTCTTCAAAACATAGTACAAGAAAGAGAGAGAGAGAGAGGGGAATCGCTCGACAATGAACTTGCAGTAGGATTTTCAGATCTGAATTTGGAATTCTCAGTGTTTCGAAATATTCCGCTTTCGTTCTACCGTGAAATAAGTCTGGGACCTCAGAGTCCTCTCCAAAGCTGACTATTTGCACTTAGCAACTAGTGGTATGGCACCTGGGTGCTCTCAAGTAAAATACTACTTTCCGTTGACTGCCTTTTCCACGCTAGTATAATGCATACATTTGAAGATTGACTCTTTTTTTTTATAGAGAAAGAAGGGGAGGTTTAATAGGTTGACATACTACATCAAAATAATCAATATATTTGCTATTTCATGCATTTATTTTTATAAAAGCATTTATATACATATTAACTTTAATTTTCTCGGTTTCTGACATTTTACACGTCATAATTATATTAAAATAAATAAAAAAAAAAATGTTTTTTTAACTCGAGAATTTTAAAACATCTAAAAATATATGAAAGAATTGAATGGATTAGTATACAGCGTATAAATTACTTTTATAATTGGTAATAAATGATACACTTTGATCTAAGTCTCTCTCCATTCATCTCTAGATACGTTACCCTAAATCATATACGAGAGGCGTGCGCATTCTACGTTCTTAGTTTCACGTGTCAGGATTACATCGCGTTGCGGCAAAAACACGCGTCACCACCGAAACCCGTATCCACTTCGCTGGAGCACCGACCCTGGCTATTCATTCAATTTTCACGAACGTCTACGACACACGCTTTCCCTTTGTAGCATTTCGTCGTCGGTTACACCGGTGTTTTTACATATACGACTAAAACAAAAAGACCGCGCGATGAATTTTGAGCGATGACGCGCCAGGAAAAAGACGCAAATTCGCGGCGGGATGCGGATAGAATCGCAAATAGCGCGGACGTTTCTGTTTACAAAATGAGCGTCGCTGGTTGTAAATCATAGAGTGCGATGGGTAGCACGGGCGCGTGCGAAGGGTGAGCGTGTGGGTGGGACGAGGCGCAAGAAGAGGAATGTTCGCAAGATGGGCGAGAGGGCAGAGGGTAGCGCGAGCAAGTCTGTTGGGAAATAAGGAGGCAAAGTTAAGCTGCTACCCCTTCTGCATCTCATTGTACCCTGCCCTCGGCAGATAGCTACCGTAACTATCGCGCCAGCACTATCGCGCCAGCATTACACCCGTACCCGTATTACATTCGTCAACATGACGAAGCCTTTCGAGCGACATAACCGCTATCGTTTACCCATTTCCCTTGTAGAAACGAACTTGTTATAATTTTACCGACCGTTCTTCGAAGATAAGATCTCATGTTTCATTGATCAAACGGCAGTCACAAGCGCGAATGATAAATTACTATAACGACTCATGTTACATGGTGATTCAAGAGTGATAAGAAAGCGATCGAAAATGAGGGCCACTGAAAAACTCCGGAAATATATAATGCAGTCTTATCGTTATTACTCAGTGTAATTAAATTATTATATTGACTTGTGAAAAGTAAAGACTCCGCTTGTTCAGAGCTGATTGATTTTTTGTAGCACGTTCTATTGTTTTTACTAAAACAATTTAAATGATAATTTAAACAAAATATTTCTAAATACTTGAGAATAAAATTTCAGTATTGTTTTATTTACTTGCATTTTTCTATCAAATAAAAAAATAATAGAAATAGAAAGTTGTGTGTGTTTGTGTGTGTGTGATATGCGTATCAAAGTTTACGCAACTCTTGAAACAAAATTTTCATATCTTACTCAATTCTTTTATTCTGTAATAATTTTCACGCGAATTTAGCCTCGTTTTGTGGTGCTCTTTCGTTGGGTGTGCTTACATTCGGGATTTATCTGACTCACATCTGTCACCCAGAAAGAACAGTTATTTCCCTCGTCCAGGCCATTAAAATAGCGTACGTGCTCTCTCTTTCCTGGCGACAATTTCCGAAAATTTTGCCACTTACGTGGCTCAAATAGCTAATATAAACGTATATAAAAAAGGAATAGCTTACACGTAAATTTGATCAAATTAAGCACATATGAACACACACAATAGTTTGTATTCTGTTTGTTTTTAATTTGATATAATCAAAGTTTTCCAGAAATATAAATTTTTTTTCAGTAAATTCTTTTTTATTCTAATGAAAAAACAAATGTTATTTATATACAATTATTTTAAATAATCAAGAAATATTATACTGTTAATCACATGCAAAATTTTTTAAATATAATATTAAAAAACACACAGTGACTCACATTTAACAAAATCACTATTATCTACAATTAAATTTGATTTTTTAAATTTGTCATAAATATTGAAACATTACATTTATATTGATAAAAGATGAAAATATGTATAATGGCTGAGGGAATATCCCACGAACTTTTTCCTTGCGTTACTTGACTCATAACAATTATAGTTATACGTATATCACTATCAAATTCAGTACGCAGCACTCACGAAATCGCATCTCTCAAGTATGTACGGCGCATCGAGACGTTCGGCAATTTTCGACGCCTTGGCAAGTGAATATTTGCATGTTAATACGATTACGAAACTCCTGCCGAGCAAGGAGGATGCGACGGAAGGAGGATGGAACGGAACCATTGACGGAGGATGGAAAATACATTTGCACGATGTGACGAAGGGAGACGCAAAACAAAACAAAGAGGGAGAGAGAGAGAGAGAGAGAGAGAGAGAGAGAGAGAGAGAGAGAGAGAGAGAGTAAGTGTCATCACGTATAGGGAAATGAAACGAAAGAAAGAGAGAAAGGGGAAGAGCGGGAGCGCAAGGAAAGTGAGGAGGAGGGAAACGCTGTCGTGGGGTTCGAGGGAAATGAATCACATCATTATGAATAATAATATGCCCTACCCCGTAGTGTTCTCTCTGTCTGGTTATTAATAGTAATGACTTAGAGGGGGATTTCGCGAGAATGGTGGGGGGTTGTGTGTCGCGTGAAGCACGCACTACTACCCTGCGTGACTCCCCGTAGACCAGCTCAAACACCCCCACTGCTTCTCTAAATATATATGTATACACGGTCAACGGTGCACGTATCCATGTCGGCACGTCCCACGTCTTCTCCGTTACTCTATCTATCTCCACTATCACGTACATATGTTGTATGTAACGCCGGTAAAAAAAAAAAAAAAAAAATGGAAAGAAAAACGCATGCAAAATATTTTGCAATTTTATATCGCAACCGCTATCACCAGGATTCTGATTACTATAGATGTTAAAAACACTGCAAAGCTCATGGGGCGCAATGTAAATACATATAACTTCACGATTCATTTCTGTCAACAAAGCGTGTGCATTTGCAGCCTTTTACAAAAAATAACGCGTGTTTCGGTTGAGATGTTTAGCTTTTGTTTTGGTTTGTTTTATACAACGACAATTCCAGTTAGATTTTTATAACGTTGTTGTGTATGCTCCCAAAACTAAATTAGTAAATATATATTATATCTTTAATATAATAAGGCAATATTTTTTAAACATGAACACGAATTTTTATTGATTATATTTAAGCATTATTTGATAATATAATGCTTATTTAGAATGATGAAATCAATGATAACAACATTATCATAAAAAAATTTTTAGTTTATTATTTGCATTTATTATTTAAATAAATGATTTAGAAATACCAGAATTATAATAATTAACACAGAAAACGTTTCTCTAATTAGGACCTATATCTATCTGCCTAGAAAATACAAAAGTTCTCATTCTCACATTACCGTGACGAACGGCACTAGATCTTTCAGGTATGCATTAAATCTAGCCCTAAAAGTAATGATAGCGTGTACCGCAAAAAAAAAAAAAATGTTAAAAGTAACTGCGAGCGGCAGACAATCGGCGGAACATCACACTGACACAGTGGCTCGGTGGGGAATAGAAATTCGTCGCGAACAGAAGCGACGCGAGGGGATGAAAGTGAGAATCGGGCACGCTCGCCGCATTACTTTGTACAAATAATGCACGCCGCTGTAATTTGCGAAATTCCCGTTATTTTACATTTTAAACTAGAAAATAAAACGGCCAGGCTAGCGGCTGCTTATCCGCTCGGCGGGATCTCGATGCTATCGCCCCCAGTCACGCTTACTCTGCTGCAAGCAAGCCGAGCACGAGTGCTCTGAAAATTACTCTAGTCCCGTACGTGGCGTGAGTATTATTTTTTCCAACCCCCTTGCGCGCACCCTATCCGTATATCCCACGCTTTTCTTCCTCCTTTTTTCCACGTTCGATCGCACATGTTTCTCAGGAAGCGAAGATCGCACGTAGATATGAAACTATTGCGCGGTGTATGTGTGTGTGTGTGCGCGCGCGCGCAAACTCTTTTCCAAGCTATATCATCAGAATACCCACCTTACCAACGAAGGGGTGTATTTTGTCACAGAATTTTCTCCGAAAAAGCAAATACTGGCGTCATCCTACGGACAGAGCTTGAACTACGAATATAGCATCAGGGTTGAAGGGGTGATAGGGGTTTCACTGATGGAGAGGGATGTTGGAAAGGGTAGGAGTACATTGTACAAGCCCATGTTACACTCGTCGAGAAAAAGAGAGAAAAATTTGTTTTTAACACAACTTTATTTTTGAAAGTACAAGACTTGTATTATAAGCTTGTTAAGTTTTTAATAATGTTAAAAATTATTTGAAAGATCTTTAAAACTCATCACTATTAATACCGAAACGTAATGTAACAATTTATTATGAGAACTGTATGAGAAAAAAAAAAACGCTGGACAGAGTTATACAAATATCGCGAAACGGAAAGAAGAAATAGAAAGATGTACCTATACGAAAACTTTATGACAAATATTATGATAAAAAGAAAATATTATTTTGTTAACTAAGATAACTTATATTTCATTAGAAACATTATAAATGTGGACAATTTCCTGAATAACGATCTGAGATAGAGAAGAATCATTCATTAGCTAAAAGCCGTAAAGTCATATATAAAAATGTCAAAGATTATGCATGATACAGCGTTTTTTCGAGTGTAAAAAAAAATTTGCCTCGTGAAGAATGGACTACCGGCTGCGTATCCCACCACGGAGAGATAAGGGCACAGTGGGGATGAATCGATACAGCCGCGATACAACAGCCGAAGCTTCGAAACTCGAAATAGGAATGCGCACGCACCCCCTTCCATTGCAACTCTATTGAGCCTCGGAACAGTGTAACGCGAGGGAATCATTCGTGGCGGACAGGTGACTCTTCCAGCTCTATCCACATATCGGATGTATATATTTTTAAGCTCGACAAGGCGTCATTTATCATTATAAACAATGTAAGTTCTCCATCTCGATTTCCTCTCGCAAGATCCCTCTGATCGTTTCATGCGAATAAATGAAATTATTTTATTTTTCGTTCATTAAATTCAAGTAGAATACGCACGATTTTGCATAATTATTTTTAGTGTAGTTCGGAAAAAAGGTTAGCGACTTATAAATTACGAGATAATAATAAAGACAGTTTTTAGAGCCTTATACTTCTAATATTGCATAAATAGTTATGTTTTGTATCTCGATATTACTTTCGTAATCATTATTAAAGTGTAATTTACAAGAATCTCTTTCTCGTTTTCTAGTTTGTATGATTATTTTGTATTTAGTTCAGGGTTTCAAACAATAAAATTTCAAATTAAAAATAAATAATTATATTAATTATAATTATATGGTAAACATTTTTGTAAAAATAACACAAGTGATCTTCTTTCAAGACTTATAATTAATTTTTCAGTTTCTTTCAGAGTTCTTCAAAGAAATATTATTATCGTAATTTTAGAAAATGATTGATAATCTGTCAAAGTGTAATTTATCACGGGAAATTTACGGCCTAATATAGATATTTTAAAACTTAACAACAAGAATAATCAATGTTTATACGAAATAATATATTACGAGATGACTGGCGACTGGTTTATCTTCGCAATATTTCGTCATTTGTTCGATCACCATCCATCAAATCGTGACATTGACAGATTCTAGGTTTGATAGAAAGGACGGAGAGTTACCGTAAATTTTGATGTGTACATCGAAAATTTTATCAAAGATAAAAATTGTGTGTGGTATTCTCTAAGCTATATTTTTCATTTCTTTTTGTAAGATACCTAATTTATTTCCTTTAACTCTTATTATATAGAAATCATGATTAACAATATAAATATGAATTAATGACTTCAAATATTATTTGAATATATATTAATACTGCATTTAAATCCCAGCAAGTACTTAATAAAATAATTGCAAAGAATAATTTTAAGAAGTCTGGATAAATTATTTGAAAGTTTTGCTAAAAAATTGAAATAATATTTTGCAAATGTTTATTCCAAATAAACTATATGAAAATAATAAAGATTAAAGAAAAATAACTTTAGACCGTTATACAATATATATTTTATCCAGTCAAAAAAATGAGTTATAGGGATGTAATAAAAGTAAGTTTTATTACATGTATATTCACGTACGTACATACAAAAAAAAAATTAAAAATTAATCAAAAATTCGTACTGAGAAATTAATTGAAGATATTAATGTATATGACTTAATATACAAAATATAATGAAAAATAAAATGTAGATAAATATAATACATATATATATATATATATATAGATTATATATATATGGATTTTTAATATCATAAATATATTATGCAATTTTGTTTGGTTTTTCGTACCAAAAGCATTTCATTTGTTTATCTTTATGCCAACATAGTAAGTTTTCAAATCTATCATCGTTACTTGACTGTGACTAACGGCTGATATATATGTACCGGACATGTCGGTCAACATAGTCTCGATTAGTGTGATGAATATAGTCTTTCACGCTGATGAATCGATAATCCGTTGCGGCTTTTAAAATGAAAATGTAACACAATTATGTTATGATTATTTCATGATTAATATTAAAAATGCTTTATATAAATAACATTAATTTTTAATTTGTGAAAAATGTAATTTTATTATAGTATATATTAAATTATGCAAATATTCCTGCATGCGTCAAATTTTATGTCTTATATCTTATGTTTTATCGTCTAAAAAAGAGTGAAATAATTAACTACATATAACGTATCGTATATCTCCTTTCACATCTTTATAAAAAAAATTAAATCTTAAATTATTATATTTATGTAGCGGTATGTAACTTTCAAAATGTCATGAAGTAAGAAGTAGCGCGTGTTATAAAGAAAGTTACGTTTGAAAAATTTAAACGGTCGTGTTTTGTCCCAGATTACTATGATTAGGGCAATCGATGAACCGGCGAGAGAACTATGAGCGTTTCCGTGTGAAGTAATAACCGAACTTGCGCGCGTACGTAATCGACGTCTAAAGCTCTAGCTCAAGTTAACGATGCAAGTTCGAGACGTTGTCAATGGCTATCGAGATTTAAGGACTCAAGCTCTTGACGCGAGCGTGTGACGAGCAAGGGATTACTTGGTATTAGACAGGACGAGTGTGTATCGCGTCGCGGATCAATCGATCATTTGGTCGGTAGGTCGATTGAATTTCGACGAGACGTAGATTCGTGAGAGTACGCGAGGTGCGGGAGGTTGAGGATTGACGCCGTACCTATAGGGACAACGATGCACGTCGTATAACGCGGGGTGTGTAAAAGGGGTGAGAGACAGATTAATGTGACCCCGTCACCGTTCGAACAAAGCTTCGCACAATGGCCGCGCACCGGGGACATTGGACTGGCGGACTGAGCGGAACGGGGGTTGATGATGGGATATGTGGGGGTGGAAGCAGAGAAGGAAGGGGCTTGACTGCACTGGATATATTACCCGCCACTCGTGGCTATCACCAATGAGATTCAATGCGCGATCACGTACTTGCACCGACGATACCCGCAAAAGTGTTGTCCCTAGATTGCTTTCTTTCTTTCTTTCTTTCTATGCTTTCGTCTCGTGTATGCGTAAACCCCTATCGTGCCCTATCTATATAGATCTTTAATTTTTGTCCCGTTTACCGTTCGCATAGCATTCATCAGATCTTGTGCCACCATCATATGCTTAACTCCGCGCTTGCCGCGCAACAACTAATTGTGATCGGATGATACGTCATCCACGAGTTTAACAATGTATACGATTTATTAGACAAATTTAAATTTTGATAAAAATATTGCATAATGTAAAATGATTGAACATATAAGAATGATGAAATATTATTTTTTTGTACATTGCATTCATAATAAAAACTGGCAGATTTGAGAAGAATATTAACATTTATATATACAATAATTGTGGAAAAATTTAATTGAATAAACTGATGTTAAACTATTTAAATACTTTGTAAATAAATTTTTATTTTAATATAAAATTATGTAATATTATTTTTTTATAATTTATTACAAAATCGATATTTTACTTACATTAAAACAAATCAAAAATATAAAAGATGTGTTGTTAATTATTGATAATAATTGATTGAATAAACTATTGTAATATTTTAATAACTTGATTTATTGTAAAAGTTGTTAATATGGGATAATAATTACACGTATTTTTTGCGTTTTTAAACTAGGAACAAATCTTTGGATATAGTACATGGGGTGGAACAGGGTAACCACACCTCCCATGGGTGGATTCCACTGCGCGCGCACAATAATCTTAGTTTTTATCGAAGGGTTTTTCTATATAGTTATCTATATTCGGCGAAAGAAAAGTGCGCGAGAAACATGAAATATTTATAGAGAAAGACAAGAATTCAAATCTGCATTTTTTCAAAATAGTAATTGCTGATTCTCTTGTCTTCATAAAATAAATTAATTTTCCGCAAAATGTATATGTACTATAAAATGTACAAAATATATTATTACTGAAATCTGATTATATAATATTTTAACTCGAATTTGCGCAAAATGAGATGAAGCGAATAACGAATTCAACGAACTCGTTATATGAAATAGCACACGCGTGTGGATTATCAAATTTTATTCGCCAAAAAAATCAGTTGGATGACACTGATAGCATGCAATTATATATCTGTAACATTTCTGCTAGTATCCTCGTTAATTTTATGCATTATTAAAACGATATAGAAACAGAACCAAGACATATATTATATTTCGAAATTATTTCTTATATATTAATTTATTTGAAAGTACATATAGAGAGATATATGGTATATAGATGAGGGAAGATGTGTTCCTATAAAGACTTTTATATCGAACCTATTAAATCTGATCTCGTATCTATGTTGATCAAGTTGTAATCTACAAATATGCTTTCACCCATCTAACCTATGGAGGTATGCGAGATCCATTAACTGCTCTACCTGGGGATGCATTCTCTGGTACTCTATGGCATAGCAGCAAGACAGGTAGGTAGGTCAATGACGTGCTTCAGGAAACAAGGAACAGGAACTCCGTAGTAATTTGCCATTACAATGACACAAAACGGGGCCTTACCGACTACGGCGTAAAATCAATGCCGCTCGCCGGTAATCGTTTTTATGAGTATATGAGATACGGCTTGCATGTGCCCGGTATTTTGGTGGGAGCTCCATTAAATCACTGTAAAATCTGTTCCACCGTGAGTGCCACGGCTGCCACGCCACTGGAGAATAAAGAGGGGCTTATTATAAGCGACGGTAATTCTCGAATAAATAACCGCGGGCTTGTGCGAAGATCGAGAAGAGGGCTGCTAGTACGGCGATGGAGACGGAGGTGGAGAAGGAGAGGCAGTAGTGGAAGAAGGCAACGGAGAAAAGGGAGGTAGGGTGATATGCCGTGGCGGTGAAGGAGGAAAAGGAGGTGGGGACGTAGGTGTCTGATTTATTTCGGCGCCGCAAAGATCTGGATCCGCGTACGTGCTCCGTGCCTCAAATTACCAACTTATAAACTCTGGCTCTCTCTCTCTTTCTTTCTTTCTTTCTTTTCCTTCCTTCACTTTCTGCACCCTCTTCTCTCTTCCTCTCTCTCTCTCTTTTCTTTCTTTACTGCTTCTCTTTCCTTCATCCTCTCCGTTTATCTCTCTTTTACTATGTTATAACCATACCGCTTGCATTCACCTCTGCTTTCTCTCTCTCTTTCTCTCTTTCAGTTTGTAGAACCCTTCATACATCACCCTATTCATCGACCAAGAAAGTAGGAAAGTAATGCGCGCTTTCGTCGCCTCGATGAATCGGGCAGGGCAGAGCTTGCTTTGGGATAATCTGAGATATTTATAGATTTTAATGCAGCCTACCTTTCCGAACGTCTAATCAATGGCAGTCATTCTGTATATCTCCCGTTAAATATACTTCTTACCTGGAAATGAATAATGCTCAATTAGAATAATAAATATGATAAAATCAATATCATTAATAATTTATGAAATATCCTAATATTTTATACAAAATCATTATTCAGATAGAGTTTAATTAAGTATTGTGAAGTTAAGTATTTCTTAAGCGTATTTAGTTTCATACAAAAATTTTTTGGATATATTAATATTTAGCTTGCACAGTTGCTGTTTTCTCACGTATTTCTAAAATATAATGAATATTAATTATATCGGGAATAAAAAATAAAAGACAACAAGAAAAGAGAGAAAAGAGTGCAAAGAAAAGACTTATTAAAGATATGCAGATCTAAAATAAAACGTAAAGGATATCAAAGAAAACCTTGAGTAAAATCAACCTTTTTTTGGTAGTATTAATGCATTTAATTTATTTTGTTATAATAGGATGGCAGCGATATGGCAGCGAGAAAAGAGATGAGAATATTGGTAAAAGACACAGAAACTTTTATTAAAATTCATTATCTTTTCCTATCTATGAAAATTTTATTTTTATGCAAATTCAAGGAATAATCCGAAATCAAAGAAATAAAGAAATCAAAGCTGACGATCATCAATTGACTTAGGATGAATTGCATATGTGCCATTATTTACTGCGCGAGATAAAGACGTTATATGTAAAAAGCAAAATAACTTAGTAATTATTATACATTGCTCTATATCTGTATATATAGCGCTACTAAATTTTATATATTTTATGTAACGATTTCTTAAGTAGAATAGTTTTGCATTCAAATGAGAGATATCTGTAAATATTTAAAAAAATTTAAAATAATATTTATAGATATAAAGCACAATTATCTTAATCTTGAAATATTATTATATTTTTGGGTATTTAAAAATTACTTTTTATATATCTTTGTTTTAATAAATATCACAATTTGCACAATTTAAAAAAATGTGTGTTTTATATATTATTCGTGTATTGTGTGATATTTATATTCACAATATTAAAGTTTACCTAAAAATAAAATAAAATAATTAAAATTTATAATTACATTACATTACACGTGCTATACTATCTGACCGCTAGACTTCGATAGGTACGTAGCAAAATGTTCGGTAATGACCGGACTGATTCGGCATGACAGAAATCTGGCATGACATGCAATGAGTGATCGCGTGTTCCCGACGGTAACCTCAGGAGGAGCGAAATTTTCCAACCGACAGCCACGTCAAAGCGATTTGTCGTCGGGCTTCCGCAGAGAAATGTGAGTTGCTTCCCTTGCCGTACGTACCGTCGAAACGACCGTCTCTTACGTCTTCAGAAATTGCCTGTGCCTTATACCATATATGTACAACGCGTTATCCATGGATACGCAAAGTCACACGATTCCAAGAGCATTATCGTTGACTTTTCCCAACCCTTGCCATCTATCAATTATTATTTATTTAGATTGAACGGATGAATGATGCTCCTTCGATACCACGAGAGCGAGAGACGGCGGACCGCGTTTTACGCCGCAGCCTCCTTAAGGAAATATACATGCCGTAGGTGAGAGCTTATCGCGTTCATGCAACATTAGGCTTTCCCGTTATTTACCGTTTTCGGGCTTTCCATTTTGCCCCGTTCCGTTCGCGGCCAAGCTTCTTTTATCCGCGGCAACACATTTCGCGAAGGCAACTGCCATGAACAGAGACAAATCTGGAGTAAAGCAACGCGGTTTGCGCAGCTGCCTTTATATTCTCGGCCGCTGAAAGAACAATTCTTTATTGTTTTACACATTTTGCTTATTATTAGTTCTCCTCCTGTTATCTCTAATCAAAGTTTGTTCATCAACATTACGGCAAAGATACTTTGCAGTATTTAAAATAAAAAAAAATTAAAATATATATATATATATATAGGAAGATCAAGGAATTTTCGTATATATATATAAAGTCGACTAGATTTTCTTAGCTTCGCCGTTAAATATTTGCGTACTATTTCGGCGTTAATGGCCCGAGATAGCAGCATGATCGAAAATTATAGTGCCGAAGCGTAATTTAGTTTGCATATTTCGCGCTGAGATCGATTCTTGGTGTGGCTCGGGCGATCGCTCTTGCGAACTTTATGCTTCGGCGATTATGTTAATGCGGATAACGAAGATAACACGGCGGCTCCGTGCTGCGCAGAGCGTGCGCTGGATATATTTTTCGAGCACTTTTTCGTTTTTCTCCTTTATGCACCGTCCTTTCGCGACGTCTCGTCTAGAACCGACTTCGGTACGCATAAAAATATGCAGGCCTTCCAGGCGGCACGAGTTCGCTGCATAATCATGCAGTCAATGAGCGCGAAAGAGCTAACCATGCGAAAAAGGAGAGCGCGGAAAAAAATTTATGGCAGTATGTATTAGGGTGATAGCATGCTGCCTCTTCATATAGTATTCACCCTCCTACGTTATGTATTTTGAGAAATGTAAGCAAGGATAAATCACATTTATACTGATAACGCATGTCATATTGATTTCTTAGGCTTCTGGAAATTTTAATAATTTTTTTAAGCCTTTTCATCTCCTGATTCATATATATATATATAACATTGTCTTTCGCTTTTTATATTAAATATTTCATGAAAGAGATAGTTTTAAAATCGTTTAAAATTGTATATGTTCCTGTGAATTTTAATAATGAAGAATAGCCTATACAAAAAAAAATATTTTTCATATTTTACAATGTTTAAATATATGGTACTAAGAAAAACTGCTTCCTTCTACTCAAAAAGATATAAAACGGTCGACATCAAAGTTAAAGATATCTGAGTCAGTGAGTTCGACAATCGATTATCCGTTTCCTTCTGTCAAAACACTACATTCAGCACAGTTAACTTCTTTCTTAAAAGACGTGAGCTATCCCAAGGGAAGGAATGGAACAAATGGGGATAAAGCGACGACAGAGAGCTGTCAATTGATTTTACTTTATCATACTCTTCATATATGTATGTGTGTCGTGTGTAATTGTAAAATTAGTTTATAATATTACACTATTCTTTTTTTTTTAAATAGAATAATATATTTAAAAAGATCTAATACAAACAAATTTTTGCTAATCGTACTCGTAATTTGAAGAGTTAATTATTTCTCGAGTCATTCTTATCCAAATAAATAAATACTTAAATAATGAATAAGTAAGATTAATATAATTATATTTTGTGTCATAGATAAATGGATACATGTGTGTCTATATAATTTACAGTTATATTAATCATAACGTATAGACGGTTCATATTAATTACATATAGCATCATTAGCAATTGACAGGTCATTTGTATTCACAAGTCAAAGCGGTATTATAGATCCAACATGATTTATTACACATACGCATTGTCTCTCTTACAGTAGCTAATTAATAAAAGTTCATAAGTTATTTAAACACAGATATCCAATTCCTTTATATAGGAGACTGTTTTCAATCTTCGCTCCTGCCTTTTAATATTTAATTCGACCATCATGTCAGGGGGCAATATCTCAGCGCTAGGAGCTGAATATATAAACAGCAGAAGGTGTAATACCCGTATAATATACGTATCGAGGTATTCTTACCTTCGATTTCACAGACAAGCAAAGTGGTGTACGGATAAAAGTAGATCGCTACAGCAGAGCCTACTCTTATCGCGAGAAAACCGGTGCCGAAAGAAGAAACATCCCTCGTAAATATAGAAGGTATAAAAGCCACCCTTTTGATGGAGTGGGCTCTTAAGGATCGAGCTGGTATCGGACGGTGCGTTTGCCGCAGGATGACCAGAAGGATCGACTGGATGGAGGGGGTGAGGGAGGGGGATAAGAGAGCGAAGGGTGGTGAGGCTACTGTAAACGTAGAACACCGACCGTGCTTAACGATTACTACACGAACTTCGTATTTTGTTTAAAAGCTACCCGTAAAATGATCATAGGCCTTCTAGTCACGTCGTTACGTCGTGAATTCTTGAAAATTGACGCATCTAAAAAATCTTTAATATCTTGCAAAAAATAATTTTTAGAATTAGCTCTAGGATTAGTCATTCTGATCATAAAGTATTACTTTTTGATTATTTATTAATTCTTGCTGTATTTTAATAACAGTGCTTGTAAACAAATATTGTGAGAAGAATCTAATTTGTACATTAAATGACAAATTAATTCTTTCAAATGTCATAGAAGAAATTATGTTTTTAAATAATCATCAATTCTCGATTATTCTATATTAATTGCATGTTTAATACGTCAACGTTGAAACGGAATTTTGTATTTGATACGACTTTTCTGAAATACACGGAATACGTGCGCACATCGTATACTCTGAACGATTTGATTTAAAAAAAGAAGCGAATTCTTTCCCATTTCCACTTTACATAAATTCGCGACTATTTGTTTCGAGAACCGATTTCTACGGATACTGTACGATGATAGAAAGCATCATCGAAATTCAGAAGGAAACGCCACAAGATATTCCCATTTCCGGCGCGTCGTCTCGGTCATATGGTATTGCGTGTCTTCATGTTTGCTTAAGGATATCAACGAGACGATGGGGACGGTGCTACTTGGGGTGAATAACTTATATTTATTCGCACGCATTTTTTCATACTTGGCGCCATTTAAACAAGCAACTTTATATAATGTATACAATATACAAAACGATATAAAAGACAGATATTTATTTCTATATACCTGATTTCTATATAGCTTTTCCAAACATGTTTATGTCATGTTTTGATTTAATGGTTTTTTATATAAATCTATGTAAATTCAATTATTTAACGTCATAATTTTTTTATAGTAATATTCTTTTAGAATGCGACTAAAATTGTCTAGATCCTCAATATAACTTACTCAAAATACAGCATGATTAATAATTTTATCATTGCCGTTACGTTATTAGATCACAAATGTCGATACAGACCGACCACACGAATTATTTAATAAGATTGACGTTTCGCGTACAAACCGTTTTTGCTATTGATGTAAATAAGTCGGATGATATAAAATAGTATAACGGCATCCAAGCAATATATTGTATGTATAGAGAAGCATTTACGACGAGTGTAAGAAGATGTAGCACTTGAGAAAGAAGCTATTACCTAACCCGGTGTATTTCTACTTACCATTTGCACTTCTACTCGCCCGATCTCTGGAGTCATAAAAGAAATATTTTGGTAATATTTCCTTCGGATCATAAACGCGATAGGTGTATATGCGGGGAAGGATAGAGAAGACATACCGTTGAGACATTATATTTTTGGGAAGTAACCAGCCGTGCAGAGGCTCGCATCGGCCATAAAACTGCTTTATTTCTACTAGGGTAGTTTTAAAATTCCGTTCCTGGAATGGCGGGTGAGATAAAGAATGCCGGGAGGAGATCGAAGCAATAGCGAAAAAGAGCGGTATAAGCGCATAAGAAAGAAAAGAACGCACGCCGACAATAGAGAGAGAGAGAGAGAGAGAGAGAGAGAGAGAGAGAGAGAGAGAGAGAGAGAGAGAGAGAGAAAGAGAGAAGGAAACAAAAAAGAAAGAGGGGCAAAAGAGCGCACGCGGGAATAAAAAATATATATGCACATTACGTTTTCTCCCGTGCTCATAGTTGTGGATTCGCAGGAGCAGTTCTCATACATATGGGACCAATTTAGTAAAATTATTCAGAAAGCGGGAGATTTTAGCCATGCCCACCTATCACCCCTCAAAGCGCCGTAAACGCGTATCATTGTCAAAGGATTTGAGAGATTTCGAGAAGCGGGAAAGGAAGTGCGTGCCGAATGGTCCGTTAAAATGGGATATTAGGCTTCGTACAAAATGTTGTTTACGTGAACTGCAAACCATCTCTTCTCTTGTGTATTCCTATATCAGATTGATTTATTTTTCACGATCATTTTTGCTTTATCACTTTATCTCATACATTTAAATTTTGATTCCCATCAAATATGACAGTCTTTTTTGCGATATAATTTATATATTGTCGTTTATATATATAATATAAAGACTAAAACAATAAAACCTATTTGTGTTGAAGAACAGATTATGTATATATATTTATTTATTAACAATAAGCAATTTTAAAATATTTTTCCTTCAATAATCTAATATATCCTCTATAACATACGTATATTTTATTAAAGAAAAAGCAAACATTTAAAGCGTCAGTTTAAATGTAATTCAAAAATATGCAATAATATTTGAATTGATCTATAGAACAATTTCGGTTATCGTTCTTTAGTTACGCGACAATATATTATGTATATAAACTAAATAAACAAAGTGCAATGTATTAAAGGGCAAGGATATACGGAATTTCAAAAAGCGACAAACCGAGAATCGTCTAGGCATGTAGGAAAAGTGAGAAGAACGACGATTGTAAGTGCGGAAAAGAAAAGCATGCGAGAAAGATTCAGAAGGGAGAAGAAAGAAATCCCCGCAGGTCACTCGTTCGACTTTGCGAAATAAAAACTCGCTTTACAAGAAGCTTTTATTGCGGGTACAGCGTTCCTTTTGTATGTCTTTGAACACGCGGTACAGTGCCATTCAATCGATTCAACGAATACATAGTTCCCCAATAGTTTTGTTGGGAATACCACACTTGCCTTCATTTTTAACAACTATCTTCCGCTTTCTACTATTTCCTTCCCGCGTTTCTTATTTGTATTCCTTCCTTAGTGCCTCTTGTCACTTTCGCGTACAACAAATAAAACAATCTTAAGAGATCTTTTATAACGAGATTATGTATTGTCTTGAGATAGTATTTATCATTTTTATATATTTCTGAGTGAATCAAATAACGTTCTATGTTATATAATTAATGTGGCATTAAGAGGAATATCCTAAAAGAAATTGTAAATATTCTTAGACTTATAGTGGGATTTTTTAATCTAAAGATTTTACATAAAGTGCTAGCATTCTACCGACTTTATAGAGTAGTTGGGAGAACATGGATATTAATTTTTCATGGTTAATTTGCCGATTAATTTGCCAGAAGGAAAAGTGGTTCTTACATCGAGCTGAAGGAGCCCTGTCAAGAGCACCGATTGAAATATAGCGTAGGAAAGCCTCGGGCCGCGAATTCGAGGATGGAATATTGGAGATCGGAAAGAGCGTGGGGAATGAGGGGCGGATGGGAATGTATATGTGTGCGTGTGATTTAAAATATCTAAATATAGTTTTTTTTTTAACTTACAAATTACACATACACACACTCGTGAAGAGAGAAAGGATATTGATATTTTATTATTAATCTTCTACGTATATTAATATTTTTTTTCTATTATTTAATCATCACAGTGCAATTCTGTTAAATGCAAATGACATTTGATTGGTAAATAATTAACGTTATGTCAAACCTTCTTAAGTGTCTAGAAGGAAATAATATATATATTCAATAATATACCTAGAAATTTTATGATGGAGTGTATATCTATGCGTATGTTGATTTTTTGATTTAATTATAATTGCAATATGTATTAATACATATCCGCCTTGCAACTGCATTTGTTTGCTTCATTTCCATAATTGTAAATTCATTAAACTATTATAGTTACTGCGGATTAATACTCTGTAAATCTTTATTTATTTAATTATTAATTTATAATTTTTGAATATATTATACTAGAAGAAAAAATTTGATATTATTTCTTTGTCGTTAAATGAATAGTATTTGCGGCGAAACTCGCAATTAAACCGTGCGTAGGTACCGTATATGCTATATGTACTTTAGACGCGAAATGCAGGTAAAATCCGTTGTTTTGGAAATTGCGTTAATTTGGCGAGCGCAGACGGACTGATTTCGTGATTGACGTGGCAATCACTGCGCAATCACCGAGAACGAACAAATCGCAGAAATAGGATTGCCGCTTTTACATATATATATGAGTGCGACAAACGCGGGTATATCCATTTTAACAATTGTATATGCGAAATAATGATGCATCATGATAAATGCGGTGGTTGCAGAACATTCTATACACATTGAACATGTTTCAGACTTTTAAATAGCTCTACATACAATATATAGCGAATCGTATATTATTATACGTGATGCATTGTGTTATGTCATTGAAATTTTGCGACATTTTTTAAATAAATGTATAAATTTTCCTTTTTCCCATTTACATTTTAAAAAGCGTATAAGAAAAATACTCAAGGTAAAAAATATATAATAATATACAAAATATAGTTATTGTATAATATAAATATATAACCTGCACGCACACATAGACAACATATCTAAACATAATTAATCAATTAATTCATCAAAATTTTTTATATGGTGAATCTGGCGACTAAACTGATAGCTAAGCGCAAAAGTCTCGCTAATTACAAAGCCGAGTGGCAGAACAACAGGCTGTAGTAACCAGGAGTGGCAGGAAGTTAGCAGAAAATTCAAAATCTCATCCTGATAATTAATCATCTATTAATTGGCAAGAAAAGGTATGCGTCATCCTATGAAATTACTTGATCTTGAAGAGGCGAATCTCTCGCGTACATAAATTAAACGGCCCTACTTATTATTTATAATTAATTAATATCCAAATTTACGTATTAATTTCCACGCCCTCAATGTGCACGCTGAAAATAACGCACTTTGTTGTATACTTTCGGATGATAAATGCGAAGACGACTATGTTAAATAAATTTTAGTTTTACGATAGGATGCATGAAATCCATGTTACAGAAGAAACAAAGATTTACGCTGTGAGACAATTAATTTAATACGACATCTTTATAGAATGTAAATTATGACGGATTATATTTATGCGAAGAGTATTTCGAGAAACACCAACATATTTTCGATAATGGAACAGTGTGTGAATGTGCTATCCTTATTTTTAAATGTTATCTTAATATTGTTAAGTTTTGTATGATCACTTAATTTTTATCTTTTAATTACGCGCATATTATATATACTATCTCATAATTATTTAAGTTTTTATATTTAATATATTATAAATTTACATCTAAATTGCTTTTATTCCACGTATTACTTGATTGCATAAATGCAATATCAATAAATAACATGATAATATTTTAAATGCGCTTATATTAGTCTACATAGAATATCAATCAATTGTATATATGCTTTATATCCCATCATTGCTGAAAAAATAATGCATTCGATATCAATATTGAAAAATTGGTTTAATGTAAATTTTTTTATTTATTTTTTTATATTTCGATTATCCCACGATTACGCACGAATGATATTATTTTCTAATAATATAAATATTATTTTCTTTATATAAAAAACATTTTTTAACGTTTATTTTATTTTTGACTCGCTATTAATAATATATTAGTTCAAAATGACTTTAACATATTGATCTTTTTATCTTTTAATATATAAAACTTTTTACGAAGTTAATATAATTCTATATGGGAGAAGAATATTATGCCATTAACTTACTACTAAGCGTGGACATATGCTGTATCTCTAATATATGTAATATAATATATTTTACCGTTGCATGTAAAGATAATTTTTTTCCAACAGAATCATGTACGCGCTTCAAATATGACCAAAGTGTGTTTGAAGGAACATATGTAGTTTAATTTTCAATTTGTACCATTCGTTGACAATTTCTTGATAGAATATAGTTTTTGCGAAATCAATCACGCGTTATTTGCTACCACGTGCACCTATCCCGTTAAAGGAGCAGACAGAAAGAGCGGCAACCGAGAAAAATTGTAGGGGAAAGAATGAAAGAAAAACGCGAAGCTAAGGATCGAAAAGAAACCTACTCGTATCAGCCCAGAACACTCATAAAGCTCCAAAAAAAAGAATAGAAAATTTATTAAAAGAAATCTTGTGGATTCTGTTGATATTTCATTCGTTAATGAATTAGATCTACTCTACTATCTGCTTGATAGTAAAGCGTTGTGTGTATACATGATAGCGTGTATCTGGAAACAAATTATTGTTAACAATAAAGTTAATAGAAATGATTGTATAAAATTTAATATGATGTTGCTCATACGCAAATACGTGTATCAACTTATTGTTAATGCTATGCACGAAAACGAGAAAGGAATAATCTAAGATAGTATATTGAGAAAAGATATATTGTATATATATTTATAATTTTGCTCATTACTAATGTGATTGAAATCTTTACTAATTATTTCAAACATTACTTGAAAAAAGTCGCTTTATTCCATTTTTGCCCAGTGTTCTTATGGATCTAGCATTGTACCTTAACTGCATGGACGTGTTTCATGTTGAAAGAATCAAAGGGTAGGTAGTCTGGAGGCGGGGTTGAATCTAACCTTCTCCACACAGCAATTTACTCCGAAATCATTTACCCTCCTACCGTCCGTGATAGAGAGAAAAAGCCGAGCGGAGAAAGACGAAAAGAAAGGGGTACGCCGGAGGCCGGGGGGCATTCGAAAAATTGCGCCAGTAAATTTTCATGGCAACTACCATCATTTACCTAAACTCCGAGGAGCTATTGTGAAGCGGAGATAGAAACGGCCTCGCAGAATTGCAAGGACAATTGTTTTCCTGCTATAGTAGTAAGCAGTACTACTGAAGCTGTGTAAAGTCAGTTCGAAGATGTACAGTAATTGTTTGCAATTATTGGCTTGCCTCAGGCTAACTTGGAGATCATCTCGATTTGTGCACTGTTACGTTGTTACCGTAACTATCTACTTATTCGCATCATTCTATAATACTTGCCATTTATTTCTTTTTAAATTACACGTTTGGTTTCTTCATTTTTAAATTTTTATTAAGTGATTGTTACGAATATTTTTTGGATATTTTATAATATTCTCAAATTTTAAATATTTTTTATAATTGGATAATTAATTGCGTAATAAATATTTAACAAAAATTTGCTAGATTTATATTTTCTGACAGAATTTATAATAATTTTGTGTTAATGATAATGTCAATAGTAAGCATTTCAAGCGAGAAACGATTTATATACTGATAAAATAAAAAAAAGTAAAGGAAGAAAATGGTGAGGTGAAATGGTGGGAAACACATTGAAAGGAGAAACGTGTTGCAAAGTATATCCATATTGCGCATATAGTGCTCAAATGGTATGTGTAGAATAACGAGATCCTGCATATTCATAATGTACAACATGGTTACGCAAATTAAATTTGCAAGATCCTGTTCATTCACTCCCTCAAATATGGTCTCTATCGCGTTCCATGTATTGTCTGCTTCTATCTTTTCTTTTGTAGTTCTTTGATTTATTGTAACTAATAATAATATATTAACAAAATCTCTCTCTCTCTCTCTCTCTCTCTCTCTAAAACGACTAATATAACAAAATGAGAATTACAATATTCGATATATATTTTAACAAGAATAAGAGAATATTACTTTTAGATGCTATCTGAAAAAGAAAAGTAGAAATATTTTGGCGCATCTAATATAGAAAGAAGTTAACCATATAAGATGAACGAATGGCAAAGGTTAGTAGAATATCAACACTTCGAACTATATCCACACTCATACGGTGCCAAAATCAACCTTCATTTTAGCTATACTATTTTGAGGCCAAACCGCAATCCAATGGCGTAACGTGCGAGAACCATATATTTTGCTATATTTTCAAAACTGGTATTTTTCTCATAGTGTTAACAAGTGTAATTGTAACATTTAATTTAAATTATTGGTTGCAATTTTTATGGAGTATAATATAACTTATAAATTTTTTAATATATATATATATATATATATATATAATATTTATATCAGTAATAATTTACAGATTGAGAATCAATAGAAAATATTATAATAATTAGTTTGACGATCGTACAATTGTAGTTATATAGCACTTAAGAAAGTTGCGTGGTTCTTAACTTTAGCAATTTGCCTCGGCGCCGCTGTAAGAATAATATACAGATAAGATAGAGGCGGGCATCGGGGATTTATCGACGACTATCTAAAATCAATCCAGTTATAGTAGTCAACCTCGCTAGAATAAATCAGAAGGGAAACTTAACCCTTAGTAGCGCCAGTCTGTCGGCTGTATCAATAGCTGATAGCATTAGTGACACCTATTCCAAGGCAATGTCGTATATTAGAGTTCCAGAAGTTCGATTTGGGTAAGTAATAAAAGCAGGCCAATCCGAAGATTACTCTGATACTCGATTACAAATATCGTCCAACGTTTATAAAAAGTGGCGGTACTAAGAAAATAATAGAGAGAAAGATGATCTTCAAAGGAGGTTACAGAAAATATCTATATTTACTCTTTAATATTAGTTTATTATTTGCACAATTAATTATAATCAATTATATGCATTTATAATTTAATTTTTAATTTACTATGCGTTCGTTGAAACATTTTTTAAACCTCTAAGATAGTTAAAACGAGGTGTAAAAATTAAAATAAATATAAATATGTAATTGTATCTCAAATATTAAGATAGGTTGTAATCGAAATTATGAACAGTATATGCAATCGATTATCTATATGTATGCATTCGGCACGAAAAAAATTACCGGAAGACTGCTGTAATAAATACAGAATTCAAATATTGAAATAAAGGCCGTTGAATTAATACTCAATATTATGCTGGATGCTTTTTAAGCTACTTTTCCACACTGGCGATATTACGTTTGAAACGGAAGAGCAAGAAGCAGCTATTAAAGGTATCCAGCCGCTTTTTGCCAACGGAAATTGAACATTTCTCGATACGCGAATATTCGAAGAGCGCGATCCAATCGCGGGAAACCGAGGTTTCCGGTCTTCGACGCTGGCCGGGGGCGACGATATTTTTCCATCGTGAGCTGCCGCGACCCCACCAAGCGAAAACCATAGCGTGGAAAATATCCAATTTGGTATACCGATTCCACGGCTTAACCGTTCGGTCTTGGCCGAAGGCTGTTTTCTCGCATGCGTCATAGTCGGTCACTATAAACATGTCCGAGATGACGGTAGATATATGCATATTATTTTGTTAGATATGCACGCAGTTCGTATACTTGGCAACTAGATATTTCTGTGCATATTTGGAATTATCCAACCACACACGATCGTTGCATTAATATGTATAAATTAATACAAATTATTAAAGTCCGAAAGTTATTGCATTTTTTAAAGGTAAATACTTTTTTTAAATTTTATTTTTATATATCATGTATTATATTAATATCCCCTAAACATAGTATTTTCTTAATCAAAAAATTTAATATACATTTTGTATATAATTTAATATATAATTTGAAAATAAGATATAAAATATAAAATATTTGATGGAAAAATAAGTGTTTACAGTAGAAACTTGAGCATTAATAATTTTAGATATATGGATGCAGTTTAGTACAATATTTATCAGCGTTGAAAAAATTGTGCATACTACCATTGAATATAAAAACCGTCGTGCGTACGACGCTTTCATGCAGAGCAAACATTTGCAAATAGAAACGATTCTCCGTTCGTAAAATTATATTTTTTGCAAAACGATAAATAACGGGAATGTTTATTAAACAATTGTTATCTGCATATCTCACAGGCCACGGGTGTTTTTGTAGCGAAAGAGTTTGTTGCTTTTTTCTCACATGTTTGTTGTGCGGTGAATCCACTACGCTGCGGTCAATCTAATACGTATGAGTAATCAAAATATAACAACACGAATATAATTCGCAAATATATCTTTTTGAAATTATTTTACGTTTATTTATTTTATATTATTTAATTATGTGTATTCAAAGTTCATTTAGTTAATACACAATTAAACTAAATACTATTCGTTATTATAATACATAATTTTTCCAAAGTACAGTATAAGTTTTTTTCTCAAAACATTATATATGCATAAACATATATAATATATAAGAGAAAAATTAATTCAGACAACGAAATTCAATACAAATATATTTGTATAACATACTAATTCTATGGAAAATGGAAATATTATTATATTTCTTTATTATCTTTCTTTACACTTTTTAAAGTAAAATATAAAATAAAAATAATTTCTATGTTTAAAAAGAAATCGCACAAAAATTTAATTTATTTGACGGAAGGGGAGTGGATAATGAGACGGAAATAAAGAAATAAACGTATAGCTAAATGATAAAGGGAAAAAAAGAACGAAAGTAAGAGGAAATTAAACGGATTGTTATAAGAAGTTACAGAAAAAGTACATTTTTCTTATTATGTTAGTATACGAAAGATTCCATATAATGTATATGATTATTTTATTTGTTCTATTCTTAAATTAATATGATTTTTTATTCTAATAATTTATTTTCTTGATTAATTTTATTATACACTTTCCCTAGCGACAAAAAATCATATCATTATTATAATATTATTGATTATAATATTATAATATTACTGATTTTAAAGAGAAAGGATAATACTATATAAAGACATCGGTTAAAATGTTAGAAATAATTTTTGCTTTCTTTATAATACATTTCATGAATCAAAATCGTCATATTTTTGGAACATTTTACTCAATTTATTTCAAAAACTTGACATGATAGGCGATTTCTGCGGCCAGATTCGTGTTCAGCATATAAAATTACATTATAGGAAACCACCTATAAATTTCAAACAGCTTTTAACATTCTAAATTCTCAGGCCTGTTTAATACAGAAAAAGAAAAAGAAGAAAAACTTCTCAACTTGTTTAATATTGATAAATATTGTTTTAAGGTAGCTATACGCAAAGTATTTCGTATCTCGAAGGTTTGTTATTTTTAGTGTACGGAAACCGCAATGGATTTCGGTATCGCATTGCAGGCATACTTAATGATATCGTGAAAGATGCTCTTTACTGGCTCCAGTTCGCTAGCCGCCCACGATAATAGAATTCGGCTCTATAATCTTGTGCTTTACGAGTGCCGTTCGAGGGAAGTAAAGATGGCAGGCAGAACGAGGGATCTGGTGAAAAAGAGAATAAGACAAGGGGGTGAGAGAGGGGACAAAAGACGCGTGAAAAAACAAAGGGCGAACGATAGGCGAGGAACTGCGCGGGGGGAGGCGGGACGATGGCAGAGAAGCTTGTTTTCTGGGGAGATAAAAATGTTAATTTAAAAATAAGGCGCTAGTTGGGATTAATAGGGTAATAAAAAGACTTGTTCCCCGAGAGCATTTTTCTTTCTCTTCTCTTCTACTCCGTTTCCGTCTACCGTCTGTCTCCGGCTGCGAAATAGGATAATTTAGTATTATTGCAAATTAGGGAGCCAGAATGCCACGTTGTTTGCGAATAATAAAGGTCGTCCCGCGGGATGTCGGAAATCGGATGAAGAAGATCAAGTTACTTTCAAGAAGCTGCCTTAGAGATATCGTCGGATGATAATCGATGCTATAACATCACAAGAGGACTATGTATGTCGACGAAACTTTGAGAAAGTTGAATGTGTAACGTCATGTACCTTTATGTTAACATATATTATCTATTATTTTTTCTTTCCCTCTTTTAATTAGTTTACATAATATTTTTAATTATACAATATAATGTTACATTTTGGCATGAATTTATTATTAAAAAAAAAAAAAAAAAATTATAATTACAAATCACAAGCAATGAGAAATGATAGTAAGCGCGTATAAATTTTTTATCATTTAGAGATAAATATTCATATGTATTATAAGATATACGATGACAGATAGGTTTTGCTTATTAATTATTTTCGCCAAAAATGTTCTTATAATGTTATATTTTTATATGTATAATTATAATATGCAACGATGTATTTTTAATTGCAATCGGAAGATATCGTAATATAACAGTAATGCAGTCTGTTCCATTTATATAGAAATTTCTAATAACAATGTATAAATTAATCATTTAGAAACTGATCCGTTCGAGAGATTATATAATATTAATGAGAAATTCACGACTTCAATACCTTGGAATATCGATACGGTGATCTTATTTTGCCTATTGCCAGAATGCATTATTGAGATCTCAGGTGAATTTTTATATTTCGTTTTGTAGTCGGGCGAGAAAAGTTGTAACAACCCTAGTCCTCGCGGGAGCGCAGGACACGAGTCTACGGAAAGTGACTTCTCGGATCCTGATGCCCCCCGCGGTACGGAAAGTATAGCGCGAGAGGTACGAAAATACAGGTAGCATTGTGCAAAAAACACATACAGCAGGCGAGGAAGTACAGAGGAAGAAAAAGGAAAAGGTGAAGGAGTAGAAGAACACTTTCCGGATAGGAGCAGCGAGGAACTTGGAATGCAGTTTTCGCTTGTACATCGAGTGAGGTATCTTACTGTCCCTAGGTTGCCGAAGCAGGTAGCCTCGCTTCGGTCGGCGGGGTTAACTTTTAGTGCCCCTTGTCTCTTGCAATAGAGAAAAGTAGCGGGTAGGTATCTGCGGCTTGCTCTCTCTCTCTCTCTCTCTCTCTCTCTCTCTCTCTCTCTCTCTCTCTCTCTCTCTCTCTCTCTCTCTCTCTCTTTCTCTCTCTCTATCTATCTATCTTTTTATCTCTATCTCTTCTTTGTTGCTCGGATGCTGCGACAACGTATAGGCGCCATGGTAAAAGTACATAGTACGGTATTCTTCCCGCTCGCAGCGGGAGGGATAACATTTTCATGCTACGAGAAAGGCGAGCCACGAGCTGTTTGCTATTCAGGCCGCGATCGGTGCTATCTGTTTATTCCGAAACAAGCGCATCTCACAAAACAGCCTGCCTCTCCCTCTTTCCCTACGCTCGCTCTTTCCTATCCCGATGCGGCATATCTTCTCCTCGTGCGCTTTTCGTACTTGTCTTTATCTATCTATCTATTCGCCTTTATTTCCATCTACCTTATCCATCATCGTATCTCTTTCTTTTTCCGCGATGCCTCGCGCCCGCACGCTCCCTTGCCTACGTTTCTCTTTTATAAAATTGATCGTATCGACGAAACCGAAGAAACACGTAGTATGGGGCGTAACATGAGAATATAGAGTGACAAGCACGGAAACGTCGACGGCCCGTGACAGCAGATGGGCGATGCCGAGCATCGGTCTGACCGGACACCGATACGCACCACTTTGACACTCGATCGGAGAGTCTCTCTCCAGACTATTTGAATTATATGATTCGTGTGTATATATATATATATATATATACATATATAAATCTTTTTCTATACCGACAAATATATCTATATATAGCGTGTGAAATAGCCAAATTATTTTTGCTATATGCGATTGGATTTTATATTCCGATTTGCAACTTTATAGTATAACATTACGTAACATCTGCATAGTTTTTACTCTGTTGCAAAATATCACGGAATATAATAAAACTGATACAAAAGTTATATAAAATATTTGTCAAAACATATATCTGTCATTAACTATATTTCTTAAATACACAATTTTATATTTTTAAGCAACGTTCTGATAAAAGTACGATGTAACACAATAATATAATATGTTTTAAAGTTTTTAATACATTTATAAAAAATAAAACTGCAAAAAAACTTTCTCACAAGATTCGTGAAAAATATTGCCTTTGTATTTCCGTATCGCAATATTCTGTATCAATGATGTATACCTGTCTTTGTAAACGTTTCTCCTGCACACCCAAGAGAAAACATGAAAAATATAAAAATACTGAACGTGTACGAATGGTCAGTTGGTAGTTTTTACGGACCAGGCATCGAAACCTAACTATTAAAAGACGAAAGGAGCTAAACTTGTCCGTTGAACTTGTAAGAAGCCACTGGAAGGCCACGCACGTGACCGGAGAGCTAAGCACGCGCGGTGAAACTATTGTCCGCGTCCTACAGAGCTGCACAGAAGGCGATGAGAGTACGAAACGAGAGATAGAAAGAGAGGAAAGTAGATGAGACAGTGAAGGAGAGGGATAGAGAGAAACTCTCTCGCTGCCTGGCGGACAGAGAACTCACGTTCTGATTAAATTCTCAGGGAATTTAGGTGATTCCAAGTAGATTCGATTGAAGGCATTTCATAGACGAACAGTCACGGATAAGGGGCAATAAAGGTGCGTTTGTCAGGGGAAAATATCCGAGCTTAATACTCTGTAGCCAACATGCTTCGTATCCGTTTAACAGAAATTTCCAGCATACCGCGAATACTTGCAGGCTTGTCTTCGGAGCTGTGATTACAAGAGTTTTTGAATGGGAATTTTATATTTTTATAAGACAAATAAAATATTAAAATAAATAATAGTAAATTATCAACGTAACTAAAATTATAATACCACAAACCACAATAAAGTTGTATTTATATCAATTTTTCTCGGTTTATCAAAAAGAGAATGTTATATATTGTATATACATATATAAATTATTTTAATTTATTCAGTTTCTTTAACGATATAGCAATTATTTTGCTGGATTTTTAGTAGATTCTTTTTCAGAGATTTTTATAGTTTTAGGCGGATATTTTAGATTATATACATATAGACCTATCAAAACGTTAAAAAATGTTAACGGTATGTATATTGTATGTGCACATATACACACATGTGTATTTTACGCAAGTCAGTGATCACATTCATACCGATCAATCTATGGAAAAAGAATCGTTTTCTTGATCACTCCCGATGGACTATCGCGATGACAGGTTATAGAATAAAAACGATCGGCCGAACGGCAACGCAGGAATGAACAAATAGCTGACATTCAAACCGGCAGAACGTAGAAAACTAAATCAATGGACCGACCAAACTTGAATACACCTGCGATCGGAACTAGCGCTACGCTTTCATGCAAGGAAAAGCCGCGTGTACGAAACAATCGATGCCGCTCGCCGTGAATCATGCGAATGGTAACGATGACGCGAATGTAAAAGGGTCACGTCAATCCGTTGACGTTTTGAAAGGGACGTAAAATATGAGTTTCAAAGAAACTCCGCCGGGCGTATCGTAGACCGTTTATTTTAATAAACTTTGCCTTCTTCCTTTTTCCGCGATACAAAAGACCTGATATAACAAAAGTTCTGGCCGAACCGCGAGCTTATCATAAACTTCATGTTTGTCGGGAATTCGTCGGCAAGATAAACAGAAGTAAAAACCGGATACTAATATTCGTGCTCGCGCCATAATTGGATATTGCCTGGTTGAACCAGAATTTTAATTTCGCTAACTCTCTCTCACCGCGCGCGGATCGATACTGCCGTTCTTCCTTTCGGTCCAGCAAACTGCCGCTGGAATCCCCGAGCAAATTATTGTTCGTACTGCAAACTTCGGAACGTATAATCCAAATTCACGCGGGAAAAGTTTCGAGAAAAAATGAGGCGACTAGAAGAATATACTCCCGCCGGTCGTACCCACTATTTTCACTCTTGTTCTTCGTTCCCCTCTCATTTGCAAAGTATCGTTCTCTTTTCTATTCATCCGCGATAAGATTCTCCTCTCTGTCCTCTCGTTGTCTTCGCTTTTTGCTCTTTTATGCCATTCACGGCCGACGAAGTGAGCACCGCGCGAAAGCTGAAATATGCTGACTTTTACAGACTGATGCAAGGGCAGACGACGAGAGGACGACGAGGGAAAACGAAGGACGTGGAGGGACCAGACCACAAAGGCTGCGGTTGGCTCGATTTTACCGGCAGACGTGTCCTCGGCAATTATCGAACTTTTAAAGCCCAAAAGGGCCTCATTGCTCATTATCCAGCGCGAGACGCGTTCATTGTAAAATCGTCGGTATTTAGTGCCGTTACGCATACACAATAATGAGTAAAAATTTTGCTTTAGATTAAAAGAAAAGTTTTAAAATTATTTCAACTTCTTGGATAATTAATTATAATATGTGAATCTAAAGTATTACATGAATTTCCATCTCCCCTCCCTTCTCTTCTTAAAGAAAATAATTTTTTCCATAGTATATTGAAATTACATTAAAAAAATTATATATTTACGAATATAATTTCTTACACGTTATCTTATAAACGCGAATTAGATGATATCTCATCGCTTCGAGAATGCAGAGCAAATAGGATTCTCATCATGGACTTGTCGTTCTAGCGTGTCTTATGTACCGTTACTAATTCGCCTGCCTCGGCGAACCTAAGCGCGAAATTCCACGCTTGAGTAGGTAGACAGAAATATATACATGCGCGACGCCGGGGGTGAAGGAGGGAATGCACGTCCCTAGTTTGCAAACTAATCGGCAATTCTCTCTTCCAAGTGTTATATACATGGACGTTGGTTGAAACGGTATGGACGGTTGGCCCCGGGCGAGATGCATGCATATTTGGCAGCCGGGGCAGACTTGTACTTCGATATACCTTGTACCAGTAACGGCTCGGTAACGGCCCTGATATGCAAATATATTCATTACGTACCTTGGCCATATCCCCTTTAACCTCCGCCCCTTCTGCAATGGCCAAAAGCTTGGTGGCAAAGGCGCGATCGTGTCGGTGGAAAACAAAAAAATCCATCCCATGTGTATTTCTACGACTGTCTTATATTCTAACGACACCGCCCTAAACGAGCGTGCGAAATTGACTTTTTGTATAATTTCAGTGTGAAGCACGATAAAGGCAAACATTTTTATTAATATCCTTATGAAATATTAATGTGTAATAAAAAATAAATTTTAACACATGGATAATTAAATAAAAAAAGTGATGTTTATTAGCATCATCAAGAAATCATGATTAATTGATATTGTTAAAGTCACGATTTTTATTAGATTCGCACGTTTGAACGATCGAGTTATAAATTGCCTATGCTTTAGAATCTATTCGTGATACACGCGTCAAGCTGAACACGTGTTCACGAGTAGTCTGGAAACGTTGTGTGAGCGGCTGGCAAACTTTGGTGCGAAAGCCACATACATACCAATACGGACATACAATATGTTTGCGTAGCAGAATCCCTCCAAGTTTCTCATTTTTATTGATGAGAGTTACCTCTCGTTTAACTTATTCATTTAATAATTATGTAATATCTTTCCTCAATATACGTTTCTTTATCACTTATTTATTTTGAAATAATAAACAGGTTCGGTAACAAGAATTTTGATTAACAAACCCTGTATCTAAAATAAAGTATTAAAATAATTTCCACATTATATAAAATACATTCATATTGTATTATGTTGTCTTACATATAAATGCATATAAGCGTTTTTTTTTTTTTTCGTACGTAAAAGTAGTTATTCATAAAAAGATAGTTATTCGTATAAATATTACAATATATAAAATAATAATTTATATAATACTATTGTTTGGCCGTTCAAACTTTCGTGCTATTTTTTGAGATATATAACGTGATATAATATATCGTTGTTTGCGCTCGATCGTCTTATTATCATTCGGAGAGATTCGAACGGGAAGATAATGGTACGAGGAGATTCGTGTGTCGTTGTATATCTCTCTCGAAATATGCAATAAATACAAGGAGATACAATATATAAGGAAATAATATTATATAAACGTAATTATTTTTTTTAGAAATGTAATTAGAAATCATCAGTCCGTACGATTAATTAACTCTCGTGATTGGCGACTCGTAAGCATATTAAAACGATTCTCGTGTTAAATATTTTATTGTATTTTCAATCATCTACCTCTACCACCGAGGCTTATTTCTTGCGGTACACAAAGCTTTGTTTACATACTGTAATTTTGTTGTCATCGTTCGTTCTCATCATTCATTCGTACGTCGAGACTCGAGCGAGTAGGCAGCAATACGAGTCGCTCCGTTAGCATATTACGCTTCGCAAAATAATCTTTCTCTATTTTTTAACTATTATAATTAGCAATTATCATCTATATTAATTTACATACATTTATTTATACATATTTATCAATCGTATATCATATATGAATTCGGCATTTGTATATTTAATTTGTCATGTATTTCGCGGGACTTTTATTTAATTAAAATCTGTCAGGCAAAAAATCCGAGAACTTGAATATAATTTCGAATATGGCGGATATTTTTAACTTTTAGTTTGTATATTTATCCACCCATGTTATAACGCAAAATAATAAAATTATCGCAAGATGCGAGCATATTATACTATAATATTTGTTAACAACAAACTGTAGATTTCAAGCGTCGAGAGGATCGTAGTTTTTATTTTGTTTTCCCGTCGCAATATAATAAAGTGCGCGTCGCGCGCGTGCGATTAATGTCGGAGGTGTCGTGCAAAGTGGCGGGCGAGCGTTGTATTCTGCTGATTAGTGCGTACGCGCGCGATTATAATTAATGGTGTCTTTGTATGCTTGTATGAGTGTTGTGAGGAAGCAGCAAAAGTGAACAAGAGAGGACATAGAGGCTCAGGATAGTATCGGGCGACAGCGGAGTAATCATGTAATAAGTAATTGGCAATTTCTTTAATTTATTATTTGCTAGTTTATTTACTTATTATTAAAATAATTGCTTGTTTATCTCCGCGATAGTCGTTTATTTTATATTATTGTGTTATAAATATGGTAAATATAAAATATTTTATTTAAAAGTGATATTTAAAGATAAATCAGTAAAATATATATAATAGAATCTTTTAATAAATATATAAAATATATATTCTAACATTGCTTAAGAGATTTATAATTATTTAGATTATTAAATAATTATACTTCTAAAGCAGTGCTCGATTAAATTAAATATAATATAATATTAAATTAAATATAATATTGAAATAAATATAATATAATATTAAATTAAATATAAATATAAATATTTAAATTAAATTTAAATATAAATAATTAAATAAAATTTTAGAGAATATTTTTATTAATTTTATTTTACAAAAGTTTCGGATAACTACAAAAATTTTTTTATTTATGCAGTTTTTTAATTAAACATTAAATGCATGTAGATCACGATTTATCTATCTTTTCATTTGCTATGCATAAATTTGCTACACATAAACTTGATACGCGATACCATGTTTCTAACATATTTACGTAATATACATCTTGATTCTTTTCTATAAAACAATTTGATATATTTCTGGTGTATGCTAAGCGCAACATATGACATTGAATTTTAGATTTAGATAAGATTATGTTATATATATTCACGTCCATAGATTTTTCCACGCGGATGGGTACGTTGGCTAGAATGAGTAAGAATAAAAAATATATTTCACGGACAGTTTTCAATCGCGCAACACATTACCACAAACGAAAAAGTTACACATATATGTTTAAATTTTGTACAAAAATTGGGACGAGAAGATAAAAACTTGAGAGAATCAAAGAATCAAGGAATCTCATTTTCTTTAGCAATGTTCAGCGCCGCGTAACTCGAAATCTTTTTCCTTGTTTTTGTTATTTCTTTATCAAACTATCCGTCCCGTTTCGTATTGTTGTGTACGAATACACGTGTGTCACGCTGAAAGAAAGCGGATCTTGTACGAGAAAATGCCTGTAAGCCGATGCTTAAGATAGTTCGTGCCAAAACTTGGAAGAAAACAATCCGTGCAAATGTTTCACTTTAGAACTTTTATCACATATGCGTGAATATTTCAAACTATTGTGTGTGTGAGTTGTAGCATGGAATAGAAATAATGTTACTTATTTTTTCTCGAATTGTATTTAATATAGGAAAAAGACATAAAAAAAACATTTTTATATATATATATATATATATAGAAATTTTAATTGAACACATTGTTTCTACTATTTTTTATTATATTAATTTTAATAAATTGCACATAAATCAAAATATATTCTTTTATATTAATAAGCTTGTATCATACATAATTTGCATTATTTAAAGTGTTTACAATCAATAATGATAACTATATAGTCTATTTTATATAAAGTAATAAGCAACGTATTCCACACAAATCTTTTAATTATATAATCAAAAAACGAATACTTTATCATGCCGTTGAAGTACTCTGACTTTACACTAAGGATAGGAAAGTTCTGGACGAAACTTTTTCACTTCGCGAGATAGTTTCTACCGAGTTAATAACAATATTTCCGAGAAAGTTTTCTATTTACAGAAACTGAGAAATTTAGGAAGCTCGAGATACATATATAAATGTTGGGATATAGGATACAAGAAGCTTCAGTAAAATATAAGATTATTTAATAACATAGTTTTTAAGACAAATATAAAGAGAGTCTTAAAAGTATGATTGCAATGTATATATAAGCAAACTCATTTATATATTAATGAATGTTTTATGTATTTATTTTTTATCATAGGATTAAAAAATATGGTGTGTTTTATAAGTATTAATGGAAATAGTAGTTTTTCTAAATTTGTTTGCAATCGAGCGAACATCAATAGTTTAAATTACGCTAGCAATTCGAATTTTATTTATCGTTGCAAAATCTCGTCGGTTATACACCCGTAACCTTATCTACATCCCAGCTGCGCTTCGTCTCGATCTCAACTGTTGAGAGAGAAGTCGCTGTGCGCAGAAGGGAATCTTGCCCAAGCTGCTGTCGGCCCCGAGGGGGTTTCGACTAATTTCCCGTAGGTCCAAGTCGAAATAGACCGTTAACACCCCCGTGGAAACGTAGAACACAAATGTAAGGCAAGGGAAGGTAAGCGCTAAGGGCAAGAAAGGAGCGAAACGGAGGAGCCGAAGCGAAACAGTGAATAAGACAACTCTATATATGGTAGAAGCGAGAAAGATGCAAATGGAGATGAGTAGGAATAGGAATACGATGTAAAATAAGAAGAAGAACGGGAGAGAGAAATTGCCGCAACGAGATGCAGCTAAGAGAAATTCTCAGGATGGAGATAGATAAAAGTGAGGAAAGGCCGGGTGTCCCCCGGCCAAACTGAAATTTGCCCCTTTGCCTACCCGGACTGTGAGTTCCTTTCATCATTGTATAGCGTTCCCTTCGACCGTTCGTAACGACCGGAAATTTAGAAACTTGATACTACGAAGCGGATTGGTTACTTGCGGATTGTCACTTTGGAGTTTCTCTACCGGACCACTTTGTCCACGAACGTAATCGTTCTACCATGCAATCTTGTTTTCGCTTAATTATGCCTTCCTCACTATTCATTTTCTTTCTCTTTTTTTTTCTTACTACTCACTTTCTTTTCTTTTCTCTCTTTTCATTAATTAATTTTTTCACTGTCTTCAACTTTTTTGTGATCTTGGATTACGATTACTTGCGCTAGTGTATATGTTACGATGTATATGCAGAATTATTACCGCTTTGATAACACAGGGAGAAAGTTATAAGATAATGATGAAATCAAAAAGAAGAGACACAAAAAAGAAAAGCACCGTACATCTAAAAGGTAGTGCTTTACAGCAGCGCGATGGAAATACAATGGCACTCATTCTACCGACTTTCTGTGTTCGCCAGTCTGCCACCCCCGGCTCTCGCACCCTCTCTTACCCACCTGTGTAACTGGAAACTTTGCATAAATATACTATAAGTATTGTTTCGCAAGAGCCATTGAGAGAGAGAGAGAGAGAGTCTGGTTATTTATGGTTGTGGGTTAATGAATTTCTCCTTTCAGACTCGATTTATTAGCTAATCAGCCTTACCCGATGCCAACTTTACCTTACGGACAAGTTATTGTACCGGAACCGCCAACACAAGAGAAAGTATACGGAAGTTAGAGTTGTACGATTACTTTATGACAGGAACGCTATTGAATTTGTTCTGTTACTGTTAGTTCTTCTTTAATACATATTTCGTTAAAAAAGATAGAGAGAAAAGGATAAGAAATTATGAAATATAATCTAAGTCAAAGTTATTTATTTAATTCTTAATTTTTTTAGAGTATATTATTTAAGTTTTTATTAAACTCAAATATATATCATATCTATATCTCATCTCTTTTGAGAAAAAAAGACGTAATGTAAGTATAATCTTTAATTATATAATACATTTTTACAAATTATATTATATATTACGTAATAATAATATGTATAATATACCCCAACGGGTACACCTTAACATTAGTCGGAGGGCTCAGTGTCTGAAAGTTTTATCTTGAAGAGAAAGCTGTAAATATCCAAAATACACACTGCATCGGTTTTTAATGTACTGTGAATTTTCAGTCACATTGCTCTGGATGATGTTCGACTCATAGAAAAACTTTTTAATACATTTTTTGTTGAGATATAAAATTTTGTATTAAATTTAAAATTATTTTCCTTAAAAATACTATTTCGTAGGATTATTTTTTATGTCGACGATATCTTGATATTTTTGACGCTCGTTGCTATATCTTATTTCAAATAGTAAATCACATATTTTTTTATGTGTGCGATACGAATAACGGTTGAGAGATTTTTTTGTCGCAGTATTCCCGATGTCGTGATTTGAAGGTAACGGTTAACTCATTTTCCTCGCTCATTCCCTTTCACTCGTAACAAATTGGCGCCGGAGAAATTCCCGCTGGTGTAAGTATTGTCCTCCGCCGATTTGTCTGGTTGTTTCCTACTGGTCTTGTCACAGACACATCGGGGATTCCGGCAACTTTCCCGGTCTACTTTCATCAATGCTCTTACTACTTTGGGTTTTGGGGTGAAAAAGGAAATTGAGTTTGACGGGAAATAATTCCTGTTCGTGTCCGATAACTGTGGTTTATCATTTTATTAAAACGCGATGTCACTTTATAGTCGTATTTTGTATAGTGCGTATAATGGATCAGCGTATGTGTTCAATCGTAATAAAAAAGTATGCTCAGTAATTATAAGAAATGATTCTACGAGAGCGGCAAAATAATTCAAAGATTTATTTTCTGCATTAATATTAATACGTTAATGATTTATTCCTTTCATTATTTTTTATTAAGTTTGAATAATTCTTAATTATTTATACGTTTTCTTTTTTTATTATTTATTGGCATGATATATATTTATTTAAGAAGAAACACTGTGGTATTAATTAAATAAGTAATTATCAATTAAATAAATGTTACTGACTCGATTCCGAATGGATATATAATTGATCATTCGGACGACAAAACACAAATTTGAATTATTTGCTTTATCGAGTAGTTTCGAGTGTTAAATGAAATTATAAAGACAGAGAGGATTATAATATCGCCGAGATTGCTAATTAATAAAGATCGTTTTAACTCGCGAAAGAGTATTATGAGAGGCAGGCCTGTCGGTGAGTTGCTTTCTCTATTTTCAGCGTGTTAATTGTCAGCGCTCACTGTTGGCACACGTGCGGCAAAATGCTTGGCTATTCATGCAAACAGTTTTCGAAAGTTTAATCGGTGCATCCGTCGGGTGGGCCGTACGGTCGTATGTTTGGAGTTCATGCGAACAGTCTGGAGAAATAGAGAGGAAGGGAGAAAGAGATAAAGGGGAGCAGAACGCCTGAGAAACAAAGAAGGTAGAGTAAAACGGATAGAGACAAACGAATGGAACAAAGTGGAAATGACGATGAACCAGAGCGAGATGCAAAGGAGGAAGGGTTGAATCGGCAAGCGAAAAAGGGATTGAAAGACGAGGAGCGAGAGAAAAGTTGTTATCTATCTCACAGGTGGTGATAAGGCCGCGATTTGTTTCCACGTGAGCTCGCTAGGCATAGATTAAAACTGTTTAAGCCCCGGCCATCCCGAGAGGCGCTCTGTTTCTACTCGAGTTTAATCTAACTCCACTGTTCTCTCATGGTACCTATCCTCCGCCTTTCCAAGTTCGCTCACCTTCAATCGATATGCATTTGTAAATGCATTTACGCGATCGAGATTATGACAAAATTATGATGAAACCGACCAAAAACTGTGTTAAATATTTAAATTTTATAAGAATGTAATCTCATGCATTTGCTTCTAACGGTATCGATACAAAGATTAATATGATAAAATTAACTCTGATTGATGCGCGAGAAGAATTATAATAACAAGAGTTATTTAAAGCTAGTAATTTATTGAAATTTACACAATTTCCTGTCTTTATAATATAGCTCCGTGGCAGCTTTATCGAGTGTTTAATATCTGCGCGATTGCATGCAACAAACAGTTAGTCGAATTAAATACACCTACGCTATATACCATATAGTGTGATACGTGGAACTAAGCCGATTAAACATTGAGCTTTGAAACATTTCGAGTAAAATTAGAAATAATCTTCTAATAGCTAAAATATTCTATACATCTTATCTTTTTTTTTCTATGAAGCTATTAAATCTGTTGAAATCTGTTAAATGATTTATATGATGCTTATCAAATTACGTCTAATATCTAAATCGAAAGTAAATAATATAAATTTTAATTTGGTATTTGATTTTAAAATATAAATAAGATAATTTATGTATTAAGCACACGCGTACAATCGATTCTAATTATTCATTAAATAAATGTTAATACATGAATATAAATATCATGCTACAATTGAGCAATAATTACTTTTCAAGTTTATGTAATCTCGATCGACATGTTGCTTGAGAAATAATGGCATTAGAAGCGTCAAAGATGATGACGGAATAAAGGATGCCTTTCACCCCACGATAATTTTAGCCCTTAACCCACCCCCGCACCCATTTCCTCAATTAGGAGGGCTAGAATCGATGCGATGATGCGCAAGGGATGTTTCCAATTATCGTTAACTGTCCGCATAGACGAGACATATAGCGTCATATATCGACAGGCGTCTGGAGCCTAAATATTATATATCTAACTCAATCACTTCTATAATTTGTAACTATTTCAAATCGATTAATTTTCAATTTTTGTTATGATGTATAACAAATTAAATGTATAATAAAACAATAACTTTATAATTAAAGAATTCAAAGATATGTGCAAATAATGTGCAAAATTATGTGGAGTGAATTAATTATACAACTTTTTTTTTTATTTGTTTTTCTTAAATTTTGATATAATTATTTACACATATTAACTCTAGTTTTCCGTTTTTTCAAAATAAATTAAATTTATTATACACCCTTTTAAAAGTGTATATCTCAATGAGAGCTGCTTACGGCTTATTATTAGAATATTATATATGTGTGTGTATGTGTTATATATAAAATATTATAAAATGCGCCATTTAGTTTTTATAAATAATAATAGATAAAAATGATTAAAAGTTCGCGATATCCTTTGCAATATTGGAGCGTAAGAATATTAAGAGTTTCCTTTATATCTCTCGTGGATAAATGCTACACAGAACTTTAAATAAAAAACCGGAGTTGCAAACAAATTTACCTTTAAAATATTTAAAATTAATTTAAAATATATGTTTATATATAAAATTTAATATTTTTGTATATATATATCGTAGTACGTAAAATATTTTGGCAGGAAATTATCAATAATATGGTGCTCGGCCTTGACGGCGTAAACATTAGCGTGCTATTGTTAACATATTGTTTACGATTTATGGCCGATCATTCGCACGGCAACACTCGAACAGTAAGGTAGTAGAGCGCGAGACATTCCGTTAAATTCTTTTTCTAAATGCAATCGCGACAAATATCAGAAAATAATTTGATATGATAAATATTAATTATCTTTTACTTTAATTCTTTCACTTTTTACTTTTATTTTAAATAGTCGAATCGCAGTAGTCGAATCGCCGAGTAATTAACATGACGATAAACTCCGTGATATATTAATTGCTTGCTAAATAAATAATATATAATTTAAAACACTTGTATAATTTAATATCCCGTTTGTATATACGTCATATAGTGCGCAAAATATTTTCGACTGCGAATTATCAATAACATGATATAGCCTTGATCTAGCCTTGGTGGCGTAAACATTAGCGCGCTATTATTAACATGTTACGGCTTACGATCTTGTTATCATTTATACACGGATGCTCGAGCAGTAAAGTATTGATATAAGACGCTCCGTCGAATTCTTTTTCTAAACGCGACCGAAACAAATATCGGGAAATAATTTAATATAATAAATAATTAATTATCTTTTACATATCTTAAATAATACGTAATTATATCGCAACGATAAATCTCGAGACGCGTATTTCGCGCGTAACGTATACACATATAATCAAGAGTCGAAGTGACAGAAATCAAAATTGTAAATTATCGTTTTGTCGCGATTTTTTTCTCTTTTTATAAACAATAATTACTTCTTTAAAAATACTTAAAGTTTAATTATATTTCGTCCGATACCTTATCGTTCGACTTTTTGACAATTTAAATATGATTCGGATTGAGAACGCGCAATAAAATAATCGAATCGCATGTCCGAGTAATTAACGATAAGCTCCGTAATATTATTAATCGTTTATTAAGTAAATAATTTAAAATACGATTGTACGATTTAATATTCCGCGATATACGTCATAGTACGCAAAACATTCGGCTACAAATTATCAATAACATGGTTTTCGGCCTTGGCGGCGTAAACATTAGCATGATATTATTATGGCCTATCAATCGCACGGCGACACTCGAACAGTAAGGTAGTAAAGCGCGAGACATTATCAAATTCCTCTTCTAAACGAGATCGCAACAAGTATCGGAAAATAATTTGATACGATAAATAAAATTAATTATCTTTTATCTTATATATCTTAAATAATACATAATTATATCGCAACGATAAATTTCAAGGCGCGTATTTCGCGTGATATACATTTAACCAAGAATCGAAGTGACAGGAATCAAAATTGTAATTTATTGTTTTGTCGTGATCTTTTTCTTCCTTTATAAGCAATAATAATCTCTTTAAAAATATTTCAAATTTAATAATATTTTGTCCGATACTTTATATCTGTTATATATCGCGAATAAAAATGGATCAATATTTTTTGAATATCATCGATAGTTTACTTGCGGAAAGTAATTTTACGTATGCGATATATTTTGTGGACAGAAACGCGTCATTAAGAAATAAGTCGAGTAATGGCACAAGTAATAATAAAAGATAAATGAGACAATTAAATAGTCATGTTATTGCAATACGAAATAAATTTATGATCATTGTATTCGAGCAATTTAAATAACATGGTTATGTCTTGGAAATAAATATATATGATCCCTCTTTTATCTCGTGAAGTTACCGATATTTGCATTAGCCACAAAACGCGGGAATCTATCAATGTTGCCTCGCATGAGATATATCACGACTTCATGTTGGTAATCATGAGCGGCATAGCGGACGCGTCGCGCACGAAGAATCGTTCGGGGAGAATCTATACGAAAATTCGGTCTAAAAAGGTAATCGAATAATTATTACGGTTAAATTATAATCTGTTATATATCGCGAATAGAAACAAATCAATATTTTTTGAATATCATCGATAGTTTATTTGCGAAAAGTAATTTTACGTATGCGATATATTTTGTGGACAAAAATGCGTCATTAAGAAATAAGTCGAGTAACGGCACAAGTAATAATAAAAGATAAATCAGACAATTAAGTAATCATGTTATTGCAATACGAAATAAATTTATGATCATTGTATTCAAGCTATTTAAATAATATGATTATATCTTAGAAATAAATATAATATATGATCTCTCTTTTATCTCGTGAAGTTAGCGACGTTTGCATTAGCCACACAACGCGGGAATCGATGTTGCATTGCTTGAGATATATCACGACTTCATGTTGGTAATCATGAACGGCATAGTGGACTCGTCGCGCACGAAAAATCGTTCGGGAAGAATCTATACGAAAATTCGGTCTAAAAAGGTAATCGAATAATTATTACGGTTGAATTATAATCTGTTATATATCGCGAATAGAAACAAATCAATATTTTTTGAATATCATTGATAATTTACGTGGAGAAAATAATTTTACATATGCGATATTTTGTGGACGGGCGCACATCGTTAAGAGGTAGAACACAAGCAATAATAGAAAAATAATTAATTGGATAATCATATTATATTGCAATACGAAGTATCTATGATTATTAAATTATCTATGATTATATTATATTAGATATCTAAATAACATAATTATATTTGAAATAAGTAAATCCCCCCTCCCTCTCCCCCCATTTTACTTCGTCACATTCGATATATTATGGCTTTATATTGATATTTATGATGAGCGATATGATAGACGCGTTGCGTGTGAAACAATTTATATGGTAATTCGGACTGATATAATAATTATCACAATTAATAAAATAATTATTACAGGGGACTACGATGTGTTATGTATCGCCAGTGGAAACCCCATCAGTATTTTCCGAATATCATCGATGGTTTGTGCGGGAAGCCTAACCTTGTCTACGGATTCTGCGGACGGGAATATCATACGGAAATCTCATATAGGAATATCATGCATGGGAATCGTTATAAGATTGAGGTATAGTAAATTATAATAAAAGATAATTGAGACAGTTGAATAATCACACTGTTGCAATAAGAAATATATCTATTATCATTGTATTAAAGATATTTATGTATGTGTGCCAAGTTTCCTGAGGGAGAAGGGAGACTGTAATTAATCTTTGTTTGGAGTTTATTAAAAATGCATACAAGCGGATGGATTAAAACAAATATAATTATATTATGTTCGAAGGAAGCATATGATTTATTTTATTCTATAAAGTTAGTAAGTTTTATTATTATTCAACGTATGCCGAAAATAATCAGTATATATGATTCACGTTCGTATTTAATAGGAGTACAATATAATAAATGCGTGCGCAAAATCATTCATAAAAATTCGAATAAAAGAATAATTAAGCAATTATGACGATGGGATTACGTATCGCAAAAATGCTTCAATATTTTTTAGATATTTTCGAATAGATTACGCGTGGGAAGTAATTTTACGCATCGATTGTTGTAAAAAGAAAAAATATTTGATGTTATTAAAAAATTGAGATAAGTCAATCTAGTCAGCGTTCGTAAAATAAAATATACTTCAAATATTTTTATATTACATTTTATAAAATAAATGTTGAATAATAATTACAAATTAAATATTTTGTAATCCGCAAAAGATTAATTTGAATATACGTTTTATTTAATTCATAAATTTAGCACAATTTATACAAAAGTTGTTTTTTTCTGTATATTATATATGATTGTATATCAGTGAATTATTCAATTGTCTTAACTATATTTATGTTACTCGATCGCGCTTTACATCCTCGCGTATATTATTTTATATACACGACAACCGTGTCGCATTCTTGTGCATCTCTTGTGCATGACGGATCGAAAGATTTCGTGGGAGCATGAAAGCGAAAGAAAGAGAGTAGGTAATAGAGCGCGAGACATTATCAAATTCCTTTTTTAAACGAGATCGCAACAAGTACCGGAAAATAATTTGATAAGATGATTATCTACTTATCTTTTAAATACATTACCACAATAAGAAATAATTATTTCTTCAAAAATAAAATTTAAAATTAAATATATTTTCGACGTTTTATCGTTTGACATTTAACAGCATCTAAATATGATTCGGATTAAGATCGAGCAATTAAACAATCGATTCGCAAAATCGAGTAATTAATACAAGACTTCGCGATACATCAACCGTTTAATAAATATAATTCATCATAATTTAAAATATATTTTATAAACTTTAATATTCCGCGTATATATGTATATATATATAACATAATTGTATATATAAAATATTTCGGCAACGACTTTTCAATAACATGGTATTAAGCCTTGGTGGCGTAAACATTGGCGCGCTATTGTTTACGTATCATGATTTTGTTATTACTCATATAGCGACACTTGAATAAGAACTATAGTGGGGTGGGACGCTCCGTCGACATCAAATTCCTTTCTTATGTGTTATCATTCACACGACGACATCCGCGCAGTAAAGTAGCTGTGCGAGACGCTCCGTCAAATTCGTTTCTTAAACGCGATCGCGGCAAGTACCGGAAAATAATTTGATAAGATAATTATCTACTTATCTTTTAAATACATTATCACAATAAGAAATAATTATTTCTTCAAAAATAAAATTTAAAATTAAATATATTTTCGACGCTTTATCGTTTGACTTTTAACAGCATCTAAATATGATTCGGATTAAGATCGAGCATTTAAACAATCGATTCGCAAAATCGAGTAATTAATACAAGACTTCGCGATACATCAACCGTTTAATAAATATAATTAATCATAATTTAAAATATATTTTATAAACTTTAATATTCCGCGTATATATATATATATATATATATATATATATATATATATATATATATATATACGCGGAATATTAAAGTTTATAAGATTATTTCTTCAAAAATAAAATTTAAAATTAAATATATTTTCGACGCTTTATCATTTGACATTTAACAGCATCTAAATATGATTCGGATTAAGATCGAGCAATTAAACAATCTATTCGCAAAATCGAGTAATTAATACAAGACTTCGCGATACATCAACCGTTTAATAAATATAATTAATCATAATTTAAAATATATTTTATAAACTTTAATATTCCGCGTATATATGTATATATATATAACATAATTGTATATATAAAATATTTCGGCAACGACTTTTCAATAACATGGTATTAAGCCTTGGTGGCGTAAACATTGGCGCGCTATTGTTTACGTATCATGATTTTGTTATTACTCATATAGCGACACTTGAATAAGAACTATAGTGGGGTGGGACGCTCCGTCGACATCAAATTCCTTTCTTATGTGTTATCATTCACACGACGACATCCGCGCAGTAAAGTAGCTGTGCGAGACGCTCCGTCAAATTCGTTTCTTAAACGCGATCGCGGCAAGTACCGGAAAATAATTTGATAAGATAATTATCTACTTATCTTTTAAATACATTACCACAATAAGAAATAATTATTTCTTCAAAAATAAAATTTAAAATTAAATATATTTTCGACGCTTTATCGTTTGACTTTTAACAGCATCTAAATATGATTCGGATTAAGATCGAGCATTTAAACAATCGATTCGCAAAATCGAGTAATTAATACAAGACTTCGCGATACATCAACCGTTTAATAAATATAATTAATCATAATTTAAAATATATTTTATAAACTTTAATATTCCGCGTATATATATATATATATATATATATATATATATATATATATATATATATATATATACGCGGAATATTAAAGTTTATAAGATTATTTCTTCAAAAATAAAATTTAAAATTAAATATATTTTCGACGCTTTATCATTTGACATTTAACAGCATCTAAATATGATTCGGATTAAGATCGAGAAATTAAACAATCGATTCGCAAAATTGAGTAATTAATACAAGACTTCGCGATACATCAACCGTTTAATAAATATAATTAATTATAATTTAAAATATATTTTATAAAGTTTATAAAAGTTTTATAAAAATTTTTATATATTAAATAAGAGCACTTTGCTTGATATTATAATAAATTTATATAAAATAGTTTTTAATGTGTATCGGTGCGCACTAATGCATGATACGATAAATATAAATTATCTTTTACATATTTTAAATAATTATACCGCAACAATAAATTTCGAGGCACTTATTTCGCGTGATGTGTATTTGTGTTACATCTAATCAAGAGTTGAAATGATAGATATCAAAATTGTAAATGTAAATTGTTTTGTCGCGATGTTTCTTTCCCTTTATAAATAATAATTATTTATCTAAAAATAATTAAGATTTAATTATATTTCGTCCGTTCTGCTTTTTCATTTAACTTTTCGACGATTTAAATATGATTCGGATAGAAAACGTATAAAAAAATAGTCGAATCGCAGGTCCGAATAATTAAAATGACGATAAGTTTCGAGACATATTAATTTATTAAATAATTGATCTATAATTTAAAATATTTGTATAGTTTAATATTCCGCTTGTTCATAATACGCAAAATATATTTTCGGTTGCGAATTATCAGTAACATGATATTCGGCCTTGGCGGCATTATTAAGGTATTACTACTTATGGTTAATCATTGTCACGGCGACACTCGAACAGTAAGATAGTAAAGCGCGAGACATTATCAAATTCCTTTTTTAAACGAGGTCGCAACAAGTATCGGAAAATAATTTGATACGATAAATAAAATTAATTATCTTTTATCTTATATATCTTAAACTTAAATAATACATAATTATATCGCAACGATAAATTTCGAAGCGCGTATTTCGTGTGATATACATTTAACTAAGAGTCGAAGTGACAGGAATCAAAATTGTAATTTATTGTTTTGTCGTGATCTTTTTCTTCCTTTATAAGCAATAATTATCTCTTTAAAAATATTTCAAATTTAATAATATTTTGTCCGATACTTTAGACTAATCTCTCAATTATAAAATATATTTTTCCTCTCTCGTAAGTTATATATTATATTAGAAAATTATATATTGTATAAAATAACCCTCCATGGGTACACCTTGACGTGGTGGAGTGGCTTCAGTACCTGGACGGTATGCCTTAAGGTCCTAAGGGTCCTCAAGGTTTACTGCGAAGGGGAAACCAAGTACCCAGCGTCGTCGTTGCTGTCATCGTGCCGCGGACGGCCCGCCGTATCGTTGGTGCTGTCATCGTGCCGCGGATGGCTTGTCGCGTCGTCGGCACCGTCATCGTGTCGCGGACGGCTTTCGCGTCTTTCGCGTCGCGTGTCCATACAGCATTGCCACGAGTCGCACAATGGCTCATATGTGGCACGCGCATTTGTGCGTTGAACGCACATTAGTGCGTCGTCGTTGCCGTCATCGTGCCGTACGAGCAACGATGCGTCGCGTTGTCGCGGTATCGCGTTTTCGCGTCGTCGCGTCTTCGCGTTGGACTTTTATCTCGTTTTCACGATTGTTATCGAGGATCATACTTTGTCGCCGACTAAATGGGATGTCTCTCAGCGTTGCAATCTTTAATATATTAATACCTATTAATATAATTAATTTTATATTAATATCAGTTAATATTAATTCTATATTAATATTATATATTATATAAATATTTATGTATTAATAAATTTAATATATTAATGTAGGCGCAACGTTAAAACGCCTCAGTATCGCGGCTGAGGTGAATGCCGGCCGCGTAGCAACGTATGTTCGTGCATAGTATAGATGCATGTTCGCGCGGTTAATCTTGAACTTCGGTTCGAGAATCGGCTGTTGAGGGCACGTTCTGCTCCGACAAACGGTTCGGCCCGAATCGGTTAGAGTTCGGTCGATCGTTTTGGAATGATCGTTAATGGGTCCCTTCTCTTGTACCGTCTAACAGCACATTGTAGAAATACTAACATGTTTGGCATCTGAGGAGTCGGCTGTTCTAATTAGGTTCGATTTTCGCTCGCTAGAGAAGTTGATCTCCCGCTTTCGAAATGCTAGATTGTTAGCACGTAGAAGGTGGGTATCTTCATTCTCGACCCGTCTATCAGCCTTACGATAAACCCGGCTCAGTCTGTATGATAGAGACTTGGTGGTTCGTATGAAATCGTTCCTAACGATGTTCTAGTCGGCCCTCGATGGGAGCAGGCGCGGGTCAAGAGTCGAGCGAACCCCATTCGCGATTATTCCATCGATCGATTTCGTCTTCTTCCGCTTCCGCTTAACCTTTGCTCGAAGTAATCGGTGAATTCCCGACTTGTCGACTCGAAGTGTGATTCTCACGTGAAGCGAGATTCGATCGTACCGAAATTCGAAAGTGCGCGAGTGTCGTTCAAAGTATCGCGCGTACAAGTGCGGGAGTAATCTTTTAATAAAAGTGCGAGAGTGCCGTTTTTAAGTATCGCGCGTGTGAATCAACCTGAGAGGAGGAGGAGGCCTAGGAGAGGCATCGGGCACCGGTGGAACAACCCTGTGGTAAGTAATTTGTTATTCGTATATTAATTATTTATTAATTGCGCATGTATACAATTTAATTTAAACAATTAATCGCGTAATTTGACTTTTTATTTATATGATTTAGACAAGAGAGAATTAAGAAAGAAAAAGATTTTTATATAAAAGCTATAATTGTAAAAGTTTTCACTTTTAGACTATAGTTTTTATATGGAATTATAAGTTGTTAGTAGTTTTTCTTCAAAATTTATAAAATTATTTTATTAATCTGCTTATTATTATATGCATCGAATATAAAATTCAATGCGCATAATAAATTTTTTGAATTAATACTTTGTATAATTATTTTGAACGTTGCTACAATTTGGATCTTCTATTTGCATGTTACAGATCAACGTAGCGACCTTAACAATCTGAGAGGAGGAGGAGGTCTAGGAGAGGCATCCTGCACCAGCGGAGCAACCCAAGGGTAAATATTGTTATTTGTATTTTAATTGTCATAAATTGGGTACTCGCAATTTATGATAATTAATTGATTAAGTGATTTAGTTTCATTATTCAAGTAAATTAAATAAGAGAAAATTAGAGAGAAAAAACTTTTATTACACAAAATATTAATTATATTTTGGACGCTGCTATAATTTGGATTTTATATTTGCATATTACAGACAACGTAGCCTCAAGCCCAACAACTCCGCTGTTGCGCATCAGTGCCGGTGAGTGATGAACTTTATTTTATTTTGAGGTAACGGATTCGTAGATATTGTAGATATAAATGTAGATTGTAGATTATAAATAGATTTGTTGCCTCAAAATGAATGGGCTAGAATAGATTAAATTATATAACCTTCAATAGATTTTTTAAATATGCATTGAAACATATTAAAGTATGAATTAAAGCAAAAATTTGAAAAAGATGTAAAATATTTTTTTAATTGATAAATTTTATTTAATTTGTTTAATAAAAAAGGCGCTAAAGTCAATTTATTAATTATATGAAATAGTAATAACTTATTCTTCTATTGCGCCGATTTTATCCCAATTTTTTATAGCCCATTCATCTATATTATCATGTCAATAGAAACTTTACTTTAGTTGATGTATTGCCAAATTATCGATCTATTAAATTATATAACATACAAATATTAAAAATTATATATTATTATTAAGAAAATATATTATTACAAGAATCACAATCAATTAATTTTAATTGATAACTTGGCATTATATTAATTAAAATAAAGATATATTAAAATAATGCATGTCAAATAGTGTCGTAATGTCTTACGATCATAAACGAGCGTAAAATTACGCTCATGCACCGGCGATAATAATTAGCCGGAAGGAATTTCTTTCCTTCATTGATCTCTGATAGAGGTCGAAGGTATATCTCTGGCTAAATGTAGCCAGAATGAATATGGCCAGAATCAACGGAAGGTAGGTCCAACTGGCCCAACGAAACCCACATACGGTGCATTCTATTAGGGCACGCGAGTAAGATACATGAGTAGAGCACGCGAGTAGGGCACGCGAATAGGGCACGCGCTTAAGACACACTCCCCAAAATTTCAGTGATCCCGGATTCTCGCTGGTTTGGCCAGCAATCGTAGAATTGTTAGGACTATCTATTAGGACTATCTTAAGTTAAGATAATCATTCAATTCCTTAAGCATTTAATTTCTTAAAATTCGTAGGAAAATTAATCATTAGCAGCTTAGCTATCATTAGCAAATTAATTCTTTTACGTTCATATAATCGCCCGATAATAGGTATATTGTCAGATTTTCGCAAAATGTCATAGAAAAAATCGAGATATTTCTTGCAATATTATAATAGTTAAACAAAATCAAAAAAGTTTCTTTTATATCTTGTGGGATGCTATCCTAAAAAAATTTACTCCTTCCAATACTAGAATATATTTTTATACAATATGCGAATGATTCTGATTTCCGAAACGCGGTAGCCTATTTTATATATTATACTAATTAATATATTTCCCTATAGTTTTAATTTTGTTTTTTCGAATTTGAAGGAGTTTTAATCATTAACAGCGTTAATTAATTTTTTCACATACACACATATTTATAAAATTATTTAGATATTAACTCTAATCACCTGTCTTTTCAAAATCAAATAAATTAAAATTATACACACATACTTAATATTTGAACTGTCGATTGCGCGGCTCATCCATGACAGCTTTTTATTGATATGAGGTAATGCACAGCGCAGTATCGAGATAACCAATCAGCATCGCGAAAAAGAAGCAACAATACTTGCGAGTATCGATTTAACATGTCTTTTTTTAAAAATGAAAATTAAACAATAAAAAAAGTTTATGAAAATTATTGCAATTAACATTAAGTTCTTGTTGAGATAAATGTGGTGGTAAAAGAAAATGGGTCATATTTGCATGAATACTTAAGCATCATCATATTTTTGTAAATGTAACGTGTAATATTAAATGTATTTGCAAATAAATGCAATATATCTTAGTAGAGATTTTACATTACGATCGTTAAATAAAATGTTTAAATTAAATATCATTGATAATGACTTAATCGCAAAAGGATTGAGCTTGTGAGCTTGTTTTACATATGGGCGGAGATGAGATGCTTAAATACCACGAGGGTCGAGATTTCTGCTTTGCTAATTACACAGCATTTCGCGGTTCTTATGCGCCTTAGTAGGTAGATAGGTGGATGGCAATAAATTCTAAGCAGTACAGAGGCAACGACCATAGCGAGAGAACCTGCTCTAGAGTTAGAAAGGAGAATAATGTTAGTAGGTACACAGGTGAGATGTAATGGGTAAACACATTTGTGTACTGATGTACCCACAAATACATGCGAATGTAGACAAAAAACTAAATGCAACGTCGTAAGTCTCGGGGGAAGTTTGACTATTATTTATGAAAAATCTGGGTAAACAGAGTAAAGACTACAAATCCCAGAATCTTTTACCGGATAATTATTTTGACAAATATTTTGTTATACATATGAACAATATATGATTTGTATATTTGTAAGAATTAAAAGAATATATTAGAACATGTTTTAATTAGAAGAACACGTCGCACATCAAACTTAATATATTGTGAATATGTATCGCACTTTCAATTCAAATTTGTACAAAATTTAAGCACGAAAATTGTAAAAGTAGATTATATATATATGTATATATATATTTTTTCAAATTTAAAATATGAATGCAGTACAAACATATTCTGTGTGCAACAATAATATTATTTAATACAAAGAATATAAATTTGAATTCCAATTCAATTCCTTTTTCTATTTTAATTTTCACTTTTGACATTTATCCAACCTTTTAAATATTTTGATGCAAAAAGAAATATTTAATGTAGTACGATCAAAACTGCGATACAGGTGCGCGACAAGAACGAATCCGCTGAGCGAGCATTGACTTGTCTATCTCTGATCATATTGCAAAATTAATGCGGCATTTACCGTAATGGCTTGAAATGACCTGGAAAAGAAACAATATATGTTGACTGCGAAAGTTTCGATTGACTACGTACGCATAATCCATGACAACCAGTCATAACACAAATTCATTATGTATAACGATAGTACTTAGAATAATGTTATTTATGAAAAGCGAAATTATTTTACAAACTTTTTATATATTATAAAAAGCGTGCTGCGAAATTAAAATAATATTCTAAAGTATATATATATATATGTATATATAGCACGAGAATATCGATAATATCGATTTATAGCTCAACTATATTATCTAAAACATGATGTAGATGTGATCATCGTTAAACAATTTTTGTTCTATACGTGTTGTAATAAATGTCAATGTTTGTTGCTGTTAACATCAGTGGATTCACGGAAAAAAGCACGAAGCACTATATGCGGACAAGTATTGTTCCGGATTTTCATGAATTTTTGCGATTACGCGACGTCACGTAAAACACATCCCATTTCGCGAAAATTGCGTTAGTTGGATTAATCTGGTCGCAGAGCGGATGCCTCTCTTTTATGACGCGGCGTCACTCTAGGAAACGCTCGGAAAATCCCACGTGCAGCGTTCACATCGCATGCTGTATACAGTCGGGGACCCTTAATAAATCTCCACGCAGCTCCGAGCGTGTTTTCGTCCTGGTAGATTCCGGCAAATAATCTGCCCAAGTTTTAATTATTCCTATTTTCGCATCCGCCAACCGGTCGCGTCGCGTCGCATCGCAACGAAGGCACAGGCGTACATTCCAAGATTTAATTATGCAAATCGCGAGGCCACTAGACAAAACCAATATTTGCTCGAGTTCTTAGATGGGGACGAATCTCGCAAACGGTCGGAAACAGTCGGCAGGGGAAGCGGGTTAACAGAAATGACATAGCGGCGAGTTAGATAGAATTTCACGACTCACACGCGCACGAACGCACATACACACAATTAGAAAGACTGGTTTGTCTGAGTAAATAGAAGCGTATATTTATTTTAATTTTTCTTTTTTTAATATTTTTGCTGTGATAATATTTTGTTGTAAAATATAATTTTTTTTCGTACGGAATAATGGACAGCGCGCTAATTAAAACTATCTAATTAAGTCTATCAGAATTTTGACTTTGTTAATATTGACACAATGCAAATTATAATTTACACCTAAAACCTAATTTAAAATTTAAAGATCTGGATTATATTGTATATCGTTTTTATAAACACATTCTTAATATTTCTATTATTAAAATAGCACTATTTAAGATCATGTTAAGAAATATAAAATCATTTTTTACTTAAACAAATCATAAATTATATCGAGAAATACGCGCAATTTATATTACGCGATTAAATGCAAATAGAAAGATGCTTTTATATTTATCTGTTGCAGATCTTGTTCCGGTACTTGAGAACTTTTGTAAAGTAATTTAACTTTTATAAAGGAATAATTTTATATAAAGTTTATATACGTATTTCGAGTAAAATGGATTCATAGCTGCAATATTGATAGATTCTCATGAAATAGTACTTTTATTAAAATGTTTATAAATTGTTTATCTTTATACTTTAAAAAGAGAAAATATTTTATCAGGATAGAACGCGCAACATATTTTATACATTTTTTATTAAAGATAAATTCTATTTAAAAAAAAGTATTATTCGATTATATACATATATATATATATATAAAACCTGGAAAATTTGAGTTGCAATAGCCACGTTAATTGGCCGATCGTAGATCAGGATTTTAATAATGAATAAAAAGTTGTGCAACAAGCAAATTTAAAAAAAATTGATTATACGATAGTGTTAGGAAGCGATAGCACAACGCGGTGCGAAATTTGTCGCATGACATCTCGAGGGGATCGTTGGCTGGCATGTCTTTGTAACAATAACCTTAATGACGATCCTCGCGACTATTATTCATTATTTTCCCCCAATTCCTCCATGAAATCTCTAATAACGGCGGCTGCGCCAACCCGTAGGAGTTTAAAAGTCCAAGCCGTAATAAAAAAGGAAAGGCGATGGTAGTCAAGCAGGTAATGTATCCAGTTAAAAGTTTTCCGGAGAGGGTGGAAAACTTTTCTGGGTGCCGCGGGGTAAGGTGCCAAGGTGCCAGTAGAGGCTAGAGATTGTGCATTTGTTATTCATGGAGACCAACGCTTCAGTTGGCTTTAACATTCCGTTGTACAGAGGAAGTGGCCGCGCCTCTCGTCGCGTCCAAGTGATCTGTAAGGAAACGCGGAGAAGGGTCGGCTGGCTTAGTGATAACCGAGAGCTTTTAAACAAAATTTCGATTGCTGTAAAACAATCGATACACCAATCTCTATGTAAAGTCGGGTGGAAAACTTTTACGGTGCGCTTATCTCTTTTGAGCTCGTAAGAACCATCTAAACCGTTTCGAGTGCAAACAAGAGCTTTGAAAATAATCTATTAGCTTCTTTGTTCCTCTTGACAGCATTCCGTTTAGTAATTGTATCGAAGCAGTTCTCGTAGATTTGCATAAACATTTGGATGAAAATGCAAATCTAAATAGAACAAATAATACAGTACATGCTCATATCCATAATATTAGCATTAATATCGCATGCATCGTAATGTATTTAAGTAACGTGATACCAATCGACACGGCAGATACCACATTTAATAACAATGATATAGTAAACAAATGTTGCCCAATAACGGAGTCTGTTGAATACTGATCATTTAGCGGGCAATAAACGTTTTGTTTAATGCACCGTGTATAATAACGTTATTCGCGTACTCGAAGCATTATTGGTACACTATAGCGGCTGATATTCTATCTATATTCAACTCAACCATGGGCTAATGTCCGAAATCATGCATAACGATTACTGCTGTGAAAAGTGATTGCGAAGATTGCACGCATGGTGCATCTTTAAAAATGCTTATTATTATACCGTTGTTTAAATTTGGATACACATTTGCAAGTTTTTTTTATTATAGAGATTACTTTATTAATTTTATTTGTAATTTTTTTAGTTTTTCAAAAATATATGATAAATAAATATTTTGAGATTAATAATATATTATTACTATTAATAATAATACATAAGAGTAACAATTATTATATATTAATAAATCATGGAACAAGAGTAGTAATATATTATGTATTAATTTATTAATAACGTTTATGCAATAATAATATAGTGTAATTTATGCTAATGAATCATAAATAGAGAATAATATTAATTTGGCTGATAACAATTTTAGATAACGTGGCATCATTCAATTATTATAAACCCATACCACTCGATTTTTCGTAAGAGCACACACGCGATATTCAATGGACAGTAGCTGTCGATATTTCCCCTCGTACATCTTTCCCGGCGTGCGCTCCAAAAACCAGCCTGTATGAGGGGTTGGTCGGAACACGGTTGAATTGTTGGTGTGGGACATACGAGTAACGATGAGGTGAAATCAGTGTAGCCACAATTAACACCGCGGCTTGATTTTTGTCGCGTCGGTTTTGCTGTTGACACGATTGTACTCTGCATTAAAGTACGATACGCGTCGGCCACGCTATCGAGTGTCGTCTAAGTACCTTTATTTTAATTTTTTGTAGCGCTATTGGACAATTCCATTGCAAAAAAAGATGTAATATGAATCACGATTGGCTTGATGTCGTTGTCGATAAAATTTCGTTGGGCATATTTTGAAATATATTCTCAAAATTTGCTGATCAAATCATATTTTATCATCTTAACATATAAATCTCGTGATTTAATCTCTATTACTATAAAATACACGCAAAAAATCTGAATAAAAAATAGAAAAATATTGCCGATTAACTTTAATTCGATTATTTTAGAGAGAAACTGGTTACAAGTCATAGATATGATTGAGTAAGTAGGTATTTCATTATACGAAGATGCGACATTTTAAAAAGCATCCTAAATTCTTCCGCAACGGCTTTTTTATGCCACTCGTACCGTCATTAAAAAGAAAAAAAGTGGCGCTCAGGTGCGTTCTGCACCGACGATCTTATTCGAAAGCGTCGAGGGTGACGATATGAAATTCCCCCTTTCTTCTCGTTTTTATTGCTTCGTAAGTTGTTCTCGTTCCTTTTTCGCCCTCGTTTTGTGTCGTGTCTTATCGAAATAGGTTCGCAAATAATATATTTGAATTTTTCTATCTCTTCACAATTTTACAAGAAACTACCATGTAATGCATTGCTTTGTGAATTAGATGTAACATAAAACAAAATACGATTTAATATTTATAGCATAACAATATATACTTTGATGATGTATATTTAAAAGAAATTATAGAGCAACGCATAGAGTTTAAATTCTATTCAATATTGCCAAATACACAAGAATGTTTGTACATATTGTTGAATGTTCATCCAAATATGCATCAAATAAAATTTTATTGCAAAATATTACTTTAAAAAAATTAACAAATCTATAATTTTTCATTTAAGATTTATTTTATATCTGTGCAAATTTATAAGCTCAAATCCTTCTATTAATCATAGAATTTTGTATAATAATAAATTGTGTATGGAGAGAAAGAGAGAGAGAGAGAGAGAGTGAGAGAGAGAGAGAGAGAGAGAGAGAAAGAGAGAGAGAGACAAAGAGAGAGAGAGAGAGTTATAATACATACACGTTAAAATGTTAAATATATAAATATACTGCAATAGTTTATATATAAACATGGAAACATTATAATATGTAGCAATTTCAAAAAAAGTTGCCGTAAGACACACTCAAGAATATTAGAGCAAAGAGAGATATACCGACGTTATCAAATACGGTTCGTAGGAAATATAAATTCAGCTCTTCGCCAATCCTAAATTTCTATGCAACGGCGCATAAACTACCAACACAAGCATGCATTTATGGATCACCATCGTACGATATAATCTGTATTCATGGTTATACCGCAAAGTCGATAGAACTGGAAGTTGGGCGACGGGGCAGGAGGATTGTGGCTGTTGCGGGAAGCAACGTAAATCGTCTGTCCAGACTGCGAAAGTAAGACTATATGAACACAGAAACGTATTAAGCATAGACAACGTTTGTCACGGATTCTATTGCGCCATAAAATTTCTTTCTAAAATTTTTATCCTCTTTTCGTCATTTAGGCTTTTCGTTATATCAAGCAACAATTATGGAAGCTTGATTTTAAAAACGTACGAGATTAATTCCATATCCAAAAATATACAGGAAAATTTAATAAAATTATTTAAAAGAAAGAGATTTATAGATTAAAAGAATATATATTAATTTCCAAACAATTAATTTCCTGCGCGTTTAAAAAACTGTTTTGGTCATTCTGAATTTTTATCAACTAGATATAATTCGTACGTTTTATAGATGTGTATGATAGTTTACTTATCTTATAAATTTAATTATAAATAAGAAAAGAAATAATCGTCATTAATTAAACATCTAAATTTTCAATGGCTAGACAATGATAAAAGTATCACTCCAAAAATCAAAGCGAACAAAGAAATAGGGTGATGATGTTTACATTAATTTGTTACACCAGAGAAAATCCATTAGAAAAACCCGAGAGCTTACAAAGTTACACAATCTGGCATGTTTCGGAGTGGGCGTAACTCACCGCTATATAAGGCGCTCAGGTTACATCTGTTATTCCGTCGCGCCAGCCAAGCTGGGGGTGATACCGAAGAGGACAGGCAGTGGCATAAAGGGGTGAACCTGCTGGATTAAGCCGGTACAGCCACCGACGCGTATACGTCTTGCCCAAGCTTAACGGATGATTAATCTATTCGCGCCCTCCGCAAACAAGTACCTGCTATCTACCTGCTCACCCATCTACCTACGTAACTACCCACCGAGAGCGTAGCACGATGGCAAAAACTCCGCTTCCAATTACCATGAAACCCGTTCGAAATCTCACGCTAATTCGAATCCGCGTCTATCTGCGTTTTCGTCGTCATGGGGGAGAAGTGACTATGGGCATCGACGAAATTTTCGCAAGCTGAATTCCGGATGTGCTACGTGTAATCGATGTGTTGACCGAGAGTCGGTAGATGCGTTTAAATATACTATATATTGTAGATCTATCATTTAAACCGCTTAAAATAAAGTAAAGAAAAATCATATATATATATATATATATATATATATATATTAATCTTGCAAGTTATTGTGATCATAGGAACTACTTTTATTGCGGCGTTAATATATCGAAATGAAACGACGCGAGGCTTAATACGAGATTGAATCGTAACAGAGAGCCGCGCGATCATATTGCTCGCGAACAGGAAGGCGATCAGATAGATCGCATGAATACTGCGGATGTCGTGCAGTGTCCGGATCTCGTATATATCCGTCGACGAGTCGGACAGACAGCGGACGTTCCAGCGGGACACCATCAAACCTGATTGACAACTCCATGCATGGAACTGCGCAGCCGAGATTATCGGGTCTCCAGATCGGAAGCTCGTTCTGCTGACCACCTCGAAGCTGAACCGAATTTCACCTCCCGCACTATGTACGATTTCCGCATGCAAAAGGGATATCGAGCGATGCCCATTCGTATCGACCAGACCATGGATAAGGATATTTCGTGACATATGAGCTCAACTGTCACGGATGACGGCTTGTTCCACATGTGAGAGAAATATCGCAAATATTCGATAAATCTGAAAATTAAATGCTATAAAATGTGTCTTTGATAATTAGTTGCTCATTTTTTATAATACTATTAATTACGGTTGATGCGCTGTGGCGCATTGTATCTATTGAAATTATATTAAATAATTTATTTTGAATATACTTTTTTTTAGTGAAAACTAATTTAAAATTTAAACAATAGAATAATATAGAAATAATCGCAAACATCATTAAAAGTGAGATATATATGTAGTATATAGGAATATATCGAATCACTAGTTGCTCGTGTCTGACTATGCGCCGACCGCTACTACTGCCCCGTGCCGATCCGCCGGTAATCTGTATTTTACTAACCACGTGGCGATGTCCGCGTATCGAGCGTCGACCGGTTGCTCCGTTCAAACAATGAGCAAGGATAAATCACTGAATCTACTCTGAGAGAGCTGAGAATATGCGAAATCAGGAGAGAAAAAGAGAGAGCGAGAGAGAGAGAGAGAGAGTAGAGAAAGTGAAAGAGAGAGCGTAAAGTAAAGCGAAAGAGAAAGTGCAAGGGAGCGAGTGGTAAGAGGGAACCCTCCAGGTACCTGAGGGTAGTTTATAAGGGGGTAGCAGTGCGAAAAGGGGGCACCAATGTCTCGGCTTGGGTGCTTCGGGGTCCTCCCGTCACCCAATCACATCCTGGCGAAGCTCGCCATATTTCGCGGGGCGGAGTTCTCTTCTCACTCTCCTCGTGCGACCGACTCAGCCGCTATGTTCTACTATTATTTTAAACCCTTCGCCACCCCTTCCCCGCGTCTTCGCCGCCGACCCCTTTCTCCGTCCGAACCCCTCTCGTTCGCCAGTTTCATTCTCCTTACCACCTCTGCTCGGCACCCCGTACGATCCAGCCTCCTTCTCTCGCCACCTTTTCCAGAACGGACCTCCAACTACCCTCTTACCCCCCCCCCGCCCCCCCCATTGCGTCTCGTGCCTCCGGGCGGAGATGAAAATTTCCAGACTTCTCGCGATCGAAACCGAATTGTTATTTCACGAGGTAGTCGACCCTCCGCCATCCACCGACCTAACTCTCTCTTTCTCCTTTGCCCTTGGGCAGATGTTGTATCTACGTCGCGAAAGTCCTCGTTCTACTCTTTTTCTTCCATGAAAAAGAATAGTTCCATTTCTTTTTACGCAAGTGATTGACGAAAAGCCTAACATTTACTGTGACTTACATAAGAGTATAAAAATTTAAAATATTTAAACGCTATTCTTATTCTACAAATAGTTATTAATTTTAAAGTGATTAATCGGATAAACAAAAACTAACATAAATTTATAAATTATAAAATCTAATATACAAAAAATAAAAATACGTGTAACTTAAAATTAAAATATAATACAATTTTTTAGCAAATGTATATTTCTAATACTATACATAAATCAGATAAGCTAAAGAATTTTAAATATATTATCATGTTACTTTCCACTTTTTAATATTTAATTTTAGCAAGCATAATCTGCCGTAACATAAGCAAGAGCATATATACATATACATGTACATTTTGATGATGCATATCTAACACTAACGATCTGCCAACAATGGCATGCTACCGGCGTTCTCTATAGGAGTGCATGTACCGAAAATTGTAAACACGAGTTCCAAACTTTGCATGTATCTTCATATTATTCACATATAGCAGATACAATATCCTTTAATTTTCAATATAGATTGGATAACTTGATGAAAACTTTTATTAATACATTTATTAATTTAATGATAGATTGTATGAACTTTTTATACGCAATCATATGCGTGCTCCTTGAAATTCTTAAGATGTTCTCCATAATAAAAAATACGATTACGTCATTTTAAGAAGAACTGAGAGAAGGATATCCTATAATTTTAATTTATACAAGTACTGCATAAACTCGCGCGCTCGCGCTTTATCATATGTATATTTTTTTTTACTGTATAAAATCTTCTATGTTAGCCGCATCCGAAATGATAAAGAAATTATTTATATTCATATTCATATTTTCGCTACACATGCTAAAATTATCTAGGAATACGTTGAAAAATAGCCACTTTATATGTTGATTAAAATTCAAGCGTTTTCCTGTTGAAAATTCAAAGCCTCCGCTGGAAAGCCAAATAAGTCCCGAGTATACGTATTTATATTCTTCTTTCCGCGACGAGATTTAACTTTCAACCAAAAATCCCACGTATCCTCTGTACGAAAAAATATCATTGCGTCGACTAATCTGGACAAATAATTCTTTTATTTCTTTTGTGATATATAATTAATATTCAAGTTTTCGTCAAATATCTACTTAATAAAAATTCCATGTTTGATTCTGCTATTCACTGGCTGGCCATATTCATATAATTTACATTGATATTATTTTCTAACAATCAATTTGTTGCCTACAAAATTATCGAAGAGGATATGCACAAACTATTACTAATCAAGCATGGCAGGATTATAAATAATATACACACACACACACACACACACACACACACACACACACACATACAGAGTTTCAGTTTTCCGAGACCGTTTATCATGAAATAGTTAATATTTAAATAGCTGGACGAATTTATGCGCTGCCGTTTACAAAATACCACAAGATTCAGAGTTTTCTTTGTATAGATTTCGTTTACGGTAATTCATAAAATTAAAAAGCTTAGAACCTCGTAAAGATAAAGATATTGTACGCTCTACAAAAGGGCAAACTCGCGCCTTTATACACGAGCACGGAATGATATAAAATGACGCCGCACGACGACCAGACCGGAAAGTTAATATCTACATCACGTATTTTCCGTTCAATATCTCTCTTCTATCCTCTTCTTTTCTTTTTATCTCTCTTTCTCACTCTGTATCATCTTTGCAATCTAATGTGTTGCGATTGAACCTTTTATGATTATTGCACGAATATCGCGGACGTATTGATAATGAATTTATACAATAATATATGTATACATATGATATAAGTATAAAAATATTGAATATTGAAGAATTTTTCATCAAATATTTGAATACTTACTAGTATTCTTACTAGATAGAAAAAAATTAAAGCTTTGTGTCAAACATATGTTGATATAAATTAAAAATTGTTGATTAGTTAATATAAGTAATGTTTTTTAGAAAACATTGTAATACATTATTATTGTATAAATAATATATATATATATATATATATATATATATATATATATAATAATTGATTATAATAAATAAAACCGATTAACTATTTTGATAATTGTTAAAAAATAATTATTACCGTGTTACGAGATTTTTTAAATATTATATTAACGTTTAATATCAACGACGTAAGATATCGTTCATATATTGTACAAGAAGAGAAACAAAATTAATTTTTAAATTTATTTGAAGCCAAAGTTTCAATATATTGTATATATATATATATATAATGAGAAAGTACACATGATCACTTCTCTTTCCGTAGAGTATTTTCAACCATTGATCACATGTCCAATGCAAGACAGAGTAAATTTAGAATGAATTGAATCTCTGCAATAGTTTCCGTTGCTGTTACTGGCACAATTCATTAAGAGCAATTTAGACAATATTAATTGTTTTGTTATTCTCAAGCTAAAAATTGCATTTCACAACGATAAATAAATTTTTCCGTATTTAATCATTTACAATTATCTACTAATTCACAATTTTACTATAGAAATATGTTATTATATGCTATACGAATAAAATAAATTTTTTATCTTGTACACAATATTTTTTTGTGAAATGTAAATATAAAATATAAAACTCAATTGATTTAAACGTTAAAATTTGAAAATGCTTGATAACTGAATAATCAATGGGAGGATGGACTGAGATTTAGACCAACAGGTAGAATTACTGGCACGGGAGCTTGGTTGGGGATAATTCATCGCTAATCGAACATGGGAGCGGGCAGGTGCGCAAGGGTTGGTTTTCACCCTTGCTGTCCTTAGCTGCTGTTGTACGTGGTCATGCTCTATAATCGGTTACTCGTATTCATTTAACGAAATTATATTGTGAGAATGAAATTTAGCATATTCACTATATCTCATATAAAAGTGATATGTCAAAATGTTAAGATTATAATTCAGATATATATATATATATATATATTTACATGCAATATAATATTTTTTGTGTTAAGCATTTTTTATTATAATAACTGATTATATTCATAATTTTATCGTAAAGTTTAAAATGTATATTAACATATTCTTTTTTTGTTTGTCAATAGAAGAAAAAAAAAGAGAGAATTTACATATATATTTAAGTTGTCATAAAATATCATTCTATAAAGTACAAAATAATTTTCACAAGTAAAAGAACATAAACAGTACATATAATTCACATCTCTTATATAAATACAAAGATCAAATATTTCAATAAATAAAAGTTTAAAAATCAATTACATATTTGAATTACTTTCTCTAATATAGGATTGATTCAATTAGTCGAAATTAAAAAATAAACTTGATTTAAATTCAATATTATTTAATCAACTCGTAGGATTTCAAAGTTAAACTATATTTAACTTTCTACGGTTTTCAGATTTATATCCATGAACGTAATATTGTCTATAGCAATGACAAGAAGTAAACAGATATAAGTGTTAAGAAGAGAAACGGAATAGAACGTTTTTGTTATATATAACATATAAATTATGTATGTTATATATTATAACGTATTTGTATATATGTGAACACGAATATTATAATATACGATATATGGTGTTAATATCGGTACGATAATGATTTTATTCATGAATAACATTTATAGTTGCGTCTATGCGAGCAATATCCGAGGGATTATTGAAATTAATGATCCACGTTAACTGCGTTATAAACTAAAATCATGTAAAATGTATGAACTCGAGCCGTGATTTACGTCCCTAATGCTTCGCTACGGAGTGAAGAAAGGTAATGTTATTCATGTAATAAAAGCCGTGTCATGAATATTCAAGTACTTAATATCAAAGTTTTGGTTAATGCAGGAAAAAGAAAAAGAAAGTTATTTTTTTAAGGCTCATAATAATTATATTTTTAATGTACAATAATATTAAACACAAAAAATTAGACTTAAACAAATATAAAAATGACATGCAATTGTGTAGAGTAACAAATTTCAATAGGTAATAAGATTTCTGCTCACATAAGTAATGCAGGATCATCTTTGTAATGGAAAAATAGTACATCTTGTATAAATCAGCTACCTTACCTGAAACAAAAAAAAAATAAATTTTTATTTTTTTCTACCTTTACGACAAAGTGTTCGGAAAACAAATTTGCTGCTATTTAACCTTGCAGATAAATTGTTTTAAAGTTTTTAAAATAAATATTAAAATAAATAAATTATATATTTTATGTGTTTCTAAGTTTATATGCATAGTGATTTTATAGATTGTCGTTTATTGTTTTCAATTTTTGATGTTTATAGATTGTTGTATTGTATATAATAATTGTTAGTTACAAGAAAACAAGAATTTAATTTCTTTGTTTTAAATATTATTGTGTCATTGTCATTAACATACATAGGTTGCTATTTCTAATTAAATTATGAATTATGTTTTGGAAGAACGATTATAGTTCTGAAGAAATAAAAGAAAGTAAATTGATTAATTTTATCATACTAACTTATTTTAATCGAACATATTAATCTGTTAGTTTAGTTTATGGAACCGAATATGCAACCGTATACAATTTTGTTGTCTTCGCAAATTCTAGCATGAAATTATGAATGAATTGTAGTGTTTTCTAAAAGATCGTAAAGGCAGTTGTTGAATGTCCCTTTCTTACCGCATGAAGATATATCGTCCGTTGACTGAGAAGAGTTTAGAGTTAAACAAGGAAGGACAACAAAAGAAGCAGAGTGAAAAGAGAAAAAAGCCAACGCGTGATGTACAATATTGTTAAAAGCATAAAAATAGAACAACGTAGAACGTCGTTCTGCACATTCGAGGTTCGGCTGACAATGACAAATGATACCGTCCTCAAATTTTCTTATTATCCCACATGTGTGTTTTTGCACGAATGTACATTGCAATTTACGCTTCCCTTCAAGCGTCTGGTCTAGCCAATAATTTTATAAATTTATTTCGAATTTTTGATATACGTAATATCTTTCTCCCCTGCTATACTGTCGATATTTATATGAAACACATAAGCAAATAAATCAATTTCTTGATTTACATTTGAATGGAAACCAGACAATAAGATTTGTCTTATATTAATTTGTAGAAAGAAATTGAAGCCACGTTATATTGCCTTGGAATAATCGAATATTTTATCGTGATTCTGTAAATTGGAAGGGTCGTAATTATTGTTTGAGAAAGAATCATTTCCAACAGCTTTGTAATGAATGGAATGAATGGAAACTCGAAAGCGTACAGAAGATAATTTTAAACTATATACAAAATTATTACGGATAAATACTTATAAATATGTTCTATCCTCCTTTCAGAAAAAAAAATATTTGCATTATTTTTTTAAATATTTATAATATTATAAGTGGTTATATTAGGTATTTTAAAAAGATATTATTTTGCAACAAATATTTTGTGTAGTAATTATTACAAGAACAATTGATTAAGCTTGTATTCCGTAAGAGAATTATTTTTTTCTGCATTTCAAATTATCTTAATTTAATTATATGAAGTGAAAAATTTACGTATCTATTCTATATAGTTACATTTTAAATGATATAAATTTATGTTTTATCAAGAATGCATAAATTATTCGGAAGTTAATGTTAAACGATTCTTTTGTCGTTCTCAAGTCCACTACGAGCGTCTCTCGTATAAACTCTGGAGCAGTTTCGAGAGAAAGCTTTCGACCTTGTCCGTTGCTTGTGCGTTGTGCATATACGTACGCAGATATATACATGCATACTCATGCTTGTAAAGAGAGCGAAAGGGGACACAGAGTATATACGACTATGGCTTTCTGCGAGACGCAGTATAGGCAGGTACACTTTGGGGAGGAATGGGCGGCGCAGAGTCCTGTGGAGAGCCAGGGATAATAGGGATGAGTGGGCCAAGGGATATGAATCAAGCTGAGCAAACATTGAACTTGGAGATACGGTGTCGCCGCACGAAAGCTACATACCGTGGGCAAAGAGGGGAACGTACCTCGAAGTACACCTTCGCGATTACAATTCTCGATTTTCTCCTATCCACCCTTCGACCCCAGTTCTCTCTTTCCTTTGCGATGGCGGGAGAGGGGAGAGAAAATGTCCCTCGTCGACCATAACTCTCCCTCCCCGATGCCGAAATATGCATATACCAAATATTGATAGTGCGAGAGACTGAATGTTTGCGGGAACATCAGCTGTCGCATAAAATTTTCCGCTGCTCCCAGTCGGAATGGCCGATGGGAAGAAAGTGTCGACCGTAAGAAAATTACTGGATCGAGATAGTGCTAGATTAAGTCGAAAAAATGACAGTTTTGGAAGTAAAGCAAATATAAATTTTATTCTAATTTAGAATAAAATTTTGTAACGCTAGTTTAGAAAGAGACAAAAAAGAAGAAAGACGGAGAGAGAAGGAAGAAAGAGTTTATTTAGATATCGGGTAAATGTGATATTATTTGATATACGTAACAAATTTATTCACAAAAAATATATAATAAATGTACAATTTAAATACTTTTCTTAAATAGAATTGAACTTATATATATGTTATACTTTCTTATATGGCCGGTCATAACATGAGAGTTCAAATTTAATCTGTGTGCACGTATTCACATTTGATAAATAGATCTCTGCTCTGAGAACTATGTAGAAATTTGTAATCTAATTGCCTAATAGTCAAAGAGTCAAAGCTCGCTCTGTGACGAGTCGCTATAAACAAAGAGTTTTGTGAGCCGAAGACCCTTTCTCCCCCGACTCCTCAACGTGGGCTGTGACGCTTTGAGATAAGGTCGCGCATACGATATAGCGAAACGCAACGTCTCATCCCCAGGGATATCAAGGAAGTGGCCTCTCCGTCTCCTATTCCCGATGTTTTAGTTAACCCCTCAGCTATACCAGACTGGAATATCTTAAACGGGCAGGGACTTTTTAAGCAAAAACTTTATCGCTTATACGCCAGCAGCAGCGGCAGCGATCCGAATGACCAAATCGTGCAGTCTGCCAAAATCTCCGGCAATAAATCGTTAATATTCTAATTGGCAAAAAAGAGAGAATGCGTCGGGGTCTGTGGGGAGAAAAACAGTAAAATACGACTACTCTTCAGATTGATTCGGAATTTGCGCAAATTGCTCGTGAAAGCAGCGGTTACAGCGGCATGTTTGTATCGCAGTTAAATCGATTTGTTTAAATGGAAACGTTAATTTTCGATGTGGCGTTAAGCGCGATATCGTATCTCTCTCCTTATTTTGTGTCAAAAGCGTAAATCTGGGTTTGCAGTGCGTGCACTACAAATTTCAGCGGTAACAATTGTCATCAGTCTCTTTTGTAAACGGGTGACACATTTGCGTATTTCCGCGTATGAAAAATGATGTTGAATAATTCCACTGCTGAAAACTCGTTTCGCCGAATAATTAATTCTATTGAACATTGTCCTCTCGCGAAACATTTTCAACAAAACTGATTGAATTTTTAATATCTTCATGCATTAACGAAAGCCGCATATATTTCGCATTCCGGCAGGAATTGTCGTTATTTATTGTTACGTTTGTTATTATTTATGGAAGCTTCAAATGGATATTTCTCGGATGATCGATGCCGCCGATAGGTTTCTGCGTATAGATATCCACCTGAATTTATAACATTTCTATGAAACTTCTATAACACGCGATAACTACAATATATTTCAAATGCTAACATATATCTCACATTGTAGAAAGCTACCAATATTATTTATTATACGCATAATTCTTTATTATACGCGCAATATTTGAAATTTGAATGATACTTATCTATAAATCAAATCTGGCTTACATACATAAAAAGCAGCTTTATTTTCAATCTAATCAAATTAATTTAAATGTATCAAGATATATATATATATATATATATATATATATATATATATATATATAATAAAAATAAAGATTAACATAACGACATATAATAGATATGCGTATTTGGAGATTTTATGCGAAACTTCACAACGTATTTCTCGATACATTATCATATACATCAGCGAGAGACAAAGCTAAAGTTTGTCGAGAAGAAAGAAGATACGCCTCACAGAATATAGGAGAAAGAGCGAGAAAGAGAGAGAGAGAGAGAGAGAGAGAGAGAGAGAGAGAGAAACAAAGGAATTGCAAGGAGAACGAGAGAAGGAAGAGAGAATCTTTGTGCGAGTTGGCACACAATGGCAACGCAAAAGTCAACTCCCTGCCGGGCCGGAAGTCGACGGTCGGCCATCTTGGCAACCGGATGTGCATCCTAAATGTCTCGCAAGGTTTGTACGTATGTATGAATTGTATATGACATTTTCCTTGCCTTCCTATTCCCGTTCTCGTTTCGTTACCCTTCTCTCTCACGCCGGTGTCCTCTATCATTTTAGCTTCTCTCATTTTCCGCGGCTCCTACGCAACATTATTATCACCGAGTTTTAACTCGGCGGGAATGTCGGGCGAACGGTTCGTTGGCAGAATGAGGATAGAGAGCAGGACGAAGGCGGCGACGACGACGACGACGAAGATTAAGAAAACTTCATTCAAAACGGCATCGTAGAGCGCACATCGGCTATATACACACAATAGTGTTACGCATTTACGACGATACTTCGCGGCACATATGTGTTCTAACGATATGAAAGCAAATACGGAGAATATAATAAAAGCTTTCCATTAGAACGAAAAGTACGAGGAAGCGTAAAAAAAACGCTCTGGATCTTTCTCTCGTCCGTCTTGTTTTATCGGAAGACCAACATCCTCTTGACGGCGAACACACCCCTAACACTTCGATCGTTCTTGTCCCCATCGTCTACGTCGTATTTTTTCTTTTTATCTTATGATCATGTATTTTCGATGCCACGTGTCGTGCCTTCCTTCGAACAAACGGTTATTAAATCAAACGCGCGTTATAAAACGTATAATTGAATGACAGTCTTGAGAAATAATTTCGCCATTCAAGAATGATTTAAAATGTAAAACAATGAGAGGAATTAACATCTTTCTCAATAAATGGCTTTTTGAGCAGATATAAGAGAAAAAAGTAAAGGGAGAGAGAAAGAATGAGAAAATTTATTCATAAGATTTTTTTATGTGAAAATGCCAAGAGTATTTTATTGTTTCTTCTTTTTCAGTTGCTTTTTTTATATCGGTGACATTATTTTAAATCTACTTTGCTCGTTTTATTTTGTTGTCTTTTCTCACTGACTAAATTTATCCAAAATTTATATATTTCTTTAAGGCAGAGGGAGAGAGATAGATAGATAGAAAGTGACAATGAGAGAAGAACAAAGCTCTTCGTGGCATAACTTTATCAAATTTCATTATTATCATTCTACTCCCAGAGAAAATTATGCATGCACAGTTTTATTGTTGTTACTTTACGCAACATTGTGAAGCGATATATTGATTGGGTTTAATCGATGAAATTGATGTGATGTTATCAAAGGAGTGATAACGCGTTGTAAGCAATATGGTAGGAAGAAAGTAGACAAAGAGAAAGACTGAGAATATAAAAAAAACGAAAGAAAAGGAAAAGTGGAAGGTTTGTGGCGATATATGTATTATTTAATTACGTAATCTAAAACAAAACTGCATATTACTCTAATGCTAATATTATATTGAATATTAATTGTCAATTAATTTTATCACGATAGTATGTATTATCTGTGTTATCTGTATGTTATCTCTCTGCAATTATATATTATGGCCAGAAATAATTTATAGACTAATAATTGATGATTATTTAATGGTGTAATGAAATAATTAAATGATGTTAGTAATCTCAGAACAAATGTACGAGTTATCTCAAAACTAAAATACTTAAGATTTATATAGATAAAGGAAAGGTTATATATTCAACTATTCTATCAAAAAAATAATTTACCATTTCATTGTAAAATCGCGTAATTACGGAAACCAATTCATCAGGTCGAGCGTTGATAACTTCTATTTACACGTTCGAAATCGATTTGCGCCGCGTCAAGTGGCGACGCAATTCGCGATACTCCAGCGGAATAAAAATTTCTTTCCCGCTCGTGATACTTCGTCGTTATCGGTTTCAATTTTCGCCGGAGCAATAATAATCCACCAAGGTGTGCGGTTCGCTCAAACGTAACAGAACGAAACAGTTTAGAGAGAGCGTGATAACTCGCGCGTACGGCCGTTTAAAGTTGACCGAGATAAGGAACGATAACAAATAGTGGGAGAGTTACGAGGCAACGGAGAAACGAGGTCGAAAGATCGGTAATACCCAGGGGAGAGCTTTTTCTCACGAAGCGATCTTCTCGTGAGGGGGTACGCGAGGATAAGAAAAGGAGAAATAGCGGAAAGGCAACCGCCGCGCCGAGTTCCAGAGAAATATTCTACAAGAGGTTACCGAGACCGTGCATTTGCAGTATCCTGGGATTGCGCGTCGGTAAATCCGCGAAATTCTTTGATTTAGTTTACCGTTCTTGGTGTGTGCCGCCTCTGTGCGTATACACATACACATATACATAAACACATATGCATCGCCGCGGGGAGAACGACCGTATGCACATACATATATGCCGCGTAAATGCGAAGATAAGCTCTGCGGAAAGGGATCACTCTGGATCAGGAAGCACTCACGACACGCCTTATTTCATTGTGCGCCTCCTCTATATTTCTGGTAATCTCCGCTTTACCGTGGGCTCCTTTCAACCATCGTCTTTGCGTGCAACTTTTTTCTATCGTAATTAAAAAAGTTTATTATAATATTAGGCAAATAAATGGCGCAAAATAACACATTAATATAGAATTTTTAAATACGTATGTCTAGTTATCGAATTCATCTCCCGCTTTTTATATTTGCTTTGGCGAATATGTTTAAAGAATAAAAAAATTAATGTTATTTGCCAGTAGCGCGAATTTATTCGCAAGAAATCAAGAACGACATTAACCCCGCTATTTGTGTGTACCTTGTACGTGATCTAAGAGAGACTATATAATCTCATAACAAGCAGCATGTTATTATTGTATTGCCGGCTAAAGATTCAATTAAATAACAGAGCACGTACAACGGTTACCGTCGATGTGTTGGCTCGAAATGCAACTGTTTTTAAGGGATCTTTTTACTCACCAACAGCGATAGCTATTAACCCCGCTATTTCGTTTGTTGGTTTGTAACACAGCAAGGCTTCCAACGGACAAATTTAATGAAACGGAGTGCTGCCCATAGCGAAAGCCCTCGTGTTCATATTAAATTCCGTTTGATATCGCGCACAACGTCAATTTCGTCATACGCTTTCAATCCGTATTTTATGCAAATCCTGTCGCAATAAGGGACGTATAAGCTTTCCACTGAACATGCATGCCTTTGTATGACCGGCGAGTTTTCGCGTGATTTCTGTTTCAAATTAAAATGAAACGACACATTAGAATTGTATATCGTACGATGGTTTTTTAAAGAAAGGATGTTTAAAAAAAAAAAAATAAACTATCTCTTCTCTTCTCTCTTTCTTATCTTAAATTAGCATGTAAATATAGCTGTCTGACAAAGATGATCTTATAACATATGGAATAGCAGCGTTCATTATACAGACAGGCGACGTGATCATTTCGCGTATTACTTTCATTCCAACGCACATAGAATAGCTGTGTTCGACACAGCTCTGTTTTTTGATATAAAGAAAGAAAATTATCTTATATGAACGGTGCAGATAGACTGCTTACAAACTAGTGCATAAGAACTATTTGCATTTTTTTTCCATTTAACGTAAATGAAAATGCAACATCTGAGAGATCTTTCAAGCAATAGATAGTTTTTTTTAAACAGAAATAAAAAATTCAATTTAGAATATAGACAGTTGGATAAAACATATCTTCGATGAATTTTTTCTACGATATCATGTGATATCGCACAGAAATAATTTCCACTTAAATACATATCTCTAATTTTTCTTACATGATATAGAAAATTTTTAAAATATTATTAAATCGAGATTCACATAAACAAAAAATCGTGGCGCGATTTTTGCATTTTTTTCTTATCCTTCTTTTCTCTCTCTACCTATTCCATAGCTATTATCTTCCTCTCGCTTTAACCTAGCGCATAAGAAGAGGAAAATTGTAAAATGCAGCGAACGATTTTTCGCTCATTCATATTCCCCCGGTGTAGCGCAGCAATGCGATTGGCTAACTACCTTGCCATACGTACCATCGGATACCCTACTATTTGTCTTCGTTTCTCATTGTTGCCGCTCTCAAACTCTCGCTTTTATCTTTCTTTCCTTCTTTTTATTTTCTACACAGGTACGCGAGTATATACGTGAGATCGTACTTCTTTCCGCGCATCTCTTCTTTCATCTCTTCGTGAAATAAATTCATCCCTCTAACTTTTCCTTCGCCCCCTCCATTTCTCATCATTTTCAGTCAACGACTGTTCTGGGTAACGCATCGATTCGCTTCTAACTCACTCCGCTAAAATACCCTCCGAAACCATCCCGCCTTCCCCCTTTTACTTCATTTCTCCGTTCTTTTGTCCCCCCTGCCGTCATCTCTGCCAGTTTACTCTTCCTGATTAGGCTTGAGGGATGAAAAAAAGCCTCGTCTACGCTTCGAAGCGCCGTATAAAGACGTTAATGCCGCGGCGCCATCCGCCGATAGGTGGATTGGAACTCACGGAATCCGGGAACGTGATTGCGAGATGGTACGTGCTCGAGGCATGGGAGCTCACGTCGAATACACAAACGCAGTTTACGCGAGTCATAGTCTGATTAATTGCATGTCGAATCGAATCATTTGAACGGCACGATAATATATTATGTCATCATATATATGTATTGTACATACATAGAGGCAGGATTTATCGGTCATTAGGATAGATAATTGCTTCTTTAGACTGTTTTATTATGCAAATATTGGTACATTGTCGGAATATTATTTTGCACGTGTATTAGCACAGTTGAGTTTGTCAATATTTAAAAGAGAACTATTATTTAAAAAAAACAGCATAATAATAATATCGAAAAAATTAGTGTATGATAAAAGAATTATTCTTTTATTAAATATATTTTATACAAAGTATATTGATCTTAATAATTACGCAAAAAAATACATATAAAATGATAAAAGAAATTGTATAAGCTACTAAAATTAAACAAAAATTATGTCGAAATTTTATAATAACTTTTTTTGGACATAAAATGTAGAAACTAATGATAAGAGAGAGAAAGAATTAACCGTATAAATAGTATTCTTTTCTATCAATAAAAGAAAAGAAAAAATACTTTTAAGTTTTACACAATTTCTCAAATAACTTATTTAGATATTAGACAAATTATAAAAAGACATGAGAGATTTAGGCTTTAAATAACTATTCTAAAATCTAAGCGAAGGAAACAGAACATAGTTTGATTGTTTCATATAATCAATATAATCAAGGTAAAATTCACTTTTGCCTTTTCTTGAAATTTGTAATTACAACTAATTTTGTAATTACGAGGATGTACAATAGGAACAATGTCTATTTCAATAACAGAACACCGAAGCGCGGACGCATCGCGGAAAATTGCTCGCCACTCGTGGGCGAGACTATCCATCGCCTGCCAGCCTGTAATTACTCAAGCGCGGTTAAACGGGATCCCTATTGTGCCGCGCGAAAAGAAGTAACATTATATCGGGCCACGAGCACATATATATATATAATCGCTTTAAACCGGGCGCGAACGTTACTCGGTGATATACGCGGCAAAAACTTGGCCACTTTATTCATATGCCTCCAGCTCCGTGTTCATAACCTTCCACGGCGAGAGTATATAAAAAAGCGGGTATGCAGCCACCCCCGACAACTCACCGTCCTTCTCCCCTTTGCTGCGGCAAGTCCGCCTCGGTGAACGCGCCTATATTTCTTCCCCGCGTCCCGGCTTAAATATGCTTAGATTCAGGGTAGCTTGATATTATGTTGCTTGCCCGGATAGTGGGGCAGGGGAGGGTGGAGGGGATCAGGGAGAGCGAGGGTTTCCGAAATATTTCAACAACGGCTGCGTATCGCATAGCCCGAAAACTTTCCTCTGCGCGGCCGTGATTCTGACGCATACTTCATCGGCATTCGACGCCGACAAATCGAAGGATGGAAACGGCGTTTCGGAGGTGGATTGTAGACGCAAGGGTGTTGAGAGGGGGTTGGTGAACGCGCGGAGCTCTTCGCGTTTTGCGAACGCTCAAGGCGCTCGACTGTCGAGCCTCCGGAACTTATTAAACTCCGTAATTAAAGGGTTCTTGATCATGCTGATTTAGATTTAATTACGCGGTCGTACATCGGAAGTAGGACATTAATTTGCTCACTCCTTGCAAATTTCTTTCGACAAACTTGTATATATTTTTTTTATATATTGCCTGTTACAATTGCAAGAATAACATTAATAAATATATTATAAATATATTAATAATATACAACATTACATATATTTAGAATCAATAAGAAATATTTTTATCATCCAAACGTACAATATATATCATCGGTTTCCCGATTGACATGCTTTATATTTTAGATGCTTCAATCAACAGTCATAAGTTATAATGTTAAATGCAAAAATAAAAATTTGTACGATTAAATAGAGAGAGAAAGAAATGCTATTTTGTCTAAGCGTGGTATACTTTTTACTTTTTATTTACTCTCGTTACAGCGTAGTTATGCTGCCGAATACTTAATTTTAATACAGCCGATATTAAAATGTGTGATTAGTTTTAACTCTGAATAGAAAGAATAAAGTACAGTGAGCGCTGAATATTAAAATCGGGGGAAAAATCAAAACGAACGAGATATGGTAAAAAGAGCGAAGCGGCTCGCGATATTCGAACGGGAGATGAAAGTCAAAAACCAAGAATCCGAAGATAAATCACGTCGAGGGTTGAAAGGCGGTAGTGTTGGAGTCAATGGCCCTTGCCCGTAGTTGCCCGGGTTTTTGGTTTTTGCTATGGCATCCTCTTCCATCCGACTTCCCGGCCTCCGTAGTGTCCTGGGTAATGGACTAGAAGGATAATAATGCTCTGTTTTACAGCAGCGGAGTGCTACCTCGGCGCTGCTGGGTGTATATGAAAACATCCAGCAAAATATCCACCGGATACCCGCCTCCGTAAGTTTGAGAGATGGTCGGTGTACATAGTCTGTCTCTCTTTCTCTATTCTCAACATCCCTTGGCTCTTTACTCTTTTCATGTCCTGCTGTGATTCCTGTCTTTCTGTCTCTTGTGTAACCATTGATTTTTTCGCGCTTTAAGCTATTGATGTGAAACTGAATTGTCTTATTTAGAAATAAGTAGAATTAATCGATAAAATATTTTCAAAGTTTCAAAAAAGATTATAAGTAAATATAACGAAATTATAAGCATTTATTTAATCTCTGTCGGAGCAAAGCTTAAAGTAAACTTAATCGCGTAAATTTTATTATAATTTATTATGGAAAAAAATATATTTTAAACGAATCACGAAATTTAAGTATGAAAAGAAAGAAAATATCTTTTACATTAGAACGGAGTAAGCTTTCATATGTCAATGCATCATGCTGAAAAGTTTCATATATCGACGAGTACCGTTACGAAATGGTCGCCGCGGTTACGTTTCGTCGATGCAGCTTTTATTTTCGCCGTTTACTTTATAGAGAAAGTTCTGCGGCAAGCGGGCCGAATTCGAGGCGGCGAGAGGTAGTGATAGATACGGCTGGAATATAGGACGAAAAAGGCGCTGGGAAAGGAGACAGCAAAGCAATAGTAACGTTTACGGGAATTGCACTTTCCAAAGAAATCCTACAATCTCCCCACGAATCTCCCTCGCTTTTCTTCGAGAAACGGCGAATGATAACATATGTATGTACACATATTAGACATGAGAACATACGCAGAATATATGTAAAATATTAATACGCATTATTATTAATTAATAATAAAACAATACTTATAAAAGAGATGTCAAAATATTTTGTATGGTTTAAACGATAAAATAACGATAAGACTTCTAAATGATTATTTTTATAATTATATCTATATAAACGTCTTTATATACGTTTTCAAAAATATTTTGTTTTTTATATCCATGTGTTTGAATAAGATTTATTTATTTAATATACACATTATAGTCGTATAAAATATTTTTGTTGCGTATATTTAAAAAATTTTTATATTTTACTATAAAAATTATATTTATATATATTGTATATTCTTTTCTTCTGGCGAATTAATATTTTTCAGAAACACGTTTTTCTCTTTTACACGTGAACGTAAAATATTTTTCTATAAAGATATTAGTTTACATACAATGTTTGCTAAACCTTGTCAACTACAAATATAAACAAAATATTATATATACGGTTTGGACCCTCGTGTTACTAACGAAAAGTGCTTGCATAGATATATATCTATATTTCATTTGCGCATACACCGTGTTTTCGCTATAGCACGAGAATCCGGGATAATGCAGGAACCATAATATAACCAGATAACACAAACTCCATTGTATAGGTGATTCGATTTATAATATGCAAAAATATTCAAGATTTGGTGATTTGATTAACATATAATTTGTACATAGAATAAATAACGATATGCAATAGCCTTTTAGAATGATCATCAACAGGACGAAATTTGTTTCAATAAAAAGAACTCAATTTCATTACGATGTAGCTGTATGATTGTGACAAAGAAATTAGATAGATAGCGAAAGAAAAAAAGATAGAAAGGTAGAAAAGTTATTACGTTATTACTGAAAATGGTTTTCGTGCATAATTCTTTTTATTTATTTTTCTAAAAAAATATGTGTTTCTTGAAAAATCTATTATTCGTCTACTACTCTCGTTGGTCAGAATTTTTGGGTAGTATCGTACTCATTATCTGCACGGCATATACGAGTTAACATTGTCGCGCGGTTGTGTTTGCATTCGCGCCAATCGTGTCTAAAGATGGTTTTACTCAAGTGCAGATATTGGGAAAAATGAAGTAGCGCTTCTTTCCGCCAGACCTCTCGCTCGCTTCGCTTTGTCGTTTGGAAAACAGAACGCAAGGTTAAATCATGAGGGCGACCAATGAGCCGGAAGGGAGGAAAGGAAAGAGTAAGAGAGAAACGCCGTCGTCCCATTCCACCGTCACAACCACTCGACCCTACTTATTTCAATAGCTTTCCCCTTGCTTCGTTTGAATAATTTACGTCTACTATATATACACACATGTATGCGCTTCTTTTCCAAATGTCTGCACTTGCCTTTACCTATATTTGTTGACAAGACTTAGATGCACATAAACGCAAAATTTTTAAATATGATACAGATGTTATTCCAACGTTTTAACGCGCTAGATACATAATGTGAGATTAAACAAAACATATTTTTACATATCAATTACACATCATATGTCAGAAGAACAGCAGATCGTCCCATTCCGTCTGAATTATTTCTGAGAATAGCGCGCCATTTATATGAAAGCACTAGAGACCAATATTCACAACCCTCCTTTCATGCACGAATACGCTCTCTCACCGCCCTTGAGGGCTACCATAACTGGACTGCAAAATTTCCGATGCCTGGCACTGAAGTATTTATGAAGGTGTACCCATTCTCGCACCCTTTCCCGCACTTCGTGCAGCTCTGTTTCTCTGGTCTTTGTACTTCACATTCTCTTATTGCTCGCTTAGTTCTCGCTCTGTTCTCTGCCCTTTATTTCGCTTATATAGTCGATCTTATTACTTTTGCGAAAAAGGCGTGGGAGTTAATTTGAAGTCTTCTCTACGCGAGAAGGGAAGTGCAAAAAATGGGCGAGGTATCACCATTCGCTTCGTGCACCTTTTTTCACGATCTCTTTCCACTCAGGTTACCGGTGTTGGCACTTGCGTCTAATCTTTATCCGATATCTCGATTCGCGGCTGTTGGTCGATTAAGTGCGCAACGGCGACGTTCGGTGTGTGAGTGTACAAAGGTGGAGCGAATGGTTGTACCAAACGATCGAGTGAGAGGAGACGGCAGAGAAGCCGGTGAAAAAGTGTGGCGGTAATGCACGCCAGCATGCCAGCACTCGCAGAGATAAAGTGGCACCTGAGCAGGTGAGCATTTTTAATGATACCACCGCGCGAGCCGGTAATAATAACCCGACACGACGTATACGAAAAGTTTCTGTTGGATCTGAGCCGTGATAATCAGCCGTGACATCCGCGACGCCTGTGAGAAGGTATAATAATTTGTCGTGGAAAGTGCCACAATTCATTTGCATCGTGTTGCCTGTGAATGCACTTGGACAGTGATATATATTTATGCTCTACTTGTGCAATTGCAGTCGCGCAACGATGTAAGTACACATCTACGCGGGGAATGTATATGAATACGTATTTTGAGGAAGTGTCAAGCGCGCGTCCACGTGCGTGCAAAATGTCAAACATCTAGCTTCATACAATTTAATTATCACCTTATAACTAAAACAAGATCAAAGCTGATCGTTAAAACTGCACCATTTGCAATATTTAATTAAATCTTAAATAACGCATATTTTAAATAATATCGATTTATGCGCGTATTTTTCTTTCTCTCTCTCTCTCTCTCTCTAACACTATCTGCAACTAAAAACGCCACTAAAACATGTTACTGCCCGTTACTTGTTGGGAATTTTCAGCAACATGTTCCCCGGAATGCTTCGGGAAAGCCAATGACAGCGGTTACACGCGGGAAAAAGAAAACATTGGTAGACCTTTCAATTTGCGGATACCTCGGACCCGAAGCAATTCGAAGCTATGGGCGATGAATGAAATCTACAGAGAGGAGTGATTTCAGATCGGCGCGACACACCGTGTATGTCCGTGTGTCCATATGTATGTATGTGTGGGCAGTATGGGCGTGGGTGGGTCCAGCGTAAAACAAACAAGGCTTACCGCATTGATCGTGGTAATCCCGAGCATGTACGTAGCCTCTCCGTCTGTATGTCTCTCTCCTGACTCTCACCGATGTCCCCACCGGCACCCTCTCCCGCTAAACCTCCCTACCCTAAACCCTCTTCTATGTCGTATGTCTCTCGTAGGTACATGTACGCTCTATCTATGCGGTTATAGAAGTACGATCGTACAGTTCGTACGCGTTAACCTTGCGCGCGGATGGATTGTCATAACAGCCGGAGACACTAGACTAAACACTCCAACGATCGTGACCACCGACGTGGACGTCATGTTTCCATTGCACGAGTAATATCCGTGACAATATTATTCTTCGTTTATTCGACGTTAATAGCATATATCGATAGTGCCGACGATAATACGAGAAAGATGCGGAGAAACTTGCAAAAACTCGAAAAAGACTTTTAGAAGATCAATGTCGGTGAGAGCAGACACGTGCACTATATGATACAAAGTATAGAAAATAGAAATCGCAGAATTTTATGCAATAATATTTATATTTTAGTTATTACATTATCATATTTATTCAATTCTTTGCATTAAAATTTGCATTTATTTTAATTTAAAAAATTATTATATTATGTTTAGAACGTATAGTATTTTAGATTTAAGCACTACGAATTTAGCACGATCTTCTGGATTAAATTTAGAGCGTTCTGGCTTGGAATGCAATTGTATTATATATCTCCAAATAATTACACAGTAATGCAAAATAGTTAATGAGGAACAGATTGGATCCAGACAGAAAGGGCGCGAGAGGTGTTATAGTCCGAAAAGCGGAACGAGTAATTAAGGAATTGGTTAATTTTAGGGTCATGTTTTATGGTACATTTCTTGCTTTTCCTCTCTGGATACAATGCAAAGAGAGGGTTAAAAACCGTAGGGTTCGCCAATGATTTATAAGTGGAACAGAGGAGGAACAGAAATATGCGCTACGTATTAAATGTTATCTATTTGAAGTTGATAATATTCAACAATCATAGAATAAAAAATAAAATTGTACTAATATAATTTGATTTAGTTATGATGACATATTATTGTCTTAATATTAAATTAATATTAAAATTAGATAAAAATATACAAGTTATATAAGTTATAAATAATAATGAAGACAAAAAGAGAAATGTATTTAACGTTTAATATATTACATTCATATCTATCGATGAAAAATAGTTATCTTTATCGATACAAAAAAGTTCCAAAAAGCTTATATTTAAAACTTTTTAACTTTTACGCGTTGAATAAAGTTAGTAATTTTATTGAAAGTTAAAAATTCTTTCAAATTTTTTGATAAAACTGTGTTTTAGTCTTGAACAGAATCAAACTGTTATTACATTTATTCTTTCCGAAACAAAGAATATATACTTGTAGAAGAATATTACATTAAGAAATCTTGGAGGATTATAACACATACTAACTTTATTCGCTTCAATATAACGATTAGTTTTTCTTCTAATTTTTTTAACGCTCGACGACGCAAACTATTTTTCGCTGCTCATGTTTCTTCTTCTATATATTTCTCTTTACTTTATCCGCTCTCTGTCTACAACGGCATTTAACGTTGCACGAAGATCGAAGGGGTGGTAGGATTATTCGCGGATACCGGATCGTCCGGGATACCCGGAGAAGCTCCGAATATCCGGTTGCCTCAACGCGATATCCGTGACTCGATTTCCAAGAGCGTCCCGTTGAAGTGTCTGTGTATATATATGTACTTACATATATCCCTATTCCTTTCCGTTCTGCAACCGGGACGGCTTCGCCATAGTCCTTTTAGATTTATCGTAAACTCGATTTATTTGGCGGTTGTATATCACTCGCTCGTCAAATATCACGTGCATTCAACGTCGAAGGTGCTGACACATCTTCGACGTCGAATCTATCCGACGAAACTGCGTTTGAGATATTGCAAAAGCTCGATAGATAGGCGATATGAATGCAAACGAGCAAGTGACGAATCATCCTATTGTACAATATATGTCTCGCAAGGTAGAATAAATTCAAAATTTTCTGCAAGTTTTTTGATTATAAGTTTTCTAATAAGCTTCAAACTAGAAGCTTTGTCGATAGTCTCGTCGTATAAAATGAGCTTTGTGGAGATGCTAGAGTAATAAATCGTTTCTCAGAAATCGTAATTACGTAACGCATACTGCATACACTTAACAATATTTATTATACAAAACGGAATTAGGCAGATTTATCTGAGCGTTCTATGATAAAAATAACAGAAAGAAAAAACAGAGTAGAACGGAAACGATAAATTACAGAAAAATATGTATATACAAGGCGGGCCTATTGGTTTTTATCTCCGTATTTTGCTGAGCGACTGTCATGATTTTACTCGTTCATTTGTTCCAGACCTTCTGGAAAGCTTCTTTGCGTGTAACCCTTGTATCGGTATTTCTCGTTATCGTTTTGTATATCTATCTCTTTTTTTTAAATCCTTCTTAATCGATTACGTAGGTATCTAATATTGTACCAAACGATATATTTCTCTAATATTCAAATTTATTCTTTAAAATATTCTCTTAATTTTACGATACCTAACATAATAAGCAAATTTTGTAATTTATGTTAACGTCAAAAAATTTCCAATTTGTTCGACATTTTTTAGTTTGCAGATTTGATAAGGTGAAATATAAGTAAAAAGATTAACGATATCGTCGTAGAGCGTCGAGGGACGAAAGGCGATTGTGAAGTTCCTCGTAGTATTCGTGTGGTCGTATCGTCTGACGAGGTCAAAGGTACGTCGCGAGCAAAAGAGAGAGAAATGAGAGAGGGGGACGGAAAACGCCGGGGTAGTTCAGGTTGGCTGCAGCGAGGGTTGATAGCCGGGGCTCCACGTTTCATTAGCCCCGGCGGCTAACAGTTAACCGACAATTTAAACAATTTTTAACTTCGAAACTTTACCACGTTCACCCTCGTCTCCTTTCTCCTCTGCAGCCCGCGGCGTGGACGACAGCGAGTTGGACAAGGCTCGTCAGCGACCCGAGCACAGTTTGACTCGAGTCGTAAGTAGAGAGGTATATGCGGTGCGACCAACGGAGAGCGAAGCAGGCAGGAAGGAAAGAAAGGACAGGAAAGAAGGACACGGATCAACTTCGCAATATGTGATTATAAGGATAGTTAAAGTTTTAAATCGGTGCGGAACACGGTAAAACTCGTGAAACAGCCGAGCTAAGTCATCGGTGGTAGTTCACCCCAAGTATATTGTGCTTACACATATACATATATACGCGCACATATAAACACAAACATGCACATTCATATACACGGAAACGCGACGACGATGTCGCATCGCGCAACCGTTGAGTCACGCGCGCGCACACGTGCACGCTTTTTAATTTTACCGTATATAACTTCGCCGTTCGTTTACTCGCGCTGTATGCGCAGCCGTGTGTCTGGCTCTCGACGAAAATTCAATTGCTCGCGTAAAATGTACGCGCCCTGCACCAACGCTCGTTTCTCGAGCTTTTTGCACGCGACGTGAACGAAAAATTCTCTCGAAGACATTGAGGATCAATCGTTATTCGTTTACAATCGGATCATTTTTCAATGGGGAGAACGCGGAAAATTGTTCCCGCGAAGCCGCGTAACATCTCATCGGTTGAGTTTCAATTAGCGACGATATACGATTTAATAATTCGTTGCAAACAAGCTGATTTCGAGAATCATCATTTATGCTGGCGCAATTGAAAATATATACGGCACGTGTGACTACCTATGTACGAATATTAATTAACATAATTTTGTTTGTGTCTACGTCGCGGTAATGCATTTTTGTTGCTTTAGTTAATAATAGTTAATAATACGAGGTAAAGCGTCCAAATTAATTAAAATATACTGGAATAATCTCTATTAAGCGCTTAACTGCTACAGTCATAATGAAGACTAGCGCAGCAATTAATTACAATCAAGACAAAATCTTTGTGTTGCGAATTATAAAGACGCGAAAGTAGCACAGAGAAATCTCAAAGCACATATTTTATATAGATAATAAATATAAAAAGATAAATCGTATAATGAAAAAGTGAAGAAAGAAAGTCCGACTATACGTAGGTATTACTACTGTTTAATTTCACATGAAAGTATTTTGAGACGAAACGCATGAATACTACGAATAAAATACAAGCGATAACAAACATCAAATCCTCACATGATAGCACATGAAGAAATCTCAATGCGTATAGATATTAAATATATAAAAAAAAAGATAAGAGAATGCATTGTATAACTTAATATGAAGAAGTGGGAATGGATGTCTGACTATACGTAGCTTTAACTACTTGAAAGCATAATTTCTCACATAAATGTTTTGGCATAATGGCGCCGCGCTTTCCTCCCTGGACGCAATCGCCCCGGCTGTTACATTACTTCCCCCGGTTATATTTCGAGCGTATTTTCTACCACGCAATTCCGCGATTTCATTCGATAGAATTCGAAAATAATGTCGGAGCCGCGCGGTACAGTTCGCGGCGTGCCATATTGAAATTTTTGTCAGAGGGAATACCAGGTACACGTGCGTTTCTCCCTTTGCAGAGAGCGACAGAGAGACAAAGAGAGAGAGAGAGAGAGAGAGAGAGAGAGAGAGATATTGCTCGATGGAGAGGGATGGTATTTCGATGGCCTGTTGCCGGCACGCCGCACGCCAGTAATATGCAAATAGCACGACTGAAGCGCACCTACACGATGACAGAGATGCTGGGGATGCATGCGTGATAGAGGGAGGGGAATGAAGGGATGAGGGAGGCTCAAATGTACGTAACTATACACGTCGGCTTTGATCAAGTGTAACAGCCCTCCGCGCTGGAGTGAACTCGATGAACGTTACGCGTGTAACCATGGAGTGTGGAAGAATTCGCGTTGTAATTTTCCCGAAAATTTCGGTGCACCCTTGTTCGCCGCGCCGAAGGGAATTCGGGCTCACCGAGCGGAGCGTTCTCGTCGCTCGCGGTCGCGTTGGTTCAATATACCTACCTACATTAATAGGCATTCTGATCGAGCTAATTCAATTTAAAACAATTTCGTAGCTGCAGCGACTCGAACTTTTACGCGGCAAAAGGTTTTCGGCCGTGTAATTGGAATATCAATGCGCGGTATTACTGTGTCTGTGTCAGTTGTGGCTAGAAAATTACAGATTTTTCTTTTAGTAGTAAAACTACAAATTCATAAATTTAGAATCGCGGATCTATAGAATGTTACACGAATTAACGTAGATTTTTTAAAACAAAATCTTTTTTAAATTATAAAAATTCTATTTATAAAATATACGTATATATATGTATAATAATACAAATATATTTCGAGTTGTTTCAAATGTAACGTGAAGTTTTATATTATTAATATGAAAGAGACATATATACACAAATATGAATTATATCGTATCTTTTCTCAATATGACGTAATGTTAATGTTTTTAACAATTCAAACATTTGCTGCAGTCACACACGCATATACAATATATTCAACTAAATATATACGGTACGTTTAATTAAAACATAGACTGAGACTTTTATAAAACAATGACTTTACTGCACGTTTCAGTTGAACGTACCTAATAATTGCAGTATATATAATATACTTGTAATATATATTTCATTACTATCATGATCACGTATGTGTGTTCAATTTTTTTAGAATTCAGAATGTAAACAATATTATTTTTTTCTTTTGTCTCAATCAATATAGTACTATCAAAAACATTTAAAAACATGAAATCTTTTTTGAAGTCTTACAATTTCATTATAATTATCTGTTGAAACAATCAAATAACGAGTGGTAACATCTCTATCAATATATCGAATTAAACTTGGCAAAATAGGATTATTATGTATATGTGAATAGGTATATAATTATTTCTGATTTATTAATTTCTAAAAATTTTTATAAATTTTGATAACATATATATATAATATTTTTTACATCGTTTGAATATATATAATTTTAGCAAAATAAAATTAATCGAAATGCTCTTGCATAGGATTTATGAGGAATTATTTAATAGGTAGATCAATAAAAGCAGTATGGAACAGTTGGTGGATCAACTTGCAACAGAATAGAATAGCAACAGAGCTGTAATTAAAATAGTTTACAAACGCGTCCTCTCTAAAGGTAACCACGAAAGATCCACACAAATGATGCTTCGATCAATGAACTCAGATAGTATGTGCGTTTGTACATGTGTGCCGATTACCATTGACAAATACATAGACATTTCCTGTATCTTATATAATTGTATGGGAATCGATATATCAAATATAATGCTTGAGTTCAGAAGTCGGGGTTAATAGTATCTATAAATAATAAAAAAATTTAATTTTTAGTTTAAGTTATAGCCGACAAATATTCACAATTAAGAATTCAAAAAATATTACTAGAATATTAAATTAGATATTAAAAATTTTTAGAAATAATAGATATAAAATATCTCACTAAAAAGATAACTAAAAATTATTATTTCTTATTAATTACGTAATATAAAAATACAATATAAATGTATTTTGCAATTCTACAAATTATTTTAAAGATGGTTATTGGTCTTAAGCAATTAATTTAATAGTAATCTGTATTTAATAGTAATTCCTATTCTTCTCGAAATTATATAGAACTGTGACAAAGTAATTTTATACGAGATACGCCAAAAGTAATTTTGCAATCTGTAATTTTATTTAAGTCATAATTTAATTTGAATAAATAGCTATAATAAGAATATTGCAATGAAAAGAAATCTACATAAGTCAAAAATTTGAGTGAATAATTGATAGCGAGAAAGTATTTGGCAAGATTGAATGTGACAAGAGTATATAGATCTGTGTACCTGTTGTCTAGTATGTATCTCGTATTATGAAGGGGATGAAACCAACGGAAGACGAGACAGGGAATACAGACGTAAGGGGGAATACAGATAGAAGGAGAAAGAGATAGAGAGGGAAAGAGAAGGACGGCGGCAGACGATCCGAGCTCTGTTAGCAGCATATTGTAATGCGTCGAGAAGTTGGCGAATAAATCGAAGAAGCGTTGAGAGTAAAATTAGATAACAACTCTCGTTCTGGCTGCTACCGGTAGAGAGCGGCTCTTCCCGAACTTTTAAGGACCATCCTCTTATCCCCCATACCTCAACCATTGCACAGCTCATCTCCCCTTTCCCTTCCTTCGGCTTGCTTTTCCTGTCTTGATTCCCGGTCGTACTTCTTCCTGGCGCGGCAGTTCCCGACATCCGATCTCTCTGTTTCTCTCTCCTCTCCCTTTCTCTCACTCGCTCATTCGTTGGCGCGATGAGGGTCTTTACCTTCAGCTACTCATTTATTTGGAGCTTACATTATTAGGCGTTACTCCATTTCAACATTTGTCCATTTCAAAATAATAAATTGGGGAAGAAAGAAAATATTTCTTGATTTGTTTTTTTTTTCTAATGAAAATAATTTTAAATATTTTTCATGCCAATATAAGCATTATATATACAGTATAATTCATTTAAATTAATTGTAATAATTATATATATGTAAATAGTATATACAAATCATTGACTATTTTTTTTGTCATATGATGAATATAGCGCAATGTTTGCTGTAAAGCTTCTTTTTCTTTCCTTTTTGTTCGGATTAAACATATATATGAGAGAGACAATATAAAAAATATTATATATCTTAATATTCTCTAAATAGAGAAGATTTCATATTCGATAGATCGGCATTAAATTTTATATCGAAACGCGGACAATATGTAGATATGAGATTATATAAGTTGAGTAAAAAGCTTTATATATAATATATGATTTAATATATTGTATAATAATGTCGGTATAGCTTTGGATGTATTTATTGAAACTAATTAAACCGATAAGATCAGTGATAAATTATCGTATAAATTCAAGTGTAATGCAACATAATAGCACTATAATAGGTTTTAATCTCTCTCGTTGATATAATTATATAAAATATAACACACAAAATATAATATTTAGACAACATATATTTATATAAATAAAATATTTAAGAGATTTTATACATATCATTTATATATATTTTAATATATTTTAATAGTTATTGTCTTTTTTGCTTTTAAATATGCACTCTTTTTTGTATCAATTTTTGTATCAATATTGCACGAAAAAGCAGAAAAGAGATGTTTAATTTGCATCAACGTACGATGTCCTTCAACAAAAGGCTCGGAACTCTCTGAATTCAAGTACAATATCTCGAGAAGCCGTAAAGCTCGTCTCATCAGTGCACCGTTAGATGATGTTTCTCGTAGCGAACGAGCGCGACGACTAAGGGCGGAACGAAAGGAGAGATGAGACGCGATAAAGCAAGGCAAGAGTCGCACCATGAAGTGGGTGTCCCGATCAAACGAGCTATTAGACCCGTGTTACGGCAACCTTCGCAGCAGCGACCAACCCTTGTCCGGTGGACTCAGTGTCGCCTCTGGGGGCCCCTAGGGAGAAGCAATGGTCCGCCTATTATATTCCACCACCCACAGCCTGCAGCGTAACAATCATAAATCTTCACGCAACGCCCAACCCTTTACTTCGACTTCGTATCCAGAGCTGTCATCTTGTCGAGGTAAATACCCTACTCCTTAATCTTGTCGTTGCGGTAAACTGGCTGTCACTTGCTTTTGCCAGGTGGTACTCTGTTGAATTCGCGAGTCGAATGTATAAGGATGCGTGTGAAACTGGAACGCAAACGATATTAGATTTGATGCTTGTGAGAATTCGATTGCCACTGATTATGCGAGACATAGGACATGAGTAAGTGGGTGATTCTCGCACATTAATTTCGCATGTAAGCTATACGTTTTATTATGCAAAATATTTAAAATCTTTTAAAATTACTATTGTATTCTTTTTAAATTCCACTTTGCGTTATACTAATGCAATGTAAAATATGTGATAACTGTTCTGTAAGATCGGTATTTTTTGTAAATCTTATCTTAAAACAATTTGTGCAATGCATTTTTTTTCTATTAAATTATACATATAAAAAATTATTGAAATGTCTGAAAATTATTCTCGCAATATTTAATGAATTTTGACATCTATGCTTGCGCTTTGTCATTTCTAGTAAATTTAAAGTAAATTCGTTTCTGTGCATCTATAATAACAAGGTAAAAATTTTGTCAATTCAATATAAAAAAACGGCGCTCTCCGTTGACATTTCTGAAAATCAGCAGCTATTTCGTGATCCTATGAATGGCAGTAACGTATGTCAATTTCAGGTGCAAAAGTATTTTCGTGATAACGAATTTCCAAACGGGTTGACGTGAGGCTAATTATGTTTTGAGTGACGAGATCAAATAGAAGGTCGGAGGGACAATTCTAAACGCAGGAATGAACATGTAAAAAAGAGAAATGGATAGATTGACAAGGAGAGAGAGAGAGAGAGAGAGAGAGGGAGAGTACATAACGACATAGAATACGCGGAGGTTGGGGTGCCCTGCAACCGGGGAATGGCAAGAGCGGCGGTTTGCGGAAAGCCGCAGGCAGGCTGAACCCGACGGATCTGGAATAATCATTTGCAGCCTGAATACATTACCCGTGCAATTTATTTTGGTTTGTTTCGGTTTTGTTTTCATGATTTAGTGCAGCTGGAAGTATGGGTCACAGCGTACACTATGGACAGAAAGAGAGCGCGCAATCGGCGGGAAAGGGGAGAGAAGGCACATACATATATGTGGAGGAATCGGTGAGGATGCGCGGTAATTCTCTATCTCTCTCTTTTTATCATATATTGTATAACCTTCCTCCTTTTCTTGCTTTCTCTCTCTCTCTCTCTCTCTCTCTCTCTCTCTCTCTCTCTCTCTCTCACGCGCGCACACAAACACACACACATACACACACACGTACGCGCCTTCGTGCAATCACATCGGCTCTTTTCCTCGTTGATTTTCGATCCGCGTCCCTCTCGATCCGCCAACCCTGGCGACCTGCTGTGCCGCGACCGAGCGTCTATTGATTTCTGACGAGAGAGTAATGTTCCTCCATTAATGATCATGTTCTGAATAAATCATTCGATAAAATGGACCGTTGTTCGTGCGCACCCACTTCGGGCCTACGTCAAGCCGGCCGAAGGACAAGCGCTAACAAATTGGCATCGCCCCTCGGTGGCATGCGTGTCTCGTGTTGTACCTCTCGTATGAAAGCAAAGGGGGTGAGCTATGCTTCTCTCAGATTCCCTCTTCCGCATTGTAATGTTCGCGAGTCTTGACTTTACGATTTTGAAATCACTGCGAGAATCGTTCTTTATTAAATATTAATTAAAATTTAGAAATACTTGTTATATGATTAAAAACATATTAATAGGTATTGAAAAAGTCTAGATTAAATATTAAATAAATATTAAAATATAAAAATATAATCTTTTCTATTTAATAATAAAATTTTTATTATTTTTCTTCAAGTTATTATTTTTTAATAAAACCAATATATATATATATATATATATAATATATAATATTATGTCGCTTATAAATATTTTCAATAATGAGAATTTTATGTATTTGTACAACACATAACAAAGTCAAAATTTAAAGTATAAAAAGGAGATATTGCAGCTATCAAGAGAAAAAGAAAGAAAGAGAGAGCAATAATATGATCGTAAAATGAAAAAAGCGACAGAAAACGCGTGCGTACTTAACCGCGGTAAGTAAACCTTAGAAGTTTTCGATGCATTTCGCAATTGGAATTGGCGTCTCTTGAGATGTCGGGAAATGAGCCTGCATTGAGACAAATGGCATGGGAACGATGAATCATCGTACGTCAAAAGCAGGAAGTGAGAGCATCATTTCGCAGCGGCATGACGGAACTTCGTGAAACATAGCCTGTGGTATATAAAGAATCGTTTTTCTTCTCCCTTTTCCTATCTTTTCATTGAGCCGAGTCCGCAATACCGTATCTTTGCACAGCGAATACCAGCTCGATGATTGGAAAAGGTAGATTACAAACTGGCGCAGTCACCAAATTCGCGCAAAAAAGAGTAAAAAATGCAATAGCGTAATGGCCTTTAAAAATGTGTGTAAATATAAAAAGATAACTTTTAACGTTTTAAAAAGTAAGACTTTGAATTATTATTATTCACGATAAAAACACTTCTTTTTATCTAAATTTAACAAACACATTTAAAATACAATTATTAATAACAATTATATCAAAAATAATATTTTTTATTCTCATATATCTTTATTTTCTTTTTCTCTATTTTAATATTAATTTCTTAAAAAAAATCTTATTTCGCATCACGTGAGATTTATTTTTAATTGAAAGGAAGATTTATAGTTACAGCTAATAAAATGTATATATTGTTTACTACACATAATTATAATTGTCCGTAATTTATTTATATTTACTTGAAGAGATCTTCACACACACACACACACACACACATGCACCTCAATAAATAATGCTGTTTATTATTTCGTAAAGTAACATCTTTAAACGTTTAATAGTTTATCTTGAAACGCTCCCAAAGAAACGCGCCGCTCTTTTCAATTCAAGTCAGTTCTCGAAAATAACAGTGCACAATTACAGTTTATTTCATATAAATAAATTATCGATAATTATAATTATGTACAGTAAACAAAAGAATTCTTTATAATAACGATACACCGAAAGAATTATTTAAAAAACCAAGCAAAAATTTATCTCGCATCAATTTCTTATGCATCTTAATTAAAAAAAAAAAAGAGCAACGAATTCTCGACTCGACAACTAGGAAAACACAACAAAAATAAAATAAAAGGAACGAGCATACAACACGAATAAGATGACATTAGAAGAAAAACGTTAGGTGGCGATTCGCGTATATATGCTACTCGTGTACCGGTGGACTACTTTCAGCCGGCTCGTTAACGCGCTCCGACATCCAGACATGAGAGAGAAAGAGCGGAGAATGCTGGAAAGAGGCCGAAGCATTTTCCAATTAGCGTTAAACAAATATCCGCACGCCTTTCACCTCGGGTAACGCCAGGCAATATCCACGTCTGTATAGCTATGTACCCTCATGGACGCCGAACGCGACTAAGAAAAGGGGTGGCTGCTGTGCGGAGATGTGCGCGGTGGAAGACAGCGGGATGGGGGGGCAAAGGTGGAAACAACTCGTTCGCCGGTGGAATAAGAAGAGCGGAAGAAGAGGACGCCAAGGATGAGGAACGCGAGGGCGCCGCCGGGTTGAAGCTCGAATTGACGAACGCGAAAGAACTGAGCGGAATTTCGCATTTAATCAGGCGAGCAACGAGACTACGAGACTCGTTGGCTCGCGAGTCAGCGAGAGGAGAAACGTAGAGGAGGAATATAGCGTAGAAAGCGCTAAATGGTATCTGAACTGGTTCCTTTCTGACGAGCGCGGGGCGAACAGCCATTTGGTCGGCGAGCAGTCGGGAAGATGGTGAGATCGAGAGCGGGAATGGAAGCGGTGCTGCTGCTGCTGCTGCTGCTGCAAGCGGTGGGTGCTTTTAATCTTTCGTTCGTGCGAGGATGCGCCCATTACTGCAAATTAAACTCCCTCGGGAGCCCCCGACGCGGCGTGTGACTACCGGGAGAGAGCTACAGTAATCTGTCCACGGGCAACGTATATATACGCGCGGCATCGCGTCTGGTGAAAAACGGTCGGAGAACCAGATGCCCGTCGTCCTGGATATAGGATTTATAGCCGTTGCCCGTACGACATGCTGCGATCGCGAATGAAAGAGATTAACTTCTCGCGAGAATGACGGTGTTCGGTATCTATAACAATTACGCGCTACGTTGTTTCGAGATAACCGGCAGACTTGCGATGCAAATTTGCAAAAAATTGATATGTCCATTTATTCGTAAGTATAATCGAATAGAATTTTTATACAAAGAAATAAGATATAATTATGAAATTTTATAACTTGGAAAGAAAATATGTTTCTTGTTAAATTTAGAAAATAAATTTATTCATAATAAAATTAAATTTATAAATTTTTTCTTGAAACGTATTTATTATATAATACAATACATTGTAAATATGACATAACTATAAATTTGCTCATGCTTTTAATAATATACATTTTTATATATATTTATTCTTTAAATGTACTGTATCCACACACAAACAGAGATATTGTAATATATAACTATATTATAGTTCTCAGGAAGGCAAGTTGAGATGTCGACGTATCACTATATACGAGCTTCTTCATGCGCGTTCAATCGCACTTTTCCGCTCCCCTTTTTCAATTCCTCATAGGCACGCCGAACGAACCGGTAGTTCTAATTGAATATCAGGCGAAATGTAATTACGGTTGGAATTCATGCTTCGTCGGAGCAAATAATTTGCCATGGCACGGAACACAGTGGAATGGTAACGAGGGGATAGGACGCGGAGGGTGTGTTGAGAGCGCGCGCGCAGGAGCGCGGAGGCGGCAGAGCTCGATGCGTTATCAAAACTTTGATAATCCAATCGATTACCAATGCAATAATTGGTGGCCGAGCCGACGGAAGAGGGTGGGATTTTCGGTCGTGCCGGGATTCGGTGGAGAGAGTGGTGCGCGGGCCAAGGGGGAAAGGGGATTAAGTGGAACGGGTGGATACTCGTATGTCGGGGTGATATCGGAGGTTGATATGGAAAATGGGTGGGAAGGGGGGTGGCGTAGAGAGTGGAAGAAGAGAGAAAGAGGGGTGGCAGGGAGAGTAGGTACCATTGTAAATTAACGATAAACGAACTGGCGCTCATCAAAGAGCCCCTGCGCTCGTAATATCTGTCCGGTTAATCCATTTACCGACAACGGTAATTCTCTGCTGTCGCCGCCGCTGCATCCCTCCGGCCATCTAGTCTTCCACGAAACAGGATGTTCATTCCCGCAAAATGGAAGAGGCAGGGTCACGTGATCGTAAACGAGTTTCGATGCAATTCGCGACGTTAATCCTAGTATCGTTTCTGTGATCCTTATACACGAGCCGAAAAGACAAGATCGTACAGTGCAAACGATATTACTAACTTGATATAAGCCACCAGACGACACTGATATATGCAAATACGTATGTATGAGCGGAATCGTTAAGTTTCTCGTCACTATTAATAATTCAACGATGTGTCAGGATTTTCATCATCAAGCGATAACTTTCTTAATTAAAATTATTTAATTAGATGAAAATAATGTGTAAATTTCTATATATATTTCATTATCAATTATCATGCTTAATTTTCGATAATTTCTTTGGAAAATCTTAAAACATAAATTTAATATAAAATGGAAATTCTTATAAGTGCATTAATATCTTATTTTAATCCTGAGAAAAAAATTTCTTTATTAATAATTATGTAATTGTATATAGATATTTTACAGATGGAATTATCAAGTCGGAAGAAGAGCAGAGGCACCAAGTGCTGAACAGCTAATTTTATTATATTTCTGCTTCCACAGTTTCCAAACTCTCAATAATCGGATTTTCCAGCAAAATTCATTTCAGGATTAGAAGATAAAAATTCTGATGAAATTAACAATCCCGGGAGGGTGGGAGAAAAAAATTTATATTTTATAAATAAATTTTTTTATTCTTCTTATCGCGCATATGACTCGATTGATGATTTATTTCATACATATATCTTATATGCTTTCATGAAGTTTTGAGATAAAATTGAGTTTTGTCTGTGTTTTTAAATATATCAGCTGTTACAGATGACAGTATTTCTGATATAATTTTCTGAGAAATTACTCTATCATTCCGCGGATCACATATTATAAAGTCTGAACAAGTTGAAATTTGATTACTAGCAATGCATTCTATCGATGAACGAATTCTAAAGGGCGAAATTCACATGAGATTCAAGAAGATAGTTCAAGGGCGTTTATACTCTGCAAGCAATTGAACATCAAAGGTCTTTAGTCGTTTGACGCTTCGCATGTTTACATTCAATAGAGGCGGTGCAAATGTTCCAGATACTATTAGCAGACGGGCGTTTGGTAAATGTACGGAGGACTGATCCACATTTAACTAGCAATTTTCAGCTACAACATAAAAATATGCGATAATATACATATTGTTTTTTAATTAAATCTGCAACAATAGATTTATGCGATATTTTATGCGATAAATTTTTATTTAAATTCGTATTTGTTTCAAATACAATACAAAATAATTGTGTAGATAGTAGATATATATTTCCTACTACTAGGTTTGTAGTTCAAAAGAAGATGCATCTCTATAATGTCAAGTTTGATATTACCATGTTCCATTTAAAATAAATCCAACATATTAGAAAGTTATCATTCTTTTTCGCAACGTAGAGCTGGAACCGCAAATTTCCCAAAAAGCACTTTGTGGAATATGAGATTCGCTCGAAACGCTAATGAAATCCGAAGGGCAACGAGCAATTTCTGAAGGTGGCTTACTGGCCACGGCTTAATCTAACTCGGAGCCAGACTTTGCGCCGCGGGAGTTTCGTGCCGTTGGCTCTCGAGGAAGCCATCTCCGAAACTTGTCCCCTAAACGGGGAAGCATACGTCACCAACAATGAAACTTAGTTCGATGAGAAAGCCTAGGGTGTCGATTCGTATAAATCGACTTAAAAGCGTACTCTTAATGAACATATATTTTTTATCTAAAATTATTACATTCTTATTTATAACACACTCCACACTTACAGCAACGTCTGCATAGTTTTTTTTGTGTATTAATATATTTACATAAATATTTAAGAATATATATTCTACTACATTGCCAGTTTTTAAATATTTAATTATGTGCTAAAATATATTTGGGTCTTTAAATAATTTTTTGATAGAAAGTAATAAATGAATAATCCTCTAAATAGTTTCGTTAATGTCTTTCACAAGACAGGTATATTAGTCTAAACTTGATGTTCACGTGACATATAATCTACCTTGATCCTCATGAATATGAAATACTTTAAAGCAGCAGAGCTACCTGCCATAGGACAAGTAATTGACATTTATATTTATATATACTGGCATATATATACCGTGCGTTGCGAGCGCGCCATTCATATATGTATTTTATTGTTTAATTATTTTAATTATATATATATATATATATATATATATAATAATTAAAAAAAAAAAATTTAAATATAATTAAAAAAATATAATTAAAAATAATTTAATATAAAATGTTGATTTTCTATACAATAAACAATGATGTATCTCTACGCATGATATGCGAAATATATTTTTTAACGAATTTCAGTATTAAAAAGTACGAATATTGTAAAGAAAAATCTTTGTTCTGCAGGATTTATCATTTTGCGTGTACACTCTCTCTTCCCTACTTGCGCAGTAGTCGCGACTGCGATGTGCACAGCCACAATTTTTCCCAGCAATTTGTCTGGTAAACCATAACATAGATCTAAAAGGGTAAGAAAAAAATAGCAGACTATGATTTTTTTCAAAAAAAAAGAAAATAAATTGTCCTACGGTTAAAAAAGCAAGAAAAGATTCTACTTATAAAACTTTGACAAATAAATGTGAAAAAACATTAAAAGATAATGAGATAATAAGAAAAGAATATTTTATTTTGCAATACAAAATCAAGTTATTAAAATATATAATAAATGAAAAAATTAAAATTATATTAAAATTAAAATATTAGATATTAAATCTTTTATAAAAGAATATATATATATATACATATATAAAAATATATATACATATATTATTGTAAATTATAAAAGAATTTTTTTTTATATTACGTTTATAGAAGTAAGAAAAATTTGAAATTTTTGCAATACACATATATATATATATATTTATAAGACAGGAAATACGCCATTAATGAATATCGTATACATACATACATGTATATGCTATCTATCAATATTTCCGAAATTGTAATTTGAGCTATTGTGGTAAATATAATGCAATTATTCATAAATAATAATATATGTAATCAAATATTATATTACTGTTATATTGTAGAAGTATAGTATTTATAATTATATTATATAGTATTTATATTTATTTATCTTTTTTCTCAAATATTAGTTTTTGCAACGAATTTACGAAACCATACCATTGAGATACGTTCCATTCGCTATCATATAGAAAAAGATAGTCGCCTTTCTGGATATGGCCTCAGGGCCGTTTGTTTGATATTTATGGAACTTACACATAGGACGTAGGGGGGCGCATCCGGTATAATAATATCTATTTTCCGGGCAGCGATGCGGGATGAGTAAAAGTACGACGAGAAATCCAGCGGAATGGAATGGCAAGGACAACTACACGATGACGTCGATGTCGACGCGATGGTCTGTCGTAAATGTGGCCGCGTATGGTAGAAATGAAGATAAATAAAATGAAACAAAGGAAAATAGAATAGCCGAGGAACAGAGGAAAACGTGGATGCAATGTGATGGTGGTACCGAAGGTGTTACGTGAATGCAATGCCGATTGACTAAACCGGATGTATCCTCTTTCTATGTTATATGTTGGTATGGATTATATGCACATTGTCGATTGAATTGTTCACTTCCTTTTTTTATTTATGCATTAAAATATAACATAAAATAGAAAATGTAAATATAAATATTATTAAGTATATAATTACAGATATGAAATTTACTACAAATTATTTTTTGAATAAAAACGCTACTTATTTATTTATATATCATTAAATTGATATATTTATGATGTTATGTGAATGCATGTAAATGTATTTTTTTTTAATCAAAATATTTTCATAGAACAAACATAAATCGCCAAAATAATAAGTAGCTTTTCTGTATAATAGCGAATTCATACTTTTCTCATACGACACAAATATAAAATTGTTTAATGGACAATCACCGAGCATCGAACCGTGAATTCCATGAAGCTTGAATTCAACGAATAGCAAGTTCTTGATTTTCATAATCGCACATTTCATAATATAATTGCATCATCGCTATGTAAGATCGAGAAAGCAAGAAGAACGAAGCTCGAAACGCGCGCGTGGCAGAGATAGCTTAAGAATATAAAGAAGATCCAAAAAGAGCAGAGAGAGAGAGAGAGAGAGAGAGAGCAAAGACAGAGGGACAGAGAAGGTAGTCATCCATCGTATGCGAGTTTCGCTGCATTGAGCTGTCTCATGTTACGATAAAACGTGACGGTGGAAGAGAGCATAAACGAAGGTGACGGCGGGGAAAAAGGGAGGTCAATAGCTCCCACGTGCCAGAACGTGTCGCTGGAATTTAAATGTATTTTATTTAACAGGTGAAGCTCTTCGATCGCGCGCTTCAGTCATTCGGAGCTTTGAGACTTTTTCCCTCGAGGAGTCTGCTCATCGTAGCGCTCTTTTCTCCCTGTTCGACTGTCTCCCTTCCCTCGTCTTATTGAGAATACTCGTTAATTACACGCGCCTCCCTCTGATGTTCCTTCATGATTCGACTTTGCTCCGTCGGTCTCTGTTCTCTCGGTTTAAACGTTGAACTTGTCGTCTTTTCCGAATGCGAATTAAAAGGGTACAGGAAGCGGAGCCGTGTTTTCAGGTGAGACCAGCCGGAAAAGAGACGGCGGAATATTTCTGTTTAACGAGCGTCGATCGATTCTATCTGGAATACTTTGGTACGCACTTTTACATTGCTACGTTTCGCTGTGGATACGGTCTATTCAATAAATCGTTGATAAATGAAATTACGCGACGACGTTCTTTTTTTATCGTCGTTATTAATGTCCGCTATATTACTGCAAAAAAGAAAAAATTTATTAAATTTTTTGTTCTCTTTGAATTTTCTATAATAATTACACGGCACTAAATCTGTTTTAAAAGAGAGAATCGAATATGAATATTTTTCATAAAAAGAGAGTATGCCGAAGAATTGCGTTTATTATAGCCGCGCAAAGTCGGATGAATACGATAAGCGATTTTTTTGCGATATCACATAATATATTATTTACATTTCTTTTATATTTTTCAAATTGCGTAAATTCTACAGGCAGTTACATATATTGTGAAAATTTTTAGGATCAATATGATTTTTAAATGTGTTTTTCTTACTATGGAAACACGCAAGAGCTCTTTCTAACTTACTTTACTACCTGGCATTAGCATACGCGCCTTCAAATATACATAAAGCCATCGCAAAAAACGAATGTCAAGAGGTGAGATAATGGATTTGACAAGATACTCCCCGAACAACCATTATTCGGTACGTCTACGGTAGCAACAACACGATATCAGTCTTCTGAAACACCGAGTGCGAGAGAAAGGCTACTATCCATTTATTCATAGCGCTTCATAAATAAATGTATGAAAGAGCCAACGCGCGGGCAGCAGCCACTGGGCCAGCGCTCTTCTTTTTCCATCGCCGGCCGTGCTGTGTAGGTATAAAGCTACCTTTTTCGAGTTGTATACATTTATTGTGCGATAAGCAAGAAATCCAACAGGCGTACGCTTAACGTATTACAGGTGAGTTACAAGACGATCTATTTACGCGAGATTGCGCCGAACGGCCAACAGGGATTAAAAGCACGATAGAGATTGTGTGCATACGAGTTATGCATTTTACGTGCATGTCATGCGGCTGAAACTTTGAGATATAATTCATATCCGAACACGTAGCTGATATGAACCTTCGCAGAGATAGATGCCATAGTATGCTCGAACTGCCATGCGGATAACGCTTTGTTGTAGATGGCGGATTAGTATTGGGGGATGCTGAAATTTTTATATTATCTATAAAAAGTTTACAAAGAGGAGAAAATTTCTCAACTCTAATTTAATTAATTAATCAAAACGCAATAAATGCATTTTTTTTGTTGCTTTATAAAAAGAGGATATTACAATATTAATTCCGTTTAATCTGATATTTGCAGAAAGAGATAATAAATAAAGAAATGCTACTGATTGTGATTAAAAGAATGCCAGAAATAATATCATTATGTTTATTCAAGAGAGAACATCTTTTCAAACTCATTACTCATCTTGAGTAACGAATTAGAATTTTCACTATTGTAATTTCTCCAACTTTGTATGCGTGATGGCCGACGACGGAAGACAATTTCTCATTGATTGCATAAATAATTTAATTAAGAGACAAGAGGAGAGTGATCGATGAAGGAATACGAAAACAGAATCTTTTATTTCGTGATTCAGGAGTTCTCTTCAAGGACAGATTAGTCCGGAATTTCTTTTACATTCATGGAAGAACGAGACGATAGGAAGGAAACGATGTGCGAAAGAATGACAAGTATAGTAAGAGAGTAACACAAGACAGAAAACTTGCCATTGTATGCTACCTAGTTTACAATACAGGATTAAGTTGGCGACCGCGCTACCCTAAACCTACGTTTCCGTAAGCGAAACTTAAAGCTCTTGATAAGCTCTCGCGTTCTCCATTCTTCATCTTCCGAGAATGCCAAACCTTTCCCTTCCCGGGGAATTAATGCTTTGTCTCCTTTTTTATGTACAAACTCTCCCAAGATCTGCTGAAAAAATATTTTAAAGTGGCGGTGAAAGCTCCTTATCATATTCACTACGTAAAATCTCTTTTACGAGGCACTATCAGCTGCTTGCATACTTTAAGAATAAATGAAAATTCGTTTATACAGCGATTTTGTAAGTTTTATGATTCGTGTAACATATAAACTGGAAATGATAATATGCAATTATAAAATCATCACTAGCTTTTGCTCTCTGATCATATCTTACATTTATCTTAATGTAAATGATATTTTGTAACTGAGGGAATTAATATGTCAACATCGTACATTGTTCTCTTTATACAAAATAAATAATGTAACTTTACATAGACGATGTATCTTTTTGCAAAAGAAACATCGCATTCACATTCTACCCAAACTAAAAAGATTCGAAGGAATGTATCGTCATATGAAATTATTGCGAGACTCCAGAGAGAAAAATAAGCTAGAGCTAACTCAGACATAATACTTTGCGGTGGTGGCGTTACCGAAGGGTGGTTCGGCATACATGTCCAAAAGAAATAGTAGTTATACAGTATATGTGGGATAGATATAATGTTATGGTACGTTGACCACCACGGCCCATGTACCTCCTAGCCGCGCCAGTACTGCCACGCTACGTTGGATTTACTCCTCTTCCTTGCCCGCCTTTCGTCCACCCTCGTTTTTACTTCTACCAGCATACGACTATGTATACCATCCCTTTTTGTATTCTTTATTTCCTCCGTTACCGTGCAAATTGTACTCTAACAAAAATATATGCTTTAATCAGCTTATTTCCGCTTCGATAGAAAATATGGCACCCTGGCAGCACCTCTATAACTAGAACGCTTTTTGCGACGGTAATTGTGATTGCCGATACGCGTTGAATAAAGTTTCCTTTTTCGCATCGTTCCTCCTACTTTTTTAGAATTAGTGTTATTGTCATTTGATTAGAACTAACGATGCGTCGCATTTTACTGATAAACGAAATACGAATTTGCACCTTAAATGCAAAACTTTAAGGATTCAGTTTTTAGTACGAATTATTTTTTTATCATCTTATATTGTTTTTAAATATTTTCCTAAGATACTATGTATGATATCTATTTATATGCATATTGCATAAATTGATAAGATACATAATTTCCTTAGATTTTCATTTCTTTATGTATGTATGTTTCAAAATTAACATACTCTTTCTAATATATTAAAACTCATAAAATTAAATAATTTTTAATCATTAATACTTTTTAATCATATTATTTAAAAGAAATTTAATTTTAGTAAAAATTTTTAAAATTTTAAAAGGGTCGGTGCAAACTTATCATTTCTGTCTATCAGGATCGGTGTCCTGGTGTCTCTGCTTGTTCGATCTTGCTTGACACCATTGGCTGGAGTATTCGCTAGAGGCTTACGTAGTATCGGTTCGCTCACCCTCGGCGTATACGTCGCTTTAATTTGCATTCCTACGACCTTCGTAAAATAAAGGTTATCCCGGGCGCGAAGCACGTTTCGAAACTGAATCCGCTTCCCGACCCTCCAATCCCACCCCCTTTCCAACTCCTACTCACACTACACCAACGACATATCCTGCTTTCATGCTGCGAAAGGCGAACTGTTATTGCAAATAGGCGAAATCGTTCTGGCGATCCCTGCTATGGAGATATCATGCGGTTTGCAATATCGAGGTGAAACGACACGGAGGATAATTTTCCCATAGGAATCCAGCATGAACACTATCACGACATTTGAATCCGGAAAGCCGTCGAGCCGTTCTCAGGACGACCGTTTATGCTTGATGTCACGTGCGAGGATGCTGAAACCCGATTTCTGTCTCCCACGCGATGTTGTCCGCGTAAATATTAGATTTTCAAAAAGACATTTAGTATAACCTTACTTGTGTGGAAATAAAGGCGGATAGCATTATACGCTCACAATATTATTCGCGCTGTTATTTCAGAAATATATCAGATTAAATGTCTGAAAGCAATTAATTATAATTCAAAGTTTTATCGTTATATTAATCAATTATGTTAAATATATATTGAATATTGTTACTTTTTCAAAATATCTTGCAGTTTGAATTTTGTGAGATAAACTTTTCTCGCGGGAAGTCAAATTTGATATACCGGAAAGCTCGTTCCCGCGGAAAGCTCGCTGATAACGACCGCTCGTTCAGCAAACAGCGCCGAAACATCTCCCAACAATCACTCCGGCAAATTCCTAATTCCCATACATCACATTCGCGGGTATTGAAAATTCAATCAGATCCAAAAACGCGCCGCGTGAAACGATTGGTCAGCCTAGCGCGTATTTTTGACGCGTTGCACCAGAGCTAGAATATCGTGTGTGGGTGTGTGTCACGGTTTGACCAATTCATCGGGTGGTGTTAGTGGTGCGTGTATGCACGCACATGCATGCGCATTTGTCGGTGGCGTCGACACGACGACAATGACGACGATACTGTACCGGTGGCAGTGGTGGTGGAAGGCAACATGCCAAACTGTCAGACAGCTAGCAGCATACAACTCGGCTACACGTGTTCACGGGGCCCTTCTGTAACCATTGGTATGCCAATACGATGCAGCAGCTCGTCCTGCACCCCTCGGCTACCCTTTCTAGCCGAAACGCCTTACGGTTAAGCTATCTGATAACCCTTTAACGTCACTGTGACCTAGTATGCTGCGTCTGCACGCACGCGGACTTCCGGCCACCTACCGGTCTTAATTGCTTTGAGTCTTGTATACCTTTGTCCTTTCCGCCCGGTAGATAGTCGGTACTTATTGTTAGAGTAAACCAGTGTGTTGCCACGGATGTTTCCGCTTATCAACGTATGTCGTATTTATTGGCAAAATACACAAGACACTAAATAATTAAATATAAATTTTGTTACATTAATTTCACAAGTACAATTTTGCGAAATAATTAATTTGTTTTGCGCGTTTTTTTTTTTTTGCATTCTTGTTGATAATATATATGCATATAAATGCATAATACTCAAGTGTAATCCAAAGATTTTAAATGTGCTTTTAGTTTTTTACTTTATAATTTAAAAAGAAAATTATATATATATATATATATATATATATATATATATATATATATAACTTTAAATTATATCTACTAAAAATATTATTAAAGATATTTATTTATTAGGGAAAAACACTATATTTGCATATTTTGCGATGCAAAACTTTCTATCTGTTACATTTAATAAATTAAAAAATTTTATTGTATTCTGATTTTTGTAGGCAATAATTTAAAAAGCTGATAGGATATTTAAAACGTACAGATGTATTACTTACTTACTTACTTCTCGAACATGAATATATTTAGAGCAAAAAACTGCGAATAGATCGATGAATGCTCGACTTTAAGTTTTGGAGGAATCAGCTAAAATTATGAGAAACTAGGAGAGCTTTGAGAAGAGAATCAACAAAGAGGTTTGATACAGCCACCAATCACCACACAAATAATCGATCATCGCTTTTAAAACGCAAGCAATGATTTAAAAGTACATTTAAAAGGCGCGCATTTCTTTACTTTGAAACTCTTTCCGTAACCTACATGCGGATAAAAAGAAATACGCGCTTTACAGATTCTGCATAACCATAAAGTTTATTAGCATGAATTGTAGAGCACAAGTTTGAGATATATGCTAAAAGTAAGTAATTGTGAAAAGAAAACATTCCTACATCTACTACTGAATCCAGACAGTACAATATCTTTGATGTTGAAGAGAAGAAGAATAAATCCAGAAAGTATACACTTTAGAATAAAAGAAAATGAATCTTTTCATGTAGTTGTATCTTACGCAGATCCTTGCGTAAAAATAAAATTATTTGTTTTTTAAAATTATAAAAAAAAACAATGCTATGAACTAAGATATATTTATTTAATTTTAATATAATTTCAACTTCCATTTTTTCCTTTTATCAGATAAATCGTCATATACTACCATATATTTTTTACAGCACACTTTTTAATATAACAAAAGTTTTTGATTAAGAAAATATTTTTAAAGCTAATTATTATTTGAATATTTTTGTTTTATTGTACATACTTGATTATTAATTTTTGGCTATCGCGTGATTAAAAACAATATATAGAACGTTTGCTAATAATTTTACTTTTTTTTGTAGATTGCCATAGCGAATTGCTCACTTCAACAAATATCCAAGGAATCAACTGTTTCTTACCACAGAAACATAAAGGGAATTTGGAAGCTTTGATAGAGTTAGCAGCGGCCAAATACACCCGCCACGGTGAGAGGACAACGCTCGAAAGGTGCTGGAATGGCAAGAACAAGTTAGTATCGCAGGGACGAGTACAGTTATTGCTATGCATATGGTGTCCTGAACAATAAAACGGAATAGCTACGGTGCACTATAGAAAGGTATAGGGGAGAAATGGGATTTTAGACTCGGTTTTAATCGGGCTCCGGTCGAACGTGGCGGGGGCAAATTGTACTGCGAAAGCAACCCCTGTACGTTTCCCTAACTCCTCACGATCTGCCCCCGGTTCCCTCACAATTTCCCTCTACCTCCCACTATTTCCCGAAATTCTCAGTCTCACTCTTCACATTTCGATCCTGTTCACTCGCGCCCACCCTTTTACACGTCGACGCAGAGAATCTACCGATAGGCAAAGGCACACATGCGTTCACCCACGTACAATGCGTACGTTTGTGCATCTGACGATGTCGCGCTTGTTCTTCTTGCGCGTCATTCAATAGAAAAGGTTAAGGTAAAGCGAGAGTGGGGCTCTCCCCGCTTCTCTTTAGAAGCGAAGTTAAAGGGAGCCAAGCGGATACAGGGTTAGGCGCCGGATTGTATCTATTCGAGCACGAAACGGTTTACATTTACTAAAAGTTTCCAATTGCACGGAGCGCGCCGGATATCCACTCTACTTTCCTCTCCTTCAGAGACGTCATTTTACTGCTGGTGATAGTCGGAGAGGTGCAAGCAAGAACGGTGGCCGCTATCTCTATCTCTTCCGCACCCGTGTCCGTCTCTCGTTCGCGTTCAACGATTTCAAAGTCGTAGCAGAGAATCGTTTCGCAAATCCTTGGAGGAGGCGCATCGAGGCCGCTTCGTACATCGGCACTTCGATCTCACTTGGTATCGCTCCTGCTCGACTTTGTCTCTTTCTGTCGTTATCTATAATGGATTTTCGTTGTTCTTCAGCAAACTACGAAAATCTTATCGGCTGCTTAAACTCATAGCCACATCATATAATTACACACATACAAAGCATTCTATGAAATTGCGTCGCTTAGTGTGAATCTTTCTTGTGAAGATTTAAAAGTGGTAATATCATCAGTGTTTTCGTAAACTTGATAATTATCAGTTCCAAATGCTCGTCGAATAATATAGTAAACTTTCTCAGAGAAAGAGAGAGACAAATAATTAACGTATAATTAATTTATATATATAATATTTGATTTTTGAAATAAATACATTTGCCGTAGAGAAAGAAAACGCGTTAAAATGGAAAATGAAAAGGAAACTGTTAAAATTGGAGGGTCATATCGTGTCGGAAAAAAGTAAGCATCGATAAAAGCCAAAAAGATATGACAGCTGGATCGGGGGTTACTAAAATGAAAGTGTATAAGGGGAGGAGAGACGACAAGGGGATGGATTTTTCGGTGGAACATGTGAGAAAAACAAAAAAAAAGAGAGAAAGTGAGAAAGGGAGAGGAGAGGGAAGGAGAAAGAGCGACGAACTGGTTACAAAGTTGCGAATTAAAAACACAAAGAAAGACGAGTCGGACGAGAAGAGGGGAGTGAATGTCGGCCAGGGAAGGGTAGATTTGAGACAAAGGGTGCCGCGGGAACAATGGCTTGTAATCTCGAGTCCTTAGAATAGCCCTGTCCTGCGCTACTCCGTTCAGCATGCCTTTCGCCCTCCAACCCCCTATCGAAACCACGGCGCACGATTTTCGGTTCCCTCCGCCTGCCCAACGAGCAGCTTGTCAGATCTGGCCGAGTACAATGAGCGGGTTAAACGAATCAATTTTTGCGCGACTCTACTCGGAAATTCCATTTCCGTGAGCGACATCCGACTCAGGAGATGCAGGGAGATAAAAGACGCGGATAGCCCCGACGATGAGATCGTGGGGGAGGCGACGGGTGGGTTGGAGTCGTAAAAAGGTAAAGAGATTCCGTGGCCGCGATCGTATTTCCGCGAAAGGACGTTGTGAAGAAGTGTTTCGAAAGGTGGCAGAAAAATAAGAAGCTTACACGGTATTAACGCCGCGCTTTCTACCTGCCGGCGAGAAAAAGAATGTATCGAATGATTGAGTTTGAAAATCTTTGTATTAATGCGATACAAGTTTTATTGGTACGTCCTATTTGCAATAATAATTTATTAACCAAAGGATAACCGCAATCGTAACTAAATAAATCAAGTAATATTATGTTTATATATGTATGTGTGCGTAAATTTTTAACATTTGAAATATCTGTAATTGGAAAATACAATATTATTAATTATTACATATAATATTAATGTAATGTTGTTAAAAATATTATAAAATGCGCCATTTATATATTTATATAGAATTTTTATAAATGATAATATAGAAAAATTGTGATATCCCTTACAATATTGATTTTAGCGTAAGAGTTTTTCTTTTATATCTCGTGGAGTGCTACATAGAAGTCTAGATAAAAAGCCGGAAATGCTAAAAGATCTATCTCTTTAAAATATATTTAAAATTAATTTAATATATATAAAATTTTATATTCTGTCTATATATAATTTGTTATTATTTTAATTATTACAATTAATAATTGATTAACTTTTGATAGATATGAAACTATATCGCGACAATAATGAAGTGCACATCTCGTATAATTGTTGCGCGATCGGAAGTGTCGTGCAAAGTGTCTCGCCATCGTTACATATATTATATGTATACGATTAATTTTAATTAATCGTGTTTTCGAGAATAATTGTGAATGCCACGAGAAAACAAGAAAAGAAGAGCAAAAGAAGAAAAGAAAGTTTGAACGATGGACGGACTAACAATGTGCGGTAAGTAATTTATAAATTATTTATCATTTATATCATGTTTAAAATAGACATACATATTGCATGTTCTTTTTTTTCATTTCTTCGATATAATATTGTATATGTGTGTTCTTTCGAATTGGAAGAGGTTTTAATTATTAACAGCGTTAATGAATTCTTTCACATTTATATGATCGCCCGGTGATTATTGTACTATCAGGTTTTCGCAAGATATCATACGAAAAATCGCATATTTCTTGTATGGATTATGATAATCATACTAAATGACTGTTACAGTTTCAAGTTGTTAAATGTAAATTATGTTTGGGAAAATATTAATGCATTTACGTAATATATACGAGGCAAGTTCAATAGTTACAGAAACGGTAATCAAAGAAGAAGAATATTGTCAAACTTTCGCTATACCGCGTTATCGTGTTACCTTAGCTTCTCAGTCTCCGTTCCTGCCTTACTACTCATTGCCTCACACCATCGCCCTCTTTCCCCGTTTTACATCTTCTTCGCAGTCCATCCACAAAGAAGAACTTCCGTGGATTACCATCTCGTCGCGGTTCTTGTTAATATTTATTAGATGCCTAGTGTTGGAAGGCTGCGCGGATCGAGGGGATTGCATCGTGTAAGGGGATAACTAAAACTTTCGTACTTCAACTCTGCGTCTTTTCAATGAGAAAGTGATTACGGACAAAAATAAAAAGAATGGTACAGGAATAGAGTCTCTCGGATTTCAATCCGCGAACACGGTACCATTAGAATATTTAATGACTTATACACGTTATACACAATTGCGATAATCATTAGACAACCAATTCTTCTATTTTTAATTAAAAAATCGCGTTAAAAAATCTTGGGTACGATTGATTGATTTAAATATCACATTTGACTGAAAATACTGCAAATCAGAAATATAGCATTCATCATTCAAATATGATACAAGAGATGAAATTTTACGTATATAATAAAACGTCTAAAGCAGATTACGTACTTTAAATTAAATAAGTATCTCATAATTTAACTAATTGCAATGCTAATATCTTTTACCTCAATTCAATTAATTTTTGCCGAAACGCGGAAGTAAAATGTTAAAACTCTCAGTCGATGAACTCCGCATTCTCCCATTATTAATGCAAATAACGTCACGAAACGTATCTGTATGCATACGTATACTCGAACGGTGGCGATGGATTGCAATGTACCGGTTCTCAGATAGCGCAGCAGGGGGGCCGCCGCGATGGTCGACGGCTCCCGGTTTGCATTTCACAGCAGATATACGGTTATCTTGTACACGTCCGTGACAAAGCCCGTACGTTCTGGTTAAGCGCTATCTAACCCCGCACCCTCGAACGTCCCCCCAATCTGTGTCCGTATTAATTACGGTACTCATTAAGATATCCGGTAATTCGTGGCGAGGCTGCACCGCCGGCGTTTGCCACACGTTGCGGCCTCAGCCGAGCACGAGCACATCGCAAACCGGCGAGCCGCGACGTTGGCACGGCGTGCTCTCTCTCCATCGTGCAAGCACACGTAGAAACGGTCCCGGTATTAATTTAGCAAGAGCGTAATTTTCGTTAATTAATTGATAGATTGTCAACCGAGATAGGCAGGTAGAACCGCGCGCAGTGCATGTTGGCGTAGTCCGCGAAGCGACTATGTATACGGCGAGGTCTAGCGGAGAATGGAATGGAAAAGCTGATGGGGAATGGGGGATGGGTTCTCTCGGTCTACGTGGCGAATTACTGTATGCGATCATCTACGGATTAATTAAATTCGATGTAAACGCGCGCGCGCGGCACGTTGTACGGCTGTAGCGGGAAAATTTGCAGTAAACGATGATTCGTACACGCGCATCGATCGCGTGCAACTTCCTGTGATTACCAATGTTTATTATATCTATGTCGACAGAATGTTAATGCGTTTACGATGAGAATGCTCTTTTGTTTCGACAAGAGATATATAAAAAAATTTGTACAAATTAGTACACGTTTCAAAAAATGAAATAATTAATTATAAATATCAGACAGTTTTGCTACTTTGAAAGAAAAATAGAGATAATCCAAAGAAAGATTTCATCGAGAAATTTTATCGCTATGTCAGTTGAAAATTCTGTGAACCGTTTGAATGCAGCATTTTTCTGAATATTAAATATAAATCATCTCAACAAATATAATATATTAAAACAAGCTAGTAATAGATAGAATAACGCAAAGGCATGATTTATTAATTTATATTACGTACATGAATCGACATAATATGTAGTGATTAAGAAGCAGTGGTCAATAAATAACTCTTTATCGTTCACGTATCGTTACAAGAGCTAAAAATAAAATTAATTTCACGGAATAATTTAAAGCATAGAAATAGCGCGCCTGATGAAAATTGCTCGATGCTTTATTTAAAGTTTCGTAACCACACTGTACGCCAATTTTCTACCATGCTGCCAGTACGCCTGATCGATGATGCAGGAACGACATTAATAAGCACCCACGGCACACTGTGTACATGACGTATAATAATCTCGATGAATACTGTCGGGTCACATGCGAGAGTCACAAAAGCGGCCTAAATTTAGTATGCGATGACATGTTTCGAGTTTTACGAGGCTAGATTGTCGGTGCACCAAAGTCTTACAATGCATTAACCGATTTTCGATTATGCATTAAGCTATTTGCATTTGTATTGGCAAGATTCGCTATCGGAATTTAATCACGCGAAATCATTTGCGCACGCGTGCTCGTATACGCGATATTTGAACATGTATATATATATATATATATACACACACACGCGCGTGCGGTTTTCAGGATGACGGCTATACGGGCATACAAATCATAGGCACACTCCCATCGTTAGCGAAAAAGTAATTGATTACTTTTAGCCGGTGCATTTTGGTAACGCGAAATCGGCTTTCTCATTCGCGGTATGAAAAATGGTCGAGTTAACGAAGTTGAACGATCCGGCTTGCGGCGGTGGAAGAGAAGACAAACCGACTTTTCGGCATTCCCGTGAACTAGAAGTCACGACATCATATTACGACATCAGTACCTCCTTTTGTTAAATCTGCGACACTTTAAAGTCTTTGTGCATTTTGCTCGCATATTTGCCATCTTGTCAACATTTACTCTTTTTTTCTCGGCGCGTTTTATTTAATTAATTAACTCTGATAAAAAGAGTACGTTTACGTTTTTTTGCACTCATACAAATATATTTCGTAGTTTTACGTTATGTACCGTGAGTAACTGAGCGGGAATTAAAATAAATTAAACGACTATATTTTTTGTTTGCATTTATATTATTCTTTATTTTTCTTATGACATGTTGCAACTGCTTGTTTTAGAAACTAAGTTGATGGGCTATACATTTGTTTGCTACTTATCGCGTTACTTCTTTTATTTTTGTTTTTTCATTTTATTTTTATCTTTCTCTCATTTCTAATTTAATCTCCTTCCTCCTTTTCATTTCTCCCTTCTTTCTTGCTTTCGTCTATTTTGCAGATACTCTAACATTTTCATTACTTCCGCCTTTCTCCACTACAGATTTCTCTTCCATAACCACACATGAACCCTTCTCGCATCCCTTGCACCTCCCGGGACTACGGATGGCGGGCGCTTAAATTCATAAGAGCCGTGAAATGCGGTGCGAATTTGCGATGTGCTAAAGTTAATTCTTGTCGGTTTTAAAGAGGATTACATAAGTTGACCGCACTTGGACCATCTTTGGGATAACACGAAATGTGCTTTCCCCTATTCATATATTATAAGAAAAAAATTCCACCGGCACAAAACTTATAATATATAATATACAAAGATAATATTACGTATTAATTGAATAAATAAAATAGAAAAACATAAAAGAATAAATAAAATAATAAAACATATATAAATGTGAAATTTATAATTATTTCTGCGCAATTTACTCGGATTCAATCAAATTTGTAAATAACAAAAATGTACGATAGAAAGAATCTTTTTATTTTAAATTATCTAAATGTAATTTTTTATGTATATCAATATTTTTTATTAAATTTTTATTATAATATTTTATATAATATTATATATATTTTATATATATATATATATATATATATATATATATTGTATATAATATTATATATATATATATATCTGTGCGATATATAAACTCGTTGCTTGATTTATGATTTAATCACATGAAATATTATTATATCGCTGGAGCAATTAAATTTTGCAACAATTCTTGCTACATACCTCCCTCCATAACCATAAACCACGCAGAATTTCAAATTCTGGTTGATTATTAGCAGATGCGACACCTCCACTCGTCCTGGCTTTCCCAGATTTACTCATCCTCCTCAACTCCTTCTCGTCACCCCTGGCCGCATCGTGCGCTGATGTATGATTTAATGCTGGTTTCGAGAGTAGACCAAGCAGAGCGCAAAGCGAGTAGACTGGCAGTGGTATAGAGAGAAGGTGGGCCTTAGGGTGGTTGGGGGATGGTATAAGGGTTTGCACGGTGTAGTGTTGCAGTGAGCTCATTAATTTACTAGCAAGCGCCAAAGGGTGGCTTAACAAGGCGCTACGTCCCATTTTATTAGGTAAAATTGAAGACACGCTCCAGGAGACCTTTCTGTTGCGCGGTAGGATAACGTATCTTCGTAAACTAAAGAATTTTTCGCGGGGTTTATAATAATTGAAGTGATGATTTAAATTAAATGTGCTGTGTGTATGTATTTCGATATTTATTACATCACAGAATGATATTTTTCAGATAAACGTAAATTTTGTATTAATAAATAATTGATTAATTTTAAAATTTCAATAATGTATAACAAAATATATATTCGTAATAAATTTAAATTTGATGTAAGAGATATTTGCAAATTATATTAAAGTTTCAACTTGAGAGCATGCAGTTAAATATAATTCTATTATGTATACCGATGTGTGTCATCACTCGATTCTTGACATGGTTAATTAACTCGGCTGATATTCCGTGGAAGGAAGTACTCGTAACACGCTTTAGTGCCAAAAGATAAATAGGTATAGGGTTAATGTACGTCTTCGGTTTCCTTCCGCGAGGAAGATCTCTCGGTTGCTGAGCAAAATAACAAGATTCCCGTATTTATCCTCGGCTTAAGAGGACTCGAGCCTTCGTCACATTCTCGTGTCTATGGCAATTTCTCAAGAGATTTTCCTATCTTATCTATTCTCCATTCGTTCTCTTGTATCTCGTGGTCTATTTGTCACGTTGCAACAATCAGGCATTTTTTATTCGTTAAAAATCTATTATGACTTTTTAAGTATTTGTATAGGATTTCCTATTCCTTATTTGTAATAATTCATAGATATGTACAAGTAGATAACTTTACATAATTGATAAGTTCAGCCGTAAAAAGTTTCTTGATCTTCTTACACGCCTTCCTTTATGATCTATTCATTCGTTAGAACGTATTAATCTGAATGATTACTAGGGTATGTGCCGAAAAATATAAATCGTTGCATCAAAGCACGCTTTGTGTGTTTTCGGGCAATTAAACATTTCCATTTTCAATTTCTCGTTGGCGTCGAATGCCCGGGTTCGATCGGTGGTTAGCCTGTGGCTGACGATCGTTGATTCGTTTATCGCTTATCTCTCTTTCTCTCGCTCTCTCATTTCTCTTTTCTACCTCTTTGTTGCTTCAATTTTTTTCGTGGTTTTCCATTTCATGCAACCTCCCTTCATCCTCGTTCCATCGACAACCCTACCATTCGAATCACCCTCGAGAATCGAACGGATACCAAGCAATTATTTAACGCTGCGTACTGTGGCTTTGGTTTGTCTCGTTGAAATACGGCAGAATCCCGCCTATCGAAACGCCTCTTGTACGAGGTGACAGTTTCATCGATTATCCTATTATCATCGAACACTGAAAGCCAACTGTATACTGATGAAATAAATTTGGACTTGGCTAACGATTATCTGATTATTGTGTAGAGATCCTGTGTGTTAATGCATTCAAGAAATTATAATTTTGACGTGTTTACATATTGCTGCTCATTATTTAACATTATGTATGTTGCCAGTGTTACATTAAAATAATCCAAATAATTTTAAATATTTGTTATCAATATCTAAAAATAAAAAATCATGGAAAGTTATATATTGTATATTTAGAGAGAACTCATTTTCTTTTATTATACATATATTTTGCACATTTTATCTTAAATACAATTAATAAGTATTGAAAAATACATAAGAAAATCTTTATTTAATTATTACAGATAATTTATAAAATTTTAATTTATATTGAAAGAAGTATATTATTGTGATAAATTATTTTCGTTTTTTTTTAACGAATCATTTTAGTGAATCAGAATGATGTATTGATAATTTTTGCAGAAAATAATAATGAGTAAAAAAAAAATACGATAACGCTTATCTTCAAACTGTATATATATATATATATAGTATGTGAGATAGTTTTCGAATAGCCAGTTTCTAGTACAACGCGCATGATATTGCGTTAGGACCAACTTGGGAGCAAGCAGGTGCTCTAGCTTCTCTCACGGGAGATATCGCATCCTCGCAAACCAGAAAATATGTCTCGTAGACAAACGTTAGCTGCGACGCAGAAAACTCGTAAACGGATAAATTGTATGACGGAAATACGATTGTTCCGAAAGACTGAACGGATTAACCGTATGAATCTGTGCATTATTTCTTTCTTTATTTAAAAAATCCATCATGCATAACAATTATAATTTAAAATAAATGAAATAGAGTGTGACAAAAAAATATTTTACATTATCAAGATAAATATTTCAGCTGATAAAATGCAAAGATCTTAGAAATCCAATGCTTATTATGTAAATTAATTTCTCTAAATATCTAAGAAATTTGAATAAATTAATGAAACCAAATTTTAAATCAATATAATAACTTTCCATAGAACTGTTTAGAAATTATTTAGAAATTAATATTGTGGCTCTTGTACTTTGCCTTTGTTGCTTAAGAGCATCGCATAGCCTTCGTAATTATAGTTATAATTACGTTTTTTATCTTAACAATTTGTACTTCTCATGTATGCATATGGCTAGTAATATTTATTTTCATAATATGTTGAAATTAATATAATGGATTTCTATCATCGAAACTGATATATATTATACAATATATTATATATAGATATATAATACAATGACCGACGCAATTGGGGCATATATATCATCGTTATTATACTCTAATTACTCGTGCTCGGTTACGTTGGTTAGTAACTATGGGAGCTATGTAACTTTTAGAAGCAACGATAGCTGCTGCTCGATTCAAAATTCAGAAAAACATTGCAAAAGAGACATATAATATATTATATTACTGTAAAATATTTTTGTAAAATAGCTTTTACAGTTTCAAATATCAATAATACACGTGAGATATATGTAGGAGAGTTTGATTTGATAAAGATTACTGTTTTAATTTGCCTTTTTTAGCGTATTTTATAAAACTATTTTGATACTTTTATGCGTATTTATCGAGATGAAAATTTCCACTCGTAATAAAAGACGAGTCAATTGTTTTATAATTTTGGCAAGACTGACTTCTCAAATATTGTAGTATGTTATATGTATAATCACCACTTTACGCTTATATTATATTGATAATGATATTTATTTAGAATATTCAAATTGACAATCTTGATATACAAGCGCGCGCACATAAACGTACAATATAATAAAATATCACTGTCTGGAATCATTTCAACGGACACACAACCTACATACAAACCTTTTATCATGCACCGAGTTATATGTAAATATGCAAATACAATGCGAGCGAATATTTTATACGCGGCGAGCACTTGGCAGAAAGAGCGGTCACGCCAAAAGAAAACTCGAGTGAGGCAAAGGCGACGGAGAGAAGGGTGGTAACCGGCAGGTCGAGAGAAAAAGGAAAAAAAGAGAGAAAAGAACGAGCAAAGCTCGGACGGCTCTGCCTGTCGGGCCGGCATCGCATTGCACGCGGGATTAAAAACCTCAGCAAGAAATATAGCCACTGCGAAAGCTCTCATTTGCAATCTACTCCCATCGTCCTCAGCTGTCGCTACTTTTCCGCGACAAGGCGATGGGAACGGGATGCCGAAGGGATGTAAAGGATAACACGGTGAAAATCCGCGGTTCTCTGCAGTGGTCGACGCGAGATGATACGTTACAAGGATACACCTGCGATCACAAGAAACGGCTTAATGTAAGACTCACCAAACAACTGCGTTTCTCGATTTTTGCGGAAAACCGGTTCACTATATTTTTTACTTTATTGGCAAATACATGTTTCTATGTGTGAGGAAAAAATGTTATATTATATACATATAAATTTATAATACTAACATTAAACATAACAGTTTCATATTTTATCTAAAGCCTGTTTTAATATAGCTAGTATTATCACAATTTTTTCCGCTCTTCAGTTTTCCTTAATATTGCCCCGTATCGTAGAAAAGCGAATAATAGCAGACATTTACCTCTCTAAAAAGATTTCGGATTCATGTCTATGGAAAATGTTAAAGCATCTTCACGATCCATCCGCGAATTCAGCGAATGGCTTTACACGCACGGATACCTCTCTTCCATGATCTTTATTTTTATTCCATCCCTACTCTTTTATTTTCTTTTGTTCGTTCACGTCTCACCTGAGATCCAGCTGCCCATGAAAGGGGTTCGAGGGCAGATATCGACTCTGGACGAGGGTCTGCATGTTGTTGCAGAGAGATCGACCGGTGGAATAGCGCGGAAAGGGCGCGGAGAAGGTGGGGGTTAACGACCCCGATAGTCGCGGCAGAACGTGCGTGAGCCCTCGCACGACTGATTACGAGTGAGCGACCCTTTGACGATCACGATCGGCCAACTCGATGCACGAGAGAAGGTGAGAGCGACAGAGAAAGTAAACGGAGGCGGCGGCAACACAAGAGAGCAAGTATATGTGATCGATCGGACCATGAGCGGCGAAGAGAGCATCGCCTTAGGGGCCCCACCGGAATGAAGGGGTTAGTTATACCGATGCGCGATACGCGGCTACTATCATGTATCAGCGTCAATAAATCACCGGATGTAGGTACTCCGATGTGGACACGTTAGGAAAAGCGTCGCATTAATGTTTTTTTGCTATGCGACCATATGGAAACGATTACGCGAAGATTTATTCGCGGAAGATGAGACGCGAATACGGATGCTCTATTGACGTGAAATATCGTGGAAGAAAATTATATGCACAATTTAAAGATAGTTTGACGACTTCTTGGATTATTTATTAGATTATCATACATATCATTCTGATTTTTATGTATTGTGATATTGCAACAAAACATAAACAATAATATATATATATATCGATCTTTTTAAACTTTTAAAGAAATACGAAATTTACCGTAGCAGAATGCTATTACTGTTTCTAAACTTTAAATATTAGGTTAAAAGATATTAATCATTTAACTAAAGTTTATAATAAAATTTACAAGAAAATATATGTGATTAAATATAAAATACTTGTTAAGGTATTTAATGTTTATTGCAGAATTCAAGTATGCTGTTAATCACAGTCGAATTATGTTGCATACGTAAATGAATCCTTTCTTTCAACGGCGTAAATAAATCATAGAATATACCATACTACAACATTGGGCATTATATATGTGCTGTTATTTATGCTACGCTTCTAATTGCGAGCGCATTGTGCTTGCATTAGTGAATAGTAAAACTTTTGCGTTCGTGAATAATTTTTTTTTTTTTATGTATATTGCATATATATCCGCGATTTTTTTTATAACAAATTATACATATTTTTCAAAAAGCTGAATATTTGATTACAAGATATATTATACATATTATAATATAATAATATCAGAGCTAACAGTATTAATTAATTCATATCATTTCAATTTTTTATATAATTTGCACAGGCTATGAAAAAAATGCAAATATTATGTCAAATTAATTTTTGATAAGTTTTATTATTTTTTGTGTGCGTTAAGAATTAAAAAAAAAAATCTTTAAAAATATTTTTATAAAATAGAAAATGGATATTGAAGATATACTTAAGCAATCGTCGCTGTCGTATTTCGATTCATTGATATTTCAAGCTTCCTTCCTTGATTTGATAATGGGTAAGTGGTGCGGGGAATCGGATGGTGGTCAGTAACTAGGCGTAACAAGAGCACCGAATCGCCAGCGTCAGGCGGTATATAGTATTCCTGTGGACCCTTGAATTCGTATTTATGTTTGTACCCGCCGTTTGGCAGCGGCGGCGGCGGCGGTGGCAGCGGTAGCGAGAGTCTCGCGGAATTGAAATGCAAATAGTGGGATCCCGGATGCAAATTCCGGTTGCACGGGGTAACGCCAGCCAGCCATCCTGAACGAATGAGCGGACCAACGAGTGAGCGAGTGAGCGAGCGAACGAACGAACGAACGAACGAACGAACGAACGAACGAACGAACGAACGAAACACGGCCCGGCACGGTACAGGCACGGATCAGTTCAGAACGGAACCAAAAGGAACGGAACCCGGAGTGGACCGCGGATAGAATGGAGCTGAGCGAGGTAGAGGGTGAGCGATGAGTACGGCTGAAGAAGAAAGACAAAAAATTGATTGCAATTCGGCGCCACTCTCGGCTTGCCCGAGATAAAAGTAATGCGTTTCGTGCATAACGAGTCGCTCCATCGCTCTGCCGCCACCGTCCCAACGCCCACTTCCACCCTTCAACCCTCGTATGTTGCCCACGTTCTTTCCCCTCCCGACCTCTTTTAGTCGGCGCCGTTTTGTTTTCTGCTGCTTTCTCCGCCTCGTAATTTTTTTTTCTTTTTTTCTTGTTTCGTTAAACTACCATGCGAAGCAGATATACGTCATACGACGTCGATTGCAACTTAACAAACAGTTGCAAGCGCTTTATGCAATTAAAAAAAAATTTTCTATTACATTATAATGAAGATAAGTCCCGATGAATATATAATGAATATTAATTACAGAAAAAGAACTACCGCATGCGTATGAGATATGTTTGTGTCGAGTTTAACGTTTATGTAGAGATTTTTGTATCGATATATCAGCTAGTATACTACTTAATTTATACATATAATTAGAGTAGATTATTATAGATGGGAAACTGTTGCAAATATGCCAAGAGTACGAGGCTTATTAAAAGATCTACTAATCGACTAATGACTTTAGTCAAAACGTTTAGTAATCTACTTACAAACCTCTTTGGCTTAAACAGAATTGGGGGATCAATACTTTATAATTATATTAAGTGGAGTTGTCGGAGACGACACCATCGTTGCATCGCTTATTTCGAAGGTAGAAGTATCATTGCATCGGAATGGACGGCTAACGGGAAATAATTGGACACTCGTAGTTATCAAGCAGCCAAGCATATCCGTTATTCTCTGAATGGCTAAGGATCGGTTGTCAGTATTAGCGAGATATCGTCCAGATATCTACCTACTTGGATACACGGAACACATCAATTTTCTGTCACGTTTACTATGTTGATCGAATTACCGATCACGCACGACGTACTTCGTAGCATGGTATTGCTCGATGGACATTGGAATTTAAGCATGCTGTTTAACATAACTGACAGTATCATGTGTCAGTTTTGCTTAAAATTATCTTTATCCGAAGCTTTATCCGACAGATTTATATAATAATCTCCTGTATGTGGAAAATCTTAATTTGTTTTCTAATAAAATCTCGTTTAGAATTAATTAAAAAACTTAGCTTATCTAACTTTATTAAAAATGTTATCAGATAAATAAAAAATATCTAATAAAAAGACCACTCTGTACATACAATATATTAATTCATATAAAATTTATTTTTTTCTTTTTTCAAGTTTTACTCTCAAAAGTAAGAGTGTAATCTGTTTTAGTTTTTATACTGATAAATACAAATAATATTAAATAAAATTTAAATAAATATTAAATAAATTATTAAATAAAATTATATATATTAGATCATAGTTTTGTTTTTTTCAACCGTTTGTTACTTTTTTTTTCTTGGAAGATCGTTGATTTAAATTTCGAAAATCGAGGTCGGTCAGACGTTTCCTGTCAGACGGCGCGCCCTACGTATATAAAGCTTCTACTGATCAGTTTCACGCGATGATATCGTCTTTTACGAAAGTCACGTACAAACGTTAGGAGTTATTGGAGCGAATAAACCGTTATTAACTTATTCCAGACAAGATTAGTGCAGTCAAATTAGACTGTATACATATATTTACATACATTAATGTAACCTTATTTCTGTAATCTATTTTTCAAAAGGCGATATGTTTAACGAAGTGATATGTTCGGTTATATTAAAATTTGACGATTTGAGTCTTTCGAGAAATTTTTTTAATTAGACGTGCAAACTTGATGGCGATGTGTCGCTTTATATATACGGATTAGCGCTAGTACAAGGATTGTTTTACAGTAAGGTACTGTTAGACAGAACGGTATACGGGCAATAATACGAGAATTAGCATTGAGACGTGCGATGAAAGTATCATCGATTACATCGAAATTAATATTTAAAAGCGGAAAATTTGCGAATGACGAGAAGCTCAGGACGCGAAGCTAACTGTGGACTGTTCACGAGAGCTATACATAATATAAGTCTCGTACACGTGTGTGCCCTCGTTACCGGATGCAAACGATCCATGTGCGGGAGCATGAGCGAGGAGGAGAACGCGGATTGGATTGGTGAACGAAAGAAAGAGAAATATCGTTGAAAAGAACGCGGGGGAGGTTGGTGACAGGGGTAGGGGATGAGCAGGGAAGGGGCCTCTCGGCGTGGCTGAACCCTCGCTGCTAAATGTAAATGTCCGGCATTTGTTACTTTGCGTGTATGACCCGCTGCTGTTTGTTTGTATCCGCGGTACACGGGAGTGCCACGGTCCCGGAGATGCAAAGAGGAAATAGAGGAAGCGGAGAAAGGGCAAGCACCGCCAACGCGCGACGTAGTGCTATTTGGCGTGGTTTTTGCCCCTGCTTTTGGTGCACATTGCTCTTTTTTTTCCTTTTTATTTTTGCTCCCCCGCGTCCGCGCTCTACGTAAGCCGCGCCGCTTGGGCACACGCTCATTTGTAAAATTTTATGATGGCCCCCGCTGCGCGTTGTATCCATTATGTTGTATGCATTACGGTCCGTGTGCGGCCGTTCTTTTTTACGAATTTCGTTTTAATTACTGGCTCATCCGGCTGGTGTACCCTTCGGCTCGCACACACGATCGCGCGGCTGAGAGAGAGAAAGGGAGAAAGCTTTAAATGACTTTGCACATTGATCTGAGAATATTACCGCGTATTGAAATCATAAAAAATTGCACGACGCATCTCGCGGGCAAAATCGAACGCGATTCTGATTTTCTCCGCGCTCGTCGTTAAACTACGTGCGAGATAGGGTGCGATAAACGGCGAATGGATGGAAGGTCGAAACAGGGACATTAAAAATACAAAGGCTTGTAAAATTTATTCTACCGGTCAAAGGTGCGCCGGGTTTAACGAGTTTCGAGTTCAATATAATTAAAAATAAGACGAAAGCAATTTAATCGAGTTCCGACGTATCGTATGTGTTTGAAATTTCTGATCAAATCTTTCTGATAATAACTGAAATAATGTAAGATGAAATAATAATTAACAATTATTAACAATTTAAAATAAAATGTTGCACGTATTAATCTACAATGAATTTAGCCATCTTTTCTACATATTTGTATTTTTTCCTGCGCTTTGTATTATTGCGTGTGTGTGTGAGAAAATTGAATATTCTATTTTTTCTTATATTTCAATATAGATTCTATACAAAAAGCGCTTATGCAAAATAACAAACAATGCAAATATTGTCATATATTTACCGCACATCTTATATTCTCTTCAATCACAATTAAATAAATTAATTACATTTGCGCAAAGAAATTGTTTGATATAATAATAATGTCTAAATGTTTTCTATTCTTTTATAAGCCAAATTTTTATTTAATTAACTTTTACGATCCTTGAAAAAAATATCTATATTAACCCATTGAAGATATTAAATTTAGTTTTCCACAACAAATCAATAAATATCTAAAGAGCTCACATAGTAATTGATTTCTACAATATATGACAGTGCTTACTGACGATACATCAATCTAAAGTTTTTAAATAAAATAGAGCAACAAGTTTCGATATTTGTTCGCACCCTGCAACGGCCGAGTTTATTCGACAATAGACGACAGCTTGAGCTAATAATGTTTCTCCCTCTGAGTAAATAGAACAGAGTTTGAAATCAGAAATGCGAAAGATTGCCTCGTGCGCGCTCTCCGACTTTTTCTTAGCATTGTATTACCTTTCCTCTACTTTGTTCGCTTCGCCAGTCTCTTTAACCCGGTAAGAAGAGAGCATTGTGCAGAAAAGTTCCGCGCGCGCGCCGGAGCGTGGCACCGACTGCCATACTTGTGTGAGACCGCCACTCTTTTGATATTTCAACGTAGTAGACGAATGGCGTGTCGTAATGAAATCATCTCCAGTACTTTGATCTTCTCCCCGTACGGCGCATCCCCTAGCCATCACCGGTAACCTCCGCGTCGCTTTCCCTTGAAAACACGAGGCCACCCCCGCACACCACCCTCGCGAATGTCCCACTCAGTCGGCGCACCGGCTTTACTAGCACCCTCCATCCGTGTCCCCTCTTCACGTTATCTCCTCGGGGACAGGTAGGCAGGCAGGCAGGCAGGCAGGCACACGGTTCGACGTATATACCACTCATAATGAGTTCCTTCTGCATCTTTTTTGCCGCAACACATTTTTACCACGCGGAAAGCAATTTTGTAATTATGACAAGTACCGACCGATTATCTTCTGTCGGATGCGTTTTTGTTACTTTCTTCATTACGTTTGCTGACCAACTCATAATTATCTTTCTGCACGATATTTCCCGTCCAACGGTGCTAATAAAAGTCGGCAGGAAAATGACACATAGGGTAGCAAGAATTCATGTACGGCGCGATATCGTGGGATCGTGGGATATTTTCTTCGCGCGAAAAACGGCGATAGATGGTGACGACGGTGAATGTTGGAGCTGTGGAGTCGGAGACAGGCAATGAGAAGGACATGAGAAGAAAAAAACTAAAGATATGTATCTTAAAATAATATGCACAGCCTAATAAATATTTCTTCTTCTCTGTACGGCAACAAATAAAAATGCCACTAACCAAAAAATAATTTAACGGTATGATTAACTAAAAATATCAAAAATGCAGTTATTTTTATTTGTATTTTTGCATATTATTTTCTGATAATAACATCTAGTAACGTACTTAATGAGTTTGCTTTCCTAAAGTTTCTTATTAATCTTCCAACTTACTAGCATAATGAAGCGTATTTATCAGGAATCAATAATTTAATTAATAAGGTGATAGTTATATAACTTAAACTGGAAGATTTAAATATAAAAGTTTGATAATACGTTTAGTTACGTTTTAATATGTTTATACAAAGTTGTAATTAATATTCCTAAATTATCGACATTACTATCTAAAAAATAATTATTTAACAACTTACGTCATTTATTAATTATGACATACAGTTCTGCCATTTATCATTATTCGTGAGCGAAAATTTAATACGTTATTTTTTTTCGATTACATATTTTGAATTATTATGCACGGCTAAAAAAAAAAAGAGATTAAAATATACAATACTAAAGGAGATTGTTTATGCATGCGAAAAGAAAGCGATAATACATGAAAAGGAATATAACACACATACAAAATAATATTTATTACAGTGGACAGTAACGATGATCAATACGCGGATAAGCACTTTGACGGAGGCGCCAAGAAGTAGAGAGAGAGAGAGAGGAAAAGGGACGAGAAGGCTTGTTCTTTGTATGAGAGAACCATGACCGTGGCGGCTATATAAGGTGTATCGAGCAACAAGGACTAACGGCCTTTAATTAATAAAGTTACGCGAACAACTCTCAAAGTCTTCCTGCCTCCCGTGCCCACCCACCTGGATAGCAGCTATTTCCTTCGCTTTAGAAATTCTGGTATTTTCCCTCATTCTCCCTCCCCCCCTCCCCCCTCATTGCTTCTTCATACTTTGGTCTTCCGTAAAGGCCTACCTACGAAGTTGTAACCTTTTATTGTACGAGAAAGCGTCTTCCGCTTATTTTGCAAAGATACTTTTCTATGAATTTTCTTTTGATACCGATAATTATGCTTACACATTTAAATGCCGTTTAATATCAAATTATTAAATGCTAAAGAGAAGAGATAATATATAATTTATGTATAAATGTAGATCTCAGTTTAATACGTCTTCTGCTTTATTTATTTTGCTTGTACTTTTCATTTAAAGCAATGAAATCGTAGAATTGAGAAACAGAAAATTATCATCGTATGATTAATTTAAAAGTATAATAAAAACAATTCACAACAAATTCAAATAAGACATTTGAATTTTTTGAAATAAAAATCATGTCTATATGAAAAGAAATAACATTTTACATCTCTTCCGAGCACATTCAGAGATTTTAGTTTACAGAAATTTATACGTATAGTTCAAGAAACGATGTATACAGAGAATATGTACACATTTCACAGTCACGTGTAGACACTTTGAATTTGTAATACATACAGATGTCGTAACTTGCATATATAACGCATGTATATATATACAACAGAGTATGTGTCACTGCTACGTAAATTACATAGTACATAGACGTATATAATGCGTAAACGTTGCCCGTAATAATACGCGTGTTAGAAGGCCTCGCTACGTATATTAAGTCAGCGACATTTTCACATGTACTACGCGACGCGTATTTATATGTTTGCAGCATAATGGAAATAGATGTGTAGTATATTCAACGCAGTAAACATAGACTGACGTAAGAGTCACTTCACACATCGTTTATTGATCAAACGTTTCACATAGCGTGTGTTAAATATAGTAGACCTTTTCACTGATTTGGGATCTATTAATCTTTCTATATCGCTGATACAAATTCTGAGAAAAGAGATCTTTTCTCAGAAAAATTTTTTTTAAGCATAAAAATTTTTTTGTATATATTTAAATCAACTAGTGAATTTAACATTAATAAATTTTTAATTCATATTTTTTAAAAATATATGTAATTCTATATTTGTAAAATTAATATTAATATAAAAAAATTATATTGTTTAGAGGTAAAAATATAATCAATGATATAAATTAATATAATATTATTTTATCTAAGAAGAGGTCTGTACTTTGTAATAATTCTCAGTGTTCGGCGTGTTATAATTGATAATTTACACGAAAACGCGATACATATTTTCTTCTTATCATGATGGCGCCAAAAGCAGGAGAAGGGTCGGGAATCTTTTCAAACTGTGCTATACAGAGACGGACTCCGGACGGAAAAGGAAGCACCACCCGTGGATTGCCAGACTTCAAGAATTAAATCGTGTTGCTGCTGCCAACCCCGTGATGTCTTGTTCGTACTATGGTGCATCAGCCGCCATGCTTCTCAGAGAGAATCTTCCGGCAAGTTATGGCTTGCTAAAGAAAATTGACTTGAATCTACGCCAGGATAATAAAAGCGCATAGCTGCGAGGAAGCGCGGGCGAGAAAAATGAAGAAACAATCCTGACACCATAGGCGATACCGGTAAAAAAGAAGTCGTTCGGATACGTAAAATGTCCAGAGAGAGGAAATCCTCCTCGTTATACACATATAGATTATAGATCATGGCTGTCGGTTCCAATGTTAATAAATATCTATTAATGCGCTTCGAAAATTTGTATCGCGATACTGATATTACGAGCGATATTAAACGCGACATGGATATTGCGTTATTTTCATCGAAACATTTGGTCCATTTCATATACGGTACATTTAGAAAATTTACGTTAATGTCTACATGTCGCACATTTTTCGTTTAAAGCATGAATGACATGATTTCTCATATTTAATATTTTAATGTTGTATTAATGTAATAGACATTGCTGATAAAACGTAATCATCTATATTAAATATATCTTGTTTCACAGTTGAACGAGACATGTAATCTAATTTAAATTTTTTTTTTTATCTTTTTTGTTTAATAGATTAAAATTTTTTAGATGAAAGAAAATTAAGAATATATCTGCATATATAGCAATATATTTAAATAATTATTTTATTAACGTTACTTTATTTTGATCAATTTTAACTAAAAAAAAAAGAGAAATTTTAATTTTTTATATATAAATTATGGAATAATATATTATTTTATATATTTATTTTAATATATAAAAAAATATTAGACATTTTTATATTTTAATTATGAAGATTTTAATAACATGCGATGAGATAAATGGCATTAACATTGATATTGAGATTTGCAATATTTCTTAATTATTATTATTGATAAGTTATATATCTTACATTAGTATTATTTTTTGTAAATTATGCAATCAGTTTTATCAATGATTATTATAAGGTAATAACAAGGTATATTGAAACTATCATGGATATGATTTGAATGTATTTCATTGTATTAAAGCAAACTATATGAAAGCTTTAAAATCAAACGTATTTTGTTTGCGATATTATTATAATTGCCGCGTCTCAATAACCTATGAAATGTATTTCCCGAGCAATGCAATATTTCGATACTATTGTAAAATTTCTTTTGCACACAATCGTAACAAGCAATCGAGCAATATTTTACCTTATTCGGTGTCGTTGCTTGCTGCTGCGGTGAACAGCTAGTGCTGTGTACAGTCGGTTGATTGGTCGTCGCCGGTACGATGCCCTGATGATTCAGATGGCTCAGCTGATTCAGCTGCGTGAGCTGCTGCGGCTGCTGCACCGGATTCTGGGTGTTGGCCTGCAGTTGTTGATGATGTGACTGATGCGCAGGATGAGTCGTCTGATGATGCGTCGCAGGGAAGGTGGGTACCGTGAACGGGACGAACAGCATCGGGCTGCCGAGGATGTGCGCACCACCTCCACCCAATGCCCCCGTCTCCTCCCTACACCTTTTTCGTGCGTTTTTTGTTTTGGGTAACTTTCTTTACTCCATCAACGGTGTTTTTTTATATTTTTTTTTCTTAATTTCGGCGTGCTACTACGCGCATAGATCGTTACTTTTATTATATTATTTTTGTCAAGTACACTGCCGACGACGACGACGAGCAGAGTAGAAGCGTAGCAGTAGCACTAGTAGTGGTAGTAGTAGTGGTAGTAGTAGAGGTAGAAGTAGTGGTAGTGGTACTAGTGATGGTAGTAGTAGTAGTAGTAGTAGTAGTAGTAAGGAGTAATATACGTGTCGAAGTGAAACTACGATATATGTTTAATGATTTATTATTACCTGCACTCCTGCCCCAGCCCCTGGTGCTGGGGTTGGGCGTAGGGGGCGGCTCGGACGGAGGTGGTGGACGCCACCCTCGCTACCCTCAGCGATAGACCGCCCCGCTGATTGCTAAGTTGGACCGAAGCTGGCTGGTGATTGCTATGCACGCAGCAACAGGCACGGCAGCCGATCGGCTGTTGTTGGTTTGGAATAGCCTGGAGATGATGATTTAGGGGGCCCCTGGGCCCCGTGGAGGAGGGAGAACACGGGTACACCCCAACCAGGCAACCCACCACCGCAGCCCCGGGGCCCGGTGCGCTCGGTGCCAAGGCGCCTGTGGACGAGGCCACCCCAAGCTCGCTGGCTCTCCGACAACCACTGCACCACTGCACCCACCCTCCTTGTTGAGGGGCTTGTTGATACGTCCTGTTGACGTTGATCGTTGAACCGGGCTGAATGACCTCAACCTGGGCCTCTTTATGCTCACGCTTGCCTGCGGGCGGGATTTTGCTACTTTGCTGTTTACTCGGGGTGATTAACTTTAGACTTGCGAGTGGCGAACGTTGATTTTCAATTTGTTTGAAATTTTCTTGGATCAGGCGATGAAAATCAACAAAAAAAGCCTGAATGCTTCACTTCGACTTTATTTCTTGATCACAACACTGACGCACGTAAAGAGCTGCTGATTTTAAACAAATCAGTGAAAAATCACAGTTTCTGCTATAGTCTTGTACGTTACGAGAAAAAAATGAGTTTTAACAAATATGTTTGCTATCGATGTTTCCAGTTTTCGAGCTTTGTTAATGTTATTTTACTAACACTGATCGCGTTGTTTACTACAAAGCGATGCAATTTTGTCAAAAATTATTCTTTATGTTTATCACGATTTTCTAGGGAGGTTTTTGAGAAATATGCTGAGTTCTATCGAATTCCGTTCTCGCGGAATGTGTTTACCGCATACTCTTGGCGCAGTCGACGCTCACTTCGACGGCCACGTGGTCGACTCGGATAAGATTCTGTCAATCGCTTTGAATGCCGGTATGAACGCGAATCGTAGATATATTTGTTTTTGTGTATAAAATACGTCACCCCGATTAGAAAAGTTCACAATATCTTTTGTTCTTAAAATACTTTTTTTTTTCCTTTGTATTTACCGAAGCAAATAGCCAAGACAAATTATCGCATAAGCAATTATTAAACACTAAATTAGATATGAACTCTAAAATTTAATTAATACACGGATATAATCGTTATGTTAATTGTAATGTACAATTGAACACGTTTCATTGGATTGTACAAACTGATAAACTGATGATATTTTTTCTATTAGTCGGCAGAGCATGCGTTTAACTTTCAACGAGCTATAAGAAATGTCCGATGTCAATTGTTTCGGCAATACAAGTCATAAAACACGTGTTTTGCTTTATAATTAAAAATACTGCAGCATATGTCTCTACTATAAGTATATCGGATAATTTGCAACTATATATTTCGTTAATTTATTAAAATCTTCCAGATGATGAATAGACTATGGTGAACAACACTCGTGGCTGCACGGGTCGCATGAAGACTTTCGCTTACAAACACGTTGCAGGGAAAGATACGAAGTTCGCGGTCACACGCACACCTGGAAGAACAATAATCACTTGATCGTTCGAACAGCACCTTCTTTGTTTTCTCTTTTTAATACTTTCCTAGATATCTCTTAGGTATGACAGCCATGAATCATAAAAATCTGCGATTGAACTTTATTGCCGCGCGAACAAGATACGAAATAAAATGCGGCGGATACTTGGAATTTTTATACGAGGATTAACACCCGTATTTGCGGCGACTTTCTCTCCTTCCTCCACGGGTAAATCAAATAAAGCGGCCGGTCCTCGCGATCGTACAAATGAGATTAAAGACACGACGGGTGGAAAAAGAGGGAACCTAACCCGTAATGTTGGAAGGTCGCTCGCCGACTGACTAGCACTTCCGCTCAGGCTGTTGTGCGATTCAGAGTGGGGGATGCTTCGTTGAGTTGTTGTGTGTAGGGGTTGGTGGCGGTGGGTCGACTCGTTGGTTGGTTGGTTGGGGTAGTTGTGTGTGCTTCGCTTTTGCTGTGCGCGGGAAACCAGGGGCTTTCAAGCCTGCAGGATTCGTGCGGCCCGGCGAAATAGCGACCAGTTTCACGTGGCTCGTACTAGCTTGACTTCAACTACTTTTACCCTGCGTCTCGTTGTCGACGTCGTGCCCCAAAGTTTTCATGAAATCTCGATGCCGTGAATTTTAAGTAAGCCCTGCGCGTCGCAAACGCATAAATTCCAGAAATGTTAAGCCAGTACTTATTTATATTATCTTAACACCGAAGCGATAATAGAACGATGAAGAAGCGTCTGCTTATAAAGATCGTTTTTCACTTGTAAAATGAAATGTCGAAATTGAACAAACTTCGTTGTTTGTGCGTTTAGAAATTTAATTGTCTTGCGGCGAAATGTGCGAGCGAATAATCAAGAGAAAAGGGTAGAACATGATTCGGTGAGTAAATCGATTAAATGATGAGAAAAAGTTGAGATGTACGAGAGATTGCGTAGAGTATCAGGTGCGCGCTTATACTGTCAATCGAATTATCTAGGGTTTGTCGCAGCTGCTTCAAAATATCCTTTTACCTTGATAGGCACAAACCAGATATCGATCAACGTTTGTTGTTGATTTTTCAAGAATAAAAAAAACAAATGATTTCTGATATATACCGAAATTATTCACCAGCCAAAAAGATATCTACGTAGAATCTTGTAATTTATTTTTTAACACAAATAAATTTTACGATAATTAAACATCGTAAGAGTTTGGAAACGATAGCAAAGTATAAACTTAAAATCGACACTGCAATTATTAGTATCACTAGGAATCTCAGAAACTCTGATATTTCTCGCTAGGCCATAGAAGATGCTCGACCGACGGACACGAGCACTATTTTGCGGACGGATTTTAACTCGAGGGCGTGTGTTTCTAGACAATTTCACGTTATCTTGCACTAGAGAAATCACTTAAGAATACACCACAAAGCACCTGTCACAATCGTCGAAACTTGCCGTTATGCACTGTCAAAAAAATGTCACTTTCGCGAACGCCTTTTCTGTTTGAGGACAGGGTTTCTCGAACGGGGTGCCGGAGAACGATGGGGGCGCGTACCGTTCGTATGCGTGGTTGTTTGTACGCGTGCGTCCTAGTATACAGATTGTGTTTATGCGGCCGGCAATCGTATATAAGTGTTGGCGCGTGACGGTGACGGAAAAAGTGTCTCGGCGCGAGTTACAACCGGCGGGTAAAAAATGATAATGGCGGATGAACAGGCGGATATATGCGCGGGGGTATTGGTGCGACGCGGTGTCTCGTAGCCTGGTGTGTAATGGGCTATGGATTTGGTGGAGCGCTGTTCCTGCACGTAGGGTAGGTAACGTGGAGACAAGAACCCTGTATCGCAATGTATCGCGGCGGCGGTGGCGACGACGGCGGTGGCAGCGGCGGCGGCGGTGGTGGTAACTGGAGGGGTGATCCGTCAGGCTGGAGGGGCGAGTGGGTGGTAGAGGGTGGGAGTCTGGCTCGTTCCTTCGTTCGTTCGAGGTGGTGGAAGAGAGGGTAGGTCAGATGATCTCGAGACCGAGGGCGCGCAGAGCGCCGTTTCTCGTGCGGGAACAGTTATCGTTGCTTCCGTTGCTGATGTTGTCACTTATATCTATCGTCTATTGACGCTCGATCCGGTTTTGTATTCTTCTAAAACGATACAAATTTTCTATATTCTTTATTACGCTCAATTCTAGAGTTATTGTATCGGAAAGTAGATAATTATTTATATTATATATTATATTCTTCTATGCTTTATATAAAAACAAGATACACACACACAAATAATTTATTACAAAAAGAAAACATAATTCAAATAGAATTGAAATTTATTTTATTCTCTTTATCCTTTATCTATATTTTAGTATTACGTCAGTATCTTCTTGATACAAGCGACACGGTATTTAAAAAAAAATTGTTTAAATTATATATAAAGTTCTTTATTTTGTTATAAAAGTCTAGGAAGATAATATGAGTATTTTTCTTTTTATTGCTATTCTGGTTTATTAAAAGAAGAATATAATCAAAGGCATGTGGTTAGAGCGTCGATAAATCGATCAGTACTGGTCATTTGGCTCCCTTTGTCGCACGTGTTAATTAAAAATTGCTGGCGGTTATCGTCGTAGAAGGAATCACATATATATATATATATGTAATTAATTTATCGATAAATTCTCATCAACCATCGAGCAATCTCACAGCATTTACTGACCGTGCTTTCAGAAATTTTGTCTTTCTAAAATTAATAATTACTGAACAATTTATTAATTATATTTTGTGCATAGAACATTTACGGACCATTCGCATTTGTCCGGTCGAAATAACCGCTCTACAACTACCGCATAACACAAATAGAATAATAATAGTATATATTCAGCTGCGCTCATAGCACTAGATTTGATTAGCTTCCGTGTTCTGCGACGTAATTACCAAAGTGACATATGTATAACGGTATCTGAATTGGCATAAAATGTTTACTATTATTTATCAAACAGACTTAATTAAATAATTTTTACATACATACATAAATTTAAATATTATAGATCTAATTGTGATATAAAATATTCATTTTTCATATCACATTATTATCATTAATCTAGTTTCCATTGCTGTTTAATAAAAGAAAAACATAGGAATGAAGATCGATTAAAGGCAAAGTCAACAATTATAAGAACTTTAAATACGATTTGCAACTCATTTATAATTCAAAGTTCTCGCGGTCGACAGTTTCCCATAGGGTCGCCATCAACGAGCAGGCTCGCGGGCATGACAGATATGGTATACACATTGCGCCCAGGAAATTTCGTATTTTCGCGGCTAATGACTGAGGAACGAGACGGTAATGTATTCTATGCGGAACATCTACTATGCGCTCCCCATTAGCATTTGTAATGCGCATCTACCCCTAACTCTGGGGCGCAAGCGTTGACGCTCGGTGCAAACCCATCAACGTACCATTTATAGCGCCGTTTCGTGCCCGCGTACGCGGAGAAAAGAGTTTACTACTCGTTGCTGGTGAATATGTTAATAGGATGCACCCGCGCAATGCGCTCTTAGCAGCATCCCACATTATGATACGTAGCCGTTGGTAGAAGATTACGGTCGTACCTTAGCGTCGAGATATTTTTCCGTGGCTCCCAAAAGGCCGCGATAATATGCGGAAGTAGACGCACCATTAAGAGACCTTTCACATATCACGCGTATGCCGCGTGTCATTAAGTCCGCTTCCTATCGATTTGTAATTCTTTTTTTTTTCGTGCCGCAGCGACCAAAGCGATTCGGCACTTATAGCTTTTGCACGAAGCGCCCTTATCGACTTTGTCGAGTTGCAGATAATCGTGATCGACGTGATCTATCGCGTGCGATGCGTCGGCCGCACAATCAACATGTGTATTTATACTTGTGTGTATTGCTAAAATATTTTCTCTTCTATAATCGGATAGCACATCGATACAATGGAAAATGCCGAATCATCCGTATCGAAGCGCGATATATCTACAAATTTTTTTTTATTTATTCGACATAACAAGGACTTGTCACATTTCAACAATTGTTTAAAAAAATATTAACTTTTCTTCGTTTTGCATCCTTTGTTTTGTTCTTATTTGCATTGCTAGAAATTATTAACAAAGATAAATCACAATCGTGTGATTCTATATTAACAAATAATCGTAAAATAATTGTGGCGATCTATTCGACTTTTGTGTGTATTGATATCTCTTGACGATTCTCTAAGAGTACTTGAAGCGAATACCATCCACAACATTCCGCAATAGTGTTGCCAAGATAGAATCCACCAAGAAATGTAGAATAAACAACGTGACTTCTGGCGGCGATAACGCCGTAATTAACACTTCAGCTAGTGTATCGTGCAATCTCGCCGGATATGTTTCGCGCGGAGAGGTACCGAAGCTGCTATAATATCCATGAAAAATGCTTGTTCAGAACCGGAACGACCGTCGAGACCTGGAAACGTCCCGAAGCGCGGAACTGGTGACAGCAAAGGCGGCGAGCGCAATAACGGATAAGCGGAGCAATCGGACAGTTTGCGAGCGGCCTCTCCTTCTGATGGGCTGGACGATGGAGAGACACGGCTGTAGGGAGTCGGTATATTTATAATGACCCTATATGTATGCAAATGGCCGCATATCGTACGCTTCTATTCCGCTCGCATCGCTCGCATTCACACGTGAGAGAGAGAGAGAGAGAGAGAGGGAGAACTCCGATCCACGCGTCATCTCCGCCTCTCTATATATGATCTTCTCTTTCTCTCTTTTTCTTTTGCATTTTCCGAATTCGTGAATGTATTCACGTACGCGCTTGGGCACGTATATCGAGAACGCGTGTACAATTACGAACACATACAGGCGAATCGGGGGATGAAAATGCATCGATTGTGCGTAAACGCGAGTCAACGCAATTTCACAAGAGACCACGACACAATTTTGCAGTTAACCAAGTCTTTTTGGCCATTATACGCGAACTCACGGCATATTCCTGATAGATGCGACAGATCGCTTCCCGAACAAGAGAGTTCTAACTTGACAGCAAATCTAGTATAACTTTCTGTAGGTGTCTGCCATAAAGGAGGATAGAACTCATACGAGACTCCATTTATGAACTTTCCAACAGAACACGTATTTTATCTTGTCTCTGAAGAGAGTTTAGTAAAAGCCTACCACAATCAAAATGATAAATATATATTTAAAAATCTGCATTTTATAACAAAGCGAATAATATTTATGAAAATGTTATTGTTTGTGTGTCATAATATATATTCATATACATGAAAAATATTTTATAGTTTATATGATATGTTGTCAAATTTTAATAATATATTATGTGATTTATATAATATCTGACTTATAAATAAGATTTATGTATAAAATGTTAATTAACATTTGATCTTATCAATTGCTGATATTGCGATTTTATCTTTATTCTCGATTCTCATATTGATAAATTTGAGTTGTATATTTTACAATTTTATTAAAATAACTATTTATTTTATGAACTGCCAATGAACGATTACATTCTTGGCTATTTTTTTAATTCACACCATATTAGAAATCAAGAGAGTATCAACCAAATATAATTAATATATTATTTTTATTAAAAAATGTGTTCCTATATAAGGATCGCGCGCGATGCAATTTTATATATTTTAAAATATTAATTTAGATTATTGAAAGATTCAAAACGTAATCAAAATATTATATATGTGTTTCTTACACAACAATGCAAGAAGTAAAACACATTCATCTCTTTCTGACCTAAAACTCGGCTCGCGTAAATGTCGATAGGGCGCATCGCGATGCACATAAATTATAACGATAAACGTGTTATTTATAGACCAACATAAATTGGCTATGCTAATTTCTGCTGATCAGTAGGAAACTGCATTAGGGATGCCGCGATCGCTATAGTCGCATTCATTGAAAACAAATTGCAGCTTATGTCGATGTCACAAATCTCGCTGTTTAGCTAATGTGCAGCGAAAGGTAATAATCTACTTCTCATTTAATCTCTCTAATGTTATAATTCTCACGATTTCTACAGCTTATAATTAAATAATCGTAAATTGTAAATGTGTAAAAAATTATTATAGAGAAGAGAGATTATTTTATATTAAATATATATGTGTTGTTAATTATTACATGATTATTACACAATATAATTGGTACATAAATTGCTTTACAAATTATATATTCTAGAATTGTAATATAAAACAATTAACAAATAAAGTTATTTTAAAAATTACATATCATATTACATATAAATTATTATTACATTATAATTACTGTTTAATAAAAGACAGTTAAATTATACAATCTTCAATAATAGAAATTTTTTTTTATGTTTGTAATATATTTAATCCCTCGCAATAAATGTATTAAAAGATACACGATAAAAAATATAATAAACTTAAGATATCGTTGAAATGCATTTAAAGCTATAGCATTTCATCTTTCATAATCGCATGACATTAGTACAGCATGTAACAATATACCAGGATAAAATAGGTTCAGCAAGAAGCAGCAGAAACAGTCGCCAGTTTCCCGCGGTACTAGTTTCCGTCTCCGCGGTCTTATTTTGCGGCATGAAACCGTGAACTACCTTAAATAATTGCGAGCTTAAATGTGTTTTGCTAGGGGCCGACCGAAGAAAGCGAGACAATCAAAAGAGAAGACTGTCGAAAGAAGGATAAGGAAACCACTACAACAGAAAGTTTGTAAAGTGTTCGAGCGTATTCGTTCATCTCACAAGGTCCAGCGATCTCTTTCAAACGCTTGTATCGATCGTTGATTAAAAAGCAGACGATTGTACAAAATAATAATAAGACAAACTCGTTACTCATTTGATGGATATTAAAGAATATGATCTCTGAATACTTAAAATGTTTGTATTTCTATGAGGTTTAATATTATTCAACTCACTAGAATCAAAATTATATTGTATAATAGATCTTAATAGGTAAAGTAATTTTAATAACTCTCATAAATATTGCTGATTAAATAAAACAACTATAAGCAATAAAGATGTAAAATTTATTACAAAATTAATTTACCCTAAATGCAAAACTCAGATAATATGTATGTTTATGAATAAGTCTATCAAACCGCTAATCGCACGATCAGAATTCACGGCGGAAAATACAAAATTGGGCGCGTAATATAGATGTCTTATTTCTGAATACGTAGAAGAGCATGACGAACGGTCGGCCCCTCGGTAAAGTCCTTTGCATAGCCGGAGGGAGAACGCCGAAATTCCTGGGAAGATTAAGACGTGCGGATTTGGGGGTAGGGCAAGCGGAAAAATAGGAGCTAAGGGCAGGGAGCGAAACCTTAGCTCGCGGCTACAGAAAACCGTAGTCGGCTCGTCGCAGAGAGACGCGAGAGAAATCTCTCCCACCGCTCTTACTGCGCGACCTCTCCGTCTTCGTATTCGTTCATCTTCTTCTGTCCTACACATTCTTTCCCCCCCCCCTCTCTCTCTCTCTCTCTCTCTCTCTCTTTTTCGCGTAAAAGCAAGAAAGCTTAATTTCAATTTCGAGTCCCGGGGGTGTCGTTCCGAAACGAATATAATTATACGGAATAATTCTGACACGAGGACGAGATGAGAAGAGGAGAAGAGAGGTTGGTAGGCGGTTTTGGCATCGGATACGGAGTGGCGGGAGGGTTTCGGTTATGAGTCGCGTTGAGAAGGAAGTCTCGTTCAAAAAGGGTAGTAGCGGTGCAGAAGAAAGTGGATGGGTGTGTGTGAATGAGGGTGCGTACAGTCTAACTATCGTGTAGACCACAGTTGTAGACATGCTCTTTATGTTACGCACGGCAAACCCGCCGAAAGATAGCGCGAGTTGCTTAATGGCTTGAAATTCCTGCTGGCGAGGAATGCTCTGAATGAAAATTAAGTCAAATGTTCTTATTGGACTGGCCTCAACCTCATTTCGCGATGTGCAATTCTCCAAGTGCGACTTTGGCAGTTTAACGAATGACATTTTTAAACAGTCGTCTGTGTTTCGGCAGTGTTAGAAAGATATTCCTCTTTTTATTCATGTTTTTCTGAAACTCAATATTAAGCTTATATATATATATATTTTTTTTTAATTCTAAAGCATAACATTTTTGTTTCTTTATTTATTAAATAACTTGACATTTAACTATCCGTATCCCTAACTGTATAACTTTTGCATAAATAAAATATAAATGTAAAAGATATGATTAATATATGAAATATTTATAAAGAAAAATAATTTTGCCATTAAAAATATGCAAAAATATGCAAATCATATTGGTAAATACATAATATTAAGTATTTAACATATAAGATAATAGAGAGTATTGCTTACACGTGCAAAATAATGTAGAAAACATAGTTTATTACCTTATATAAAACTTATGTTATTATAGACTTGCTGAGAAAGCATCATTACACATTTGTATCGTCTAAAATAAATGTGTTATATTTTCATTTTGCATAACGAGAATTTATCTTTTAATTATTTTTTATTGTTTTATCAATTGCTTTTCGTCGCGGCTGACTTCACATTTTCCAATCTTGCGTTCGTTGTCTTCACGCCCTTATTTCATCCCTCTGTTCTCTCACCCTTCTTGAACCCGATGAGACGAAGGCACCTCGTTTCATTATCCGGATATTAGCCATTGGGGACCCGAAATTGCTACAACTTAAACAATTTGTTTTAATGCAATCGTCGATTAAGCATTTACTGATTGCGTTCTCATTGATTTGCCTGCAATTTCATTTATCGAATTTATTTTTGCAAAACGGCATTTAAAAATTTTGTTAATATTTAATGGATTTAAGGATTTTATATGATTCTTTTATCTTATAAAATATTTTATCGTATAAAATATTCTCTGGAATAATATTTTCGAAAACGTAAATAGAGTATATTCAGCGTATGACTGTTTGTATTTACATTAAAAAATAAGAATAACAGAAAATATCCATTAGCGTAAATAAAACAATTTAATTTTTCCTCGTATGCCTTTATATATGTATATATGTACAATATATGCTTTTTAATTATTAAAATATTAAGTTAAAAAATCAATTTATTTACGAAATACAATATAATTTATATTTATTGTATTGATTTTTTCCCGCGCTCTTATCTCTTACCCCAATCAATTATGAGAGAGAAAAAGAGAAAGAGAAAGAAATTATAATACAATATTATAGCTTAAATGTTAAACGAAAAGTATAAGTTAAAATTCTGAAATTTTTAACTAATATATACATACATATTTGGTTCAATATTATAAAAAGCATATATATAAAAAAACTTTTAATATATGTATAATTGATTAGATTAAATAAGAAACGTGAAAATTCTATGTATTGTATTAGCGCTACAATTACATACAAAATATGAATAAAAAGACAAAGATTGACTGACTGACGGTCGATTGTGTTCGACTAATCTCAGTCACATATGAAAATTATATGACATTAAATATGGCACGTTACACGCAGATATCAACATTCGCTCATTTAAAATGGGGATCGAAGGTATTGGCACACGAGGAAGAGTCCATAGTTATCGATGGCATCAATATAAAATATTTACGTAACCGTTTTAAATTATCAAATTGCGCAAGTAAATCAAGAGCGAATCAAGATCTGCTAGAAGCGTACACAAGTAGACGGTAATTAACTCATCTAGAAATTATGAAAGTCAAGATGAAGGAAGTTTGTTAAAACTAAAATAAAGTAAACTTTGAAGCGTTACTTGTGTAAAAGGTAACGGTAAATTTGCCGTTGCTTCAAAGGTAACTACTTGCTATTTATTCTTTTTATAGACTAAATACTTCCTTTATAGTATTATTTTTATATTGAAATGTTTATTAATTAAGTTTATTAAAAAAGTATTTAATTATAAGAGAAAAACCTATATCTTACATTATATTAAGTATTATAATAGTTTGTAAATTACGTTGAAAGTCGGGCAAAATTCTATTGTGTCATCTTCGGTAAATACAGCAATCGCTTTGGAAGTGACATTCGCGGAATTCATTGACTTCAATAAATGCGGAGAACGAGGATATCTACGAGACGGCTTATAAATCCTGCAAAACCGACAGAACTGTTTTTTCGAGAGTAGTAGAAACTGATCGAGAAAGTTGAAAGATACCGCATAGAATCCCAAACGATTCGTTTGCCATCCGACTTGCTTCCCCTCGTTTTTCGTTCGTTCTGGAATTCGCGCTAAGCGACGCGTGCCACGCTGCAATCTAGTACCTTCGTCTCAGTAATCCGCAGTGGAATCTCTTTTCTGTAGATATCCTCGAAAGCTCCAAAAAGCACGATAATTCCGTTCGACTCAAAACGGTTTTCGCAATTTTCTCTGGAATCCCTTTTTCGAACATACCCTACTCAAAAGTTTCAAAAACTAAAATGATTTTAAATTTCACATCAAAATCTTTTTTTCCACTTTATCCTAAAGATATTATCGCAAATCTAGAAAACGTAATAATCTTTCTTCAAAGTCTCGTATCAAAGCGGAGTTTGAGAACGGCATTGTCGTAAAATGATGCTTGCCTTCTTGTTGTTGGAAATGTTATATTAAGACATTATTTCTTCAAATATTATAATATTATTTTAATATTCAGAAAAATGACATTTTCGTTTTCTATTCAAGAAAAATGTATAGATAATTATAATTTGCTTTACTTATTGTTTTAATTATGTGCTAAATAAATGTCTAATCAATTAGATATAATTTTTGTACCGCGATGATTGAACAACACATTATTAAAAGTACAATATATAATTAGGTTAATATAAGTATTAAATTACTGCATTTATAATAATGATAATAGTAAGTGAAAAATAATAACAAGTAAAAAACCTATGGCATCTGTCAAACTTTAAGTGAAAAAAAAAAAAACAATTTAGAAATAAACAATCGATAATGATAAATAGATTTTTAGCATGCCGATCTGCTGTACGCATAACGCCGTTCTTAATTAATTTGCGTATCCAGCCGCTAATATCTCACGAATCACAAAAGGGGAGATCCATGCTCGGAATTCGTGAAGCTTTTTAAAAGTTCGAATCGGTCTCGTCGCGAGGGAAGGCAGGAACGAGGTTGTGCAGACGCAAAAGAGAGCGGAGATAGGAGAGATGGCGATGGAGCTAGGGAAAGAGAAGCGAAGAATGTCAACGACGGTAGAGGAAAAGACGGAAAAAGATTGTGAGCGAGCAGGAGAGGAAAGAGAGATGTCGTCGCGCCGTGATTTAAGGTCCGGTGCCGCGCGCTTAGTTCTCTAAACATTTTGGCCGACCTTATTTCGCCTGCATTATTTCAACGTTAAGACAAGGCAAGACACACACACACACACACACACACACACACATACACTTCACGTCGTACAAAGACCGGGGGTCTACGGGAGGAACAAGTCGAGAGGAGCTTACGAAGAAAGCTATCGGTTAAGTGGACTGATACATAAATATACAATTAATCAAGTCGACTCCTCAGTTGTAGATATATCGCATTCATCCTCCGTATCCAGTCTCGTCGTCGTTGTCGCATCTTTGCATCATTCCCCTTGCTATCCTTTTATTTTTTCACGGCGCGCTCTCACATTTTCCGTTACTTTCCTCCGATATGTATTCGCATACGCTCTCGTTTGCGCTCGATATATAAATAAAAATAAATAAAGCTATTCTATTTAGACACATGTGTGTCTAAATGGATGTCCATCAGCATATTTTTACAATATTATAATAATAAATATCGTTCTGTACATTTGTAAAAATTGTTAATAGAACTATGTTATGATAAGGAGAGATCAATATTTATTTTAATGTTGTTGAGAGAGAGCTATCTCTCTTTTCATTAAATCTTTAAAAGATGTTTATACAAACGAATGTGAAAGAGATCTTCTTTTCCGAGTTATAAATCTTTTTGCACGTAGAAAATTTCAGTAGAAAAAGCCAGTTTGTAGCATATATTGTATATGGTTGTTTATTTTCAGAACGTGTTTTTAAAGTGCGATAAATTTCTTTTAAAACAAAAACCTGTCTTTCGAGATCAAAGCGAAAAATAAATTTTGGTTATTACCGCGTTTTCTTTATAGAAGATGTACTTGGAATAAGTTTTCTTTGGCCACAGTTTAAAATTTTAAAATGCTTTTTTATCAAATCATTTAAAAGTTATTAGACAGTTATTGCACAAATTTGGATGTATTCATCATACAATTATGTTAATATATATAAAAACTTGTAGTCGTTTCAAAAATCTATTTTATTGCACAAATCTTTTATGCAGACGATATAATAAAACTTAAGTTTGCAATAAGTGTGTGAATGGAATAATTATATGGATAACTCAGATTTTGTTGTTACTAATCGATATTAACATATTAATAATCGAAGGATTTATTGTTTGTTATTTACACAATACGTGTTTCGTTTAATGGATATTTCCCATCGCAGTGATGTTTGCAAAGCAAACATGATTTGTCGTTTTAATAGTAATATATATATATATATATATATATATATATATATATATATATATATATATATATATATATCTGTATGTATATATAGCTATATATAAGAAAGAAATATGTATCGCGATGTAACGCGGAATAAACCTGTAAATAAAATTAATTTCTTTCTTAAATACACATTTCTTTCTTTGTTCATAAAATTTAAATATAATTTTGATATGTACAATAAAAATAGTTTTATAGAAATTACATCTATAATTCTTCGTCACGCATAACTCAATATAAATTATAAAAACAGAGCGAAAAAAGAGAAAATTATTTCACTAATAAAATAAGTTTGAATATGTATCATCTATGTATTTATATTACACACACACATATAAATGATATGTAAATATAATGTAAAAATGTATTGTGCACAATGTTCGTATTATTGGGTAAAGGGAAACACGGAACTGATATATTGCAATGATCATTTACGCGAAGTTATGTACCAAGAAGCAACCGGAGAATTTGGCAAATGCCACTGCTTTCTTGTACATCCGTTAAGAAATCTTGGCACATTCTATAACATGACATAGGTATAGTTCAGAAAGATCTTCTGCACACGGGTATCCACATTGAATTTACCGAAATTCAAGAAATTTATCATCCGTAAACCTTTAGGGATAGATATTTATAAGTTGGACCACACAATACAATAATATAATAAAGCACATTATTACTCATATATATATATATATATATATATATATATATATATATATATATATATATATATATAGCATATATGTATATTTTATACGCAATGTGTGAATGAAAGTAAATTTCATATTTTTCACGTACATTATTTATTTTTAGAAAATTATGAATGTAAATCTGTAAAAAAAAAAGAAATGCGAGATATAGCTGTCAGCACGAAATCCAATAAACGTTTAAGCTTCTGTTTTATTTGTAAAACATTTCCGATGAGTGCCAACGTAATTTGCATGTTATTAAAGGACGGTTTTACTAGTTGCGTGCAAAATTCGAAAAATGCATGTTTACGTGACACTGAATAACGCGTTTTCGCATTACACCGACAGACGGATATGCATACGTGTAGAACGGCTCGAAGAAAAATGTTGTTAAAGAAGTTTTATGTAACTCTGTGAGAAATTCTATTTGGAAGATTAATGTTCCACAAATCTTGACGGATACAACTCTTTCCTGGATAACACCATCTCTTAGGAATTATGGAAAAGTGAAATCGTACAAGGGTGTGTATGTGTGGGTATCTATGTGTAAACGAAAAATTATTTTAAGTGAAAAATTTGGTAATTTTATGCTACAAGTCATATAAAATATATATAAAAATTTTATACATTATCTTAGTATGTTAAAGCTACTAACATTTAATCAGAATTATTAAATATAATTTGCCGTTATTGATTAATCATTACTACATGATATTATCATAAAATAATTTATCTGCGGTTTTTTGTAGATAAAGGGAAACTCTTTTTCCAGAATTTAAAAATTGCTATCACTTTAAATCTTATAAATATATTTGGAATAGAACTATTGATTCCGAAATAAATATATTTTTCGTAGGTCGCTGTTAGCTAGATAGAATTAGGTTATCAGAACGGCTTTATACACATATGCTATCGTATGCGCGTTTTACAGATCTACAGAGATCTACAGATAACCACTTGCGTTCAGCATAGATCAGGTAGATAGATATACAGTTTCCTGATGAAATATCCAATAGCTATAAAATTTATTGTGGAATAGTGACTATTTTTAAATATTAAAATCGTTACTTTCCGACGTAAATGATATACGATGCGGACATGTATCAAATATTCATTATCGTTCCGCTTCTACGTAGATGTATCAACAACAAGATAACCGAAAGTAAATGTACAAACTGGCTATACGACGTCTGGTGCGATCAAGATTACCGTAGAATCCTCGATGTAGCACGAAGAACAATAATTCACCACGAAAGTGGTTGCCTAAAAAAATAATCTCCACAGCTTGTCCTTACTCGGGCTCGTAAATCAGCTCGCACGATTGTGCTCCGCATAGTGGGTCACGGAAGTCTACAAGCGCTACGAATCAAGGAAAAAGAAATAAAGCTGTCCGGTTCTCTTCTAATAACTTTGTAGGTCTCCGTATTTTCACATGCATGCGCGCGGCCGGATTTCGCGCGAATACATCTGTGAATCCCTCGAATGTGCTCCTCGTAAAACGAGGAACCGAGCGGATCGCGGCGAGCTTTGCAAATGAATCGTTAAAGCCGAATGTCAGGGAAGCGCGTCAGAGAATGCGCGAGGAAATCGATGCTCGAGTAAATGATTTCCCGTACGCCCGTAAACGTCCGCGCCTTTCGTATATAGGCGAAGATAAGCAACATAAATCTTCGAGAGATGCGCGTGTGAGTGCAACGTATGTACGTGAAAGGGCGCGCGAGATGCGGTTTACGCGCGGTGTGAGCGCCCTCGGACGCGCCCGTTCGCCCCCGCTCGTCGAGTACTCGAATGATGGCCGTACGTACAGCTTTTGCACCTTTAATATTGCACGCGTCAGTGTTGAAGTATTTACGGCCACGGGAGTATAAAAGCACCGGGGTTCGGTCCTTGAACTCCCTTTTGCAGCAGCTCTTCCGTCGAGAGATTCAGCCGTCCCGCTGATGTTCGCTGCAATCCCCACACACTCGGCATACGATACTCTTATTACTGAGTATCGCTGTGGCATTGCCGTAGATCACGGCGAAAAATATCTTACCTAGAGCGAAATCCAATACGCACGGACATTCGATTGAAAGATTTTTCAAATGTATGTATATTATATCTACAAAGAATATCTATTCAAATTTTATTTTGATAGTTAAGTACGTATAGAAAATATCTGAATAAATTTTAAATAAATTTTAAATAAATATATTAAATATATTTTAAATAAATGTTATAAATTCTGAAGAGATACTATAGCAAAAATAAAACAGCGTTAAATACTGAAATATTATTAAATACATAAAATATAAAATTATTTATATTGCAAATATTATTCATTCATGATTAAGCTATAATTTATCGGTAAAGATCTCGATAATACAAAATTGCAATTTCTTGTACTGTCAGTTTATTATTTGTACATATAGCGCGACAGTGTGTGATCGAGTGCGAAAATACAATATATATTTAAACGCAATTTTAACTGGTTACGAGATAGAAAATAGCGAGAACTGACGTAAATATTAATTGTACAAGATTACATGTAAATACGCGCGACAGCGAGCGGTGAAGTGAAAGGAGGGTACTGCGGCAGCACGTGCATCCCAAATGGACCATTATTCCATCAGCGACACAAACTGTTAGCTAACTCGGTCAAGCGAAGTGACCGTGGACTCTCCTTTCGGAGACAAGTTGTGGATGCCGGGACGATGCTAAGCGGGGTCAAACTAACGGCCGACGGTGGCGGTTTAATTTTTACGGGCAGTTGCCAGAAACAATCTTTTGCTCGGCTCGGCAGAACTGATTGTTTGATCTCGACAAATTTCGTCTGTTCACCGACGATTTGGCCATCGTGTTTCTCACACGAGTTACTCGGACTCCAGCAATTAGGCTGCTGTTCGTCGGTCCTTCGCGATCGGCATACAAAATTTATTACGGATTTAACTTTGTTTACAATATAATTAAAAAATACATCAGCGCCAAATTGTACGCTTAGAAAAACAATGTCGAAGAATGTAAAATATACTTGAGAGTCATTCATGAAAAATTTTTCCAAAACAATTAATATTATTTTAATATTTTAATAATGTTGCCACATTTTTTCAGGCAAAACAAATATTTTCAATTAGAATGTTATTAATTTTTTAGTATTTTTTTAATAGAAAGAGTGCAGAGGAGTGAGAGAGTGTATTCTTATCCGTGATTCTTCGCTTTGAGATATGTATATGTGTATACAATAGATATTAACACGCGTACAGGATGCAAATTTATTAGATGCAACATTTTCCCCCTTTCCGCATTAATGATAAGTCTGCTTTAATTGCATATCATAAAATGTCGAATTGACGATAATTGCTACTTAAAGTTCGTATCGGGCTTTTGCAACTAGGAATATTCAAAATTTACATCTATTTGTGCGGCTACGTTGCGCTTTAGTGAACGCACGTAACATAATATAACCGCGGCCATTGAAATCGCGAGCTGCGCGAACGCCCAAGAAGCGAAAACCTTCCCCGCTTTGAATATCGTAGGGAATCGCGGGAAAACGAAGAGAGAAAGACAATGCTGGGAACAGGCGAGACGGTAAGACGGTAAGTGATGGCGAGGTACGGTGCAGGGATACGACCGTTAATATGGAAGACAGGATGGAGGAGACGCGGCAGGATGTGCTCGAGGCGCATTTCACACAAAGTTCCTCGAAGTAGGTACAAGTTTTAGACTGAACAACCCGTTCTCCTCACTGCTACGCTCCTTAATAGATATCTACTACGCGGGACACACCTACCGTCAAGCCAGCCACCTCGTCCCTCCCGTACTTGCTTTCCATCCCTAATGCCCTCTACCGGGTCCTTTGGGATTAAGCTACCCTTGGGAGCTCCGAGTGCAAAAGCCATCGAGGTCACCGAAGAACGGACGGAGGCTAAGTATGACTCGCCGTTCAAGTCTTTTGGATAATAGCGCTTTTGGACTAGCCGATGCATCCAGGGATCACAGATGTTCTTCCTTACAGCTAGTTTGTTGTACGATGTTCTCCACGCAGCTTATCGATTTACAAATACTTTGTGCGATGCGTACAATGCATGCGAAACATGCAGAAGAGAAATCTTATGCGTATACTATTTATTACTATTACGCAATCTCTTTATAATTTTTTGACAAAATCTTTATTTTACAGAAAAATTAACAAGTCAAAAAAAGTAACAAATTAACAAAATTAGCGATCTTTTAGGTATTATGGTATTTCTGTAATGTAAATTATGATAAAAAGTTGTACTTCCGTAACTTCTATTTCTCAGAATTTTTAATATTTAAAAAACATGTCCTAGAAAAATAATAAATTTTATAAAAAGACATTACTTTCGGATTTTAGCTAATATCTTAGGATATTCGGACGATGCAAGATAGTTTCTCCGTTAAAAACGCGTAAAATTTTCTTACGATTAACTTTTCCCGACAATGCGTTTCCGTTTTCAAAGCAATTTTCTATAGTGAGTTTTAATGATTGCGCATTGTCCGTAAAAGCAGGGGAAGAAGATAAAATCACGCTGCGTCTAAGACCAAAGGGTTTTTTAATAAGCGACTGACACCCTTCCGGCGCGATCCGCTTACCAACCCTTTCTTCGTCGGATAGAGACAAATATTCAGCGAAGGGAAAAAATAACGTGGCGGGAGTAGGGTCGCGCCGTCGACTCTCATCCATTCTTTCGACTGTGATAAATGCATCTGGTTAATAAAAAAAACCGAGTCCTTGCGTAAAAGAGGAAACCCAAAAGAAACCTGAGATCAATTTGTAACTCTTGTTTGACTAATGTTATTATATTTTTAATTGATTTACTGCAAATTATACAATATATGCGTCCTTTTATATATAATTTTTAATTATTTTGATATATTTTAATTATCTTTTAATAATCTTACAATTTAAAATGTTTTGTATTATTTATAAACTTTATATTGGCAATATGACTTTTTTCTCTTCTCTCTTCTTTTTTTTCTCTCTGACGTCAAACTTGCCAATGCCTCGTACCGTTTGAAGATATAAATAGTTAACAATATGACCTCTTTGCAATATAAATAACTTCTTTACAGAGAAAATAATTTAGGCAATAAAATAGGCAATAAAAGATTTAAAGTTCATTTATAAAGATAATTTAGAATATCTATTGTATAACGAAATTTTATTAAAAAAAGGAATTAGAATGCTAAAAGGACTAACCCCACCAAGTTTGCAGAATAAAGATTATGCAGGAAATTATTCAGAATAATTAAAATGCAGATGCGTCGCACAAATCTTCCAGATTTTTCGGTGCGTTAAGGAGGGTAGTTGAGCCCTCTTTCTTTATTTCTTTTTTTGCAACAGAAGCAGTGAAGTTGAAGACAATTCTATCTAAAGAATATATATATATATATGTAAGTGTATGTATAAGAGCAAACGAATGAATGAATGAAGGGATGAAATAATCTCTCTCTGAATAAGAAATGAGAAGAATATTTAAACGTTCTAGTACGATATATTTCTGTTTTCTCTGGATCACCTATTGAATATATATTACCATTATTGATAAGCATTTACATGCATACGCACATTATAATACATAGACATCGTATAATTAATATATTTATAAAATAGCTAAAAATATGCAATGTAAATTTTTAAAAGATAATTTCTATGCTGTCTTATATATAAGGATTCTTTCAATTCCTTGGAGAGAAAATGGTTGTTCGATTCAATCTCAACTTTATTATTATCTCAATCGCTCTGAATTTAGTGGGCTTTAAAACGAACGCAAATGTCTACAAGCGATACCACGGATACGAAAAAAATAGCTTTAGCCCAAAATATAATCGTACCAAGTTCCGATCCAACGAATTGATAGTTAATTACCAGAAAACGGGGATGGCTTGGATAACGGATGGGACAAGCCGTCGCTGTAATTCACGAGGAACGGATTTTCGTGTTCCTTTATACGGGACGTAACGCGAGACGAGCGACATTGAGGGCCGCACCCTTCCTGAATCCTTAACCCGCCGGAACTGAATATTTAACCTATCCCGACGAACATAGAAAGAGAAAGCGAATAAGAATGAACAGAGAAAGAGAAGGAGAGAGAGATATCCCATCAAAGCGGATAGATCCGTGTTCACTTTAACAGGTCCATTGATTCCTATCCTACAGAAACGCCATCATCGCTTCTCTCTTTTCTCTGACTCCTTAAATATTTGGTCAATTTTACTAGAGCAAGAACATTACGAGGGAATAAAAACATGCAGAACAAAATTAAAATATTACGCGAGTGTTCAATCTGTAAAAAACTCTATTTAGCGCAATCAATCAATACTAAATATTTTGCGTGAAGAGAAGTTATACTGTGTGTATCAATAATATTTTATATGCAAAAAGTACATATAAATTTTGAACATCATTAACAAAAAAAAAAATTAATCAAGAAATATTTTAAGAGATTAAAAACGCTGCTATAATATTGAATTATTATTACATACCTTTTAGCAATCAATACTCTATAATAATTATATGGTATTAAAGTAAAGACGAAATATATTAAAAATATATTATATATATATATATATATATATATATATATATATATATATATAAGCAGCGCCCGCTTAGCTATATCAATGAAAGTAATGTTTAAGATCTAGAGAAAGTTCTGCGGAATGCACGAAGCAAAATGTCAGTTCGCTTCATCTTGATCCCTCTCCCATTTCTCCGCTCTTCTTCCGTCGGCTGACATTTCGCCGTTTCTCATCATCCATCAGCAGAGCCCACTCAAGTTGCAACAACAGTAATTAATTTTCTTTTAATTCTTAAGATTAATGGATCGACGCAGTCCACTTCGTTGGCATCGAGCGGAACCCGCGCTTTATGGTGTTTACGGATCTATTTAGAAATTCCCTGACCGTTAGGCACTCGGCCAAATAAGCATGGTCATCAATAAACCGAATAGCGTAGCGTGTACTGAAACTTGGAAAAATCAATAGACAATAAGAGGGAACATTACACGACAATAAAGTACGATCAGTTCGCAAATATCTCTCGTCACTTTTTTGCGCTTAACAAAACAATTTTTCTACAAAAATAATATATACAAATACTGTGCAAACGCAAAATATTTTAATTGGTATCAGGATAGTTTTATTAAATTGCATATAGATTGAATTGAATTTTGAAATATTCCAAGAACGAAATAAAAAAATGCATATGGATCAGAGTATCAGATAGATATTACATCCGACAGGTATAACAAATATAACGGTATACAGTTGATGTTAAATAATAATGCAAAATGATATCATCCCAGCTGTCGCATGTAATTTATTTTGAAAGTCTTCGTAAAATTTGTTATGAGAAATTTTTTTGCGTGCTATTTTAAAATTAAATTTTATTCTTTAAAAAAACATATAAAATCATTTATTTTAATTATAAAATGAATTACAAATTATATGTTATATATTATATAATTGTATAAGAGAATCCTACCAACGGGTACACCTTGACGTTGGTGGGAGAGCTTAGTACCTGGAAGGTTTATCCTGAAAGGGAAGCTAAGTCTCAAAACACATATCATGTCTTCATGTATAGCCTACCAAACACCATAGCCTCTTTTTCTCTTACACATATGTATATTAAAGACACATATGTTTCAATTTTTTGTTTGCCAACTTGGATTTAACTCTGCGTTATATGTTGCTCTGCGTTTATATAAAATAAGTCTTCGCTTATGGATTAAATAAAAGTCTTAGATATATGTAAAATTAAATATATGCAAATATTAATTCTTAAAGCCGTTAATATGGAGATTAATCAACACATTTACGCAGCTAACAATTTTGATACATTAGAATATTGCTAAATTATTGCTGCGACAACGAATATTATTGCGAGGACATAATTAAGGCATTGCATTAATTTAACGTTATCAGTAGCGCACGAATTTCATGAATCTGGGAGATATAACATGTACTCATGCTAGAACACGATTTGTAATTACACCTCCAATCTTAGACGTAATTGTAGGGTAAGCATAGAATTTGCCGAGTCTCTTGTAATTGCAGTAACAGAACTTTCTGGCATATACTGATGTTGCACAAAGCATCGCTGAATAATCGGCTTCTATTTGTTTTATTCAAGAATTATTCAATTATTTACATAATTAATATATAAGAAATCAAAATCTTGTCAATATCTCATAAGATATCGAGTGATATCCAATGTGCCAATTCTTTCATAATGAAACGCAAAAATTCTTTAATTTCGCCGCAAGGCGTTCCGGCATCACAAGAAGAGAGCCCTATTGTCACAGCTTTATTTTATTTCTTTTTACGCGCAAACGATTGAGAAGAACGAACTTTCATGCAAAAGCTCGTACACAGATGATAATTCGAGATGGATGGCCGGAGGGAAAAAAAAGAAACGAACAAGAAATATATTCTCCTCCTAACGCTAGAAGGTAAAGGGATGGATCCTTTATATTCTCCTAGCGAGGCACCGAAGTCTGTCCAAATGAAGTGTTGAAGAGCTCTGCCAACATGAATGCGAGCGGGTAAAAGTAACACGCGCTTTGAATTGTACGACTACAAAGAGCCACCACCGGGCTAATTTGTCTGAATGAGCGAGCGGTGGACTATGGGGGTACCACGGGGGTTGGACCAGAAACGGGGGTCGGACCTAATTCTGGATAAACACCCTTTCATTATTTCCGGACTGCGCCAGAGTATACCGTTTCCACGATCCACCGCGCCTTTGGCCTTTGTTCTCCGCGCGTTGTCTTGCGAGGGCTGGACTTGTCTTGCATCTATCGTCACAAACCCATCAGGAAGTGATCTTCCCACGCTGTGCAATCATGTCGTTAAACGTTCTCTCCTTTCATTGCTGTTAATTGATCAGAGACTTAGCTAACAAGACGCTAACTTTATGAATATACCATAAGTACGTTTGAAACGGAACGCTTTGATGACGTTGCTTTAATTTCTTGTTGGAATACATCTTAAATTTTTATAATTTTCCGAAAATATCTGAAATATCCAATCCTAGATTTAATTGCAAACATACAGTTAAATTTCTAAAAATACTAATTAGTCTTTTAAGCGGCAATATTAAAATTCATTCATTTCTGATACGAATTTGAAATCCTGCATTTAATATCAAGTATAATTTTTGTAGGAATACGCGCGCGCGCGCACGTAAAAGTTTTTATAAGATATTTTTGTATCAAGAAAATTTTTCTTTAAATATTATTTTTGTTTTTTATAATTTTCTTTATGAAAGATAGTAGAGCATTTAATTAATTGTTATTATCTGTATTTTATTAAAAAATTTGGCACTATTAACACATAAGACAAGTCTCAACTGTATTATAAACGTGAAAACATTTTTGGATTAAAAAGGATAATTTCTATTCATTGGATTAAAGGACGAATTATACGGCGATCTCTATAACGCAAAGTTTCAGATATTCCGAGTTGCAGAATTATGTGCAAACAGATACAGAGCTCGCGTATACTCGCACATTCACAATGTATAAATCGATTGATTTAATTAACATGGATTGTAGCAGGCCGGTCGTACGCGTTTAATGATGAAAACGGCTGCCGGTTCACTCATGCTTCCTGTTGCTCTATGTCTCTAATAAACAAACTCCTACGTTAACAGTACTATACAACAACGCAAATTCTAACAACTAACAATTCTCACAGAAATCTTATTGTCGTCAAATTTCATTTCTATTTTCCCAGTTAAAATTTATACACAAAATAAAATATGAAATATATAATGTTCGAAATAATTTGGTATTTTAACATAATTGTATAATTATAATAATATAAATATCAAAATTACTGGGTCCGAAGAGAAATGTTAGATTCAAAGTGATAAATTTCGAATTGCAATAAGTAACGTATCAAATTCTTTATATTGTATATTTAAATATCAATATAAAACAGAATATATATTAACAGATCAAGTGAATTTTCTAAGAAAACTAAATATTAATAGAGAAAACACAGCAATTAATTTGATTTGCATCTTGTCACCAACTCAACGAGAAAATAATTCATTAGATTCTAACTACTTATCGCTATAAATTGCAAAAGTAAGGTGGCGAGAAAACAAATGGTACTAGAGTGACAACGAATGGTACGGAGGCTCGGAGAAGAAATTCAGGCAAGACGGCGAAAAATTAAAGTAGCGTCCTGAGAAGAAACGGAAGGATGAAGGCGGAAGAAAATGGTCGGGCGACCGTAAAGGCACGTCGAAACAAGCGGGCGTAAAAAACGGGATGCAATTGGCGTGGGCTTAGAGTAAGTCTTCCCGCAGGCCAAACTCTTTCTCTATCTCTCTCTGTTTCTTCCTTCTTTTTCCCTCCTTTCTTTCTCTTTCTCTTTCTCTCTCCCTCTTTCTCTTCTTCTCTTTTTCCGTTTCTCGCGATACGGCACAGAGGGTGGCAGCACCCCTCTTTCCAAGCCACCCTCCGTAATCGATCAATTGAAAACCGTTCGAACGACAATCGATTTCAAATCAATTGGAGCCACAGTGTAAAACTAACAGGATACGTATTTCTCCGGTCGCCACCCCGGCTCACAGTCGACTTCCACTTCTCCAATTCCTCCATTTCTACGTTGGCTCTCCCGCCGCCTGCATCCCTTCATCCTCAACCCCTTCACGTCTCGACCACGAAACGAGACTATCCTCCTCCTCGTTCTTCCTGCCCTCCTCTGTCGCTCCTGTACTTCTCTATTCGCAAACCTTTTCGCGTGACTCTCCGTCTCTCTTTATCTTTCTTTTCATGCCGCCAGCCGTTCCGGCGCAGCAGTCGCCGGCTCTTTGTTTTTCATCAGGCGAACACAATTTTGGGTTACAGTTCATTCGATTCTCTTTTATTTAATTTCCATTAGAGGTCCAACGCGCATCGGCCATCTGCCCATCCACCTTTCTCGTTGATGGACCGATCCTAAAGTTCCACTTTCGCCGCTCTGTAGCAAATCACTCTTACCTCTTGCTCTCATTGCTTTCGACTCGACGCTCGACGCTTCATTTGCGTCTGACTAAACGACTCTATTACTACTGAATCCGCGCTCGCTTCATATAATCATGCATTATTTGATCACTTGTGTAATAATTTATATTAATTTGATTCAAATAAAGTATTTAACATCAAGAATAAGTTTATAACAGTAAAATTTATTTCCATTTAATTATTTTTGTAACATATTAATGTAGACAAAATTCTATTTTGAGCCTAAGAGATTGAAAAATATAAAATTATTAATGTAATCGATATTTTGCAATTCTCTCGCTTTGCGAGGACTATAGAATTATGCTCGTCAAATTGCAAAATACTTGATAATTTAAATCAAATAAGCATATAATTTTTAATTTTGTCTCGAGTTCTCTAAATTACTCGATATCATCAAGAGATTTAGAAACTTCTAAAATTATATTTCACTTATCGTCATTATATATATTTAAAAAAGTATTGATATAATAATTAAGAAAAAGTGTAATATTGAAATGTTAAACTATAATTAATATAATTTTTGCAAAAAAGGTCTAAGATAACATTAAAAATATAACTTTTTCATATTGAGCTCTCTTTTGAGAAAAGACAGATGGTAGGTGAGAAAAGAGATAGCATACATGACAGGACGGAAAAGGGGTACGGAGTCGGTAAAGGAGCGGTAGGAAGGGGGGAGTTAATGAAAAGCGTCTGACGAATAGACCAACTAATTGTATCCGAGAGGAATTAATAAAAACGCCTGACGGGCCGGCTGGTGTGTCGGCGAGGGGTGCTTCTCCATCATTTATTTCATTTTCCTCAAAGTGCCGGGGCTCTTTTTTTCCATCCTAGAGTACTCGTATCCGCCTATCCTCCCATTTCATAACATATTACTATCTTCGTGCGATATAATCTTTTACATCTGTGGATGGATATTTCATTCCGTTCTTTCAATATATGTATCTACGTAATGTAATATTTAAGTAAATCAATAATGATATAATTATCTCTTCATTATTCAAAAAGTAACCATATTATAATATCAACACTAGCAGAATTATCAATTAGTTAATTTTAATTAATGATAATTGTTAGATATTAAAAAAAAATGTTTAAATTAAAAACAAATAATAATTTATTACTATTCTTATATGCAACCTGATCTTTTTTATGTAATATACGATAATAAATATTAAAAATGATACATTAGACAATATAATTTTTATTTTAATAATATAAATTTATATAACATTTATAGTAACGTTTTATTTTGCGTCGCTGACTTCTATCGAACGCAGGAACGTTAATCGTAGCACGGTCGTTAGAATCCAATAGATGAACGGCCGTTTATTGGCGCTGGAAATCTTTGCAATTCGTCCGTCATTGAGTGCGGTCCCCGGTTTCGCAGAACGGCAAGGCTTTTTGCGCACTTGAACTCGGTCACACTAAATTTCTGGCCGGGTAGACTCCAAGTTGCGGCGAGCGGGAGACCAAAAATAATGGCCGCCACAGCTAAAACCAAAAATAATCGGGCGCCGCCTGCTGTTCCCTCACTAAATCACCGTTCTCGGTACTACGGTGACCAGTTTCCGTCTCTATGCTTGCACCGCGCGCTCGTCCTTTTCCCCTCTCGTCCCTCGCATCACTTGCTTTCACCCCTACCATATCGCGCCGTCTCATTATTTACCTTAATTGGCGGCAATTAACAAATAATTAATTGCGAAACGCACGAACATAGCATACTCAGAAATAATTGTTTGAAAACCTGCCTGAAAATCCCGTCCAGTTTTCAGGTTAAAATTTGAAGGGTTTTGGTCTGGGTTGAATAATGTGTTCGCAAAGATACTAAAATATTATTACCACCATTATATATATAAAAATAGTGGAAATTTTTAAATATGCATGCCGAATATGTTGCATGTATGTTGCAATGTAACAAAGAAAACGCGTGTGATCCGAAACATAAAGAGAAAAAAGAAATATAGGCGCAAAAATATAGATTGCAAATCTGTTTTACAAACAAAGCTGTTTTTCAGTTAGATTATAAATATATTTTAGGATTACGAAAGTAATGGAATTCAACATATTGTTCGCATATATGGTATATGTACGTGCATAAATCACTATATACTCGTATATACAATATATACACAATCTATACAAATATAATATTTAACTGTTGTTTTTTCTATGATCCACATGAGGCTCAAGTAATAAATTGCCTAGATCTATGATTGTTGTATATTCGATTAAAAAAGAATGGTAATAAAAAATATTAACATTTTTCATTTGAAAAAATTTACCAAGAAAATTGTCGACGAATCTACTTTTTTACGAACATGACGTAAAAGTACTGTTGTATTTCAAAAACAAACGCATTTGCAAAACAAGATAAACTAAAGCTTCGCATTTGTTTTTTAATTTATTGAGCATATTTTTAAGGAAAAAAGTTTTTCCCATTCAAGAACATTTGTATTATTAACGAATATGCTTATCCCGTATATAAAACATATGTTGTATTAAAAAAATATTTACATTTTCCATACATGTCCAATATCAATATACACTTGACTATCTTTTGCAATATCTACTATCAGCTTTCCGTTTTTAAACAACGATAGTTTTTGAGGCAAATATTTTTTACGAAATTGCGAATAATTATAAAACGCGATACTTATCGCATCGCTCATGTATCCGGTATAATAATATTCTGAAAAAAATCGTATTTATCAGATATATATGTAGATTACACCGTGTAATAGTATTACGTATTGATGGTGTATAACTGGTGCGCGCCGCGACGTTAAATAAAAACGTACGATAATAACAACATACCGCGTGACGACGTGGAACGAGCCAGAAACGTCCGCAACGCTTTGGCAAATGCATCTGTCAGCGAGCGAAAGCGGCGCGGGAATGGCTTTCCTCCTCCACCGTTGGCTTCGACACCCCTCCCCCTCCCCCTTCCGTCCCCCAATCTACCCCTCGAAAACCAGTCTGCGCCTCACCCATCCATTCGATTCCCTTCTCGCCTCCCTCCCGTGCCCTTTCGCTCAACGCCTCTCCCTCTAGTCCGTTTCATCTCACTTTCGCGCCATTCCCTCCGGCAATTACTATAAATCAGAATCGCAGTCAATATTTAATCCTCGTGGAATGGTGTTCGGCTCGGACGGGGAGACTGGCGGACGAGCGGGGGGCGGCTGCACGTTCAGTGGTGACCGCCGAGGTGCAGCGGGGGCTGATGCAACAATGCCAGTAATGCGATAAAATATACTACGTGTCGAGCCGGGGGAAAAAGGGGCTGAGGGGAAATGGGTGAAATGTCCACTGTTCGTGCTGCTGACCATCGTTCGTTCGACTCTCTCAACCATTCCCTCGATAGAGTAGTTTCAGATAGCCATTCGTCGAAAAACGAGGAAACACTAAACATTGAAGGGACGCAGCTGTAATCACGACTAAAAATCGTAAAAATCAATCGAATCTAGATTCCTCGTTTCAAGACCCTTTTGTTATTGCCTAAAAAAAAAAAAAAAAAAAAAAATGAAAGCATAAGAACATTTTCTTCCTAAATAGAAAGAGACTTATTGGAGCATAAAAATTGGAAAAAAAGTAATGATATATTAGCTGCAATATTTTCTTTTATAATTTTATTAATTTATTTATTCAATTGAAAAGATATCTCTTGATTTATTTATTTTTTAATATTAAACAATATTAAACAATGTTACCAGCAAATACATTCGGCACAATAACGTTGATAATATCGAATAAGTATCTCTTACTGTTTTTCGCGGTAATCGTCCGCAATCATCTAAACTCATCGAATCAAAAAAGCTCTCCTCGCGATCTCTCTTTAAAACAAGTAGCGGCTAATATTTACAATGAGAAGTGCAGTCGCGTGCCTCCTAACTATAAGCGACGAGAATCGCAGCAACTTCTGTTTTATTAGGGAAGCAGATCGACCAACGTACCCCAATCCGAATGTCATTATTGAAGTAATAGCATTTCGTGACCTTATTACTGTCATTATTATTGCTATCACGAAGAATTCGTCTTGTTCCTAGATCGAGAATTATCGTCATCTTAAAAATATCTTAATATCCTCTTTCAGACGTATGTTTAATATAATAGATGTATCAATATTCATTATATTGATTTATTTTATAATAGTTTAATATTAAATAACACTTGTTTGAGAGATTGTTAATATGCAATATTTTTAAATACAATATAAAATATCTGTAAAAAAATACTTTACAAATTTACATACATTAAATATTTTTACAAGTATTTTCATTTTTCAAAATAAAAGAAAACATAATTTTTATAGTGCACTATTCCATCTAACGACTTATTTATGAAATTGATGCTAACTGACATTATATTGAAGAGATATATATTCATTAATATTTTAACATAACTTTTCAACAAAATTTTAATAATTCAATTTAGTGATATTTCTATAAAATAAGCCTATATATATAAATTTGTTAAAAATAGGAGATTTTATTGTTTTACGTGTATAGGGCACGTTGTCGGAAATAGCAAGAGTGAAATGCTCGCAATGGAGATGAAGTAGCATAAAGCTGCAGGGCCTCATTGTGGGCAGAAGAATGGAATCTCAAGGGTTGAATCCTGGGGGAAATCAAAAGGCAGTGGGCCTCCGGGATAAACCAGCCAGATCTCAGTAGAGATTCACCAAAGTAGCTTGTCAATAACTTAAATCTCAATCGTAACTTGGTACTCCCAACTGATTTCCGTTTCTGCGACTCATATCTACGTTTCATCGATATTCATAGTTGACGTATCTTCCCACGTTTGTGAGAAGTACGTGCTTTCGGAAATCCATTCATTCTTTGTGCTTTTCTATTTCTTTGCTTCACACCACTCGTGTGTTACGACTCTATATGTCGTACGCTTTAAATGATAAAAGTCTATGCAAAAGCTTTAGGTATGTTTATAAACTTTAAAATATATTGGCATTGTTTTAATACATATGATACCGAAATATTAAAATTAAAATTAAATAATAAAAATTCATTTATAGTCTTATGTTAAGAATGTTTACTAATCTTGCTATATTACAATTGGTTATATCTTGTATTTATTTATATTTGAAAATTATTTATATATATATATATATATATATATATATATATATATATATATCGTTAATTTTGATTACTTTCTCCGCAACGGAAATTTTTTGTTAGATTTTTATCGGTTTTGTGAATTGACTGGAAAATGGCTAAAAGATTTTCGAGGGTAACTGAGGAGACAAAACATCGCAAGTATGACGCGCGGTACAATACCTTCCCATTTGCAGCGGTTGGCTTCTACCATTCATAACTTCAAAACATTCTCTGTCAAAATGTTAACACATATTGTCAACCATTACATCACCAGCCATTGAGTACAAAGAACGTAATGCCAGTAAACACGCTTCTGCCCACGCTTCTTTTTGAATGCATTGTTCCGAAAGAGTGGAAGCGCTACCCTAGGTCGTTTCTTTCGTCGGAGGCATAACGTAGCTTTGACTCAAAGTCGGATAGAAGCATTAGCAGTAAAATAAAACATTGCTTATCTTTAATCGCATAACTGAATTATAGTTTAGTATAATAAAAAATGTTAGTACATTTTTTGATATTTTACAACGCTTAATTAGAATCTTTCACAATTTATTTATCTAAAATTTTATAAATTCTATAAAAAATATTTCTTTACATAACTTTTCTACAATACACTATTGATAAAATATTTGCTAAAAACGTTAGTTGAGAAAGATATAGTAAAGTTTTTATGACAACGTTTATCGAAGATGTAATCAATTTGCTAGAATATTCTGCGCATTTCATGGAGATTTCTACTTAAACTAGAGTATCAATATCCGATGCTATATCCTCGATTGCTCTTGTTAAGAGATTGGTGCAATTGTCAACCAACATATTCAGGATTCTCCTTCAACTGATACACTATATCACTCGCAAACAAGACAACGATGATATCCATAAACAAGGTGGAGAGCGAAGCCAAGCTAAAGTTATGAGAAACCATATATATCTACTGTCCCCCTTCTTACCATCTGCGTCCGTTACTGTGATCACATCACAGAATGGAATTGGGAAACCATCTATTCGTCATTTGATACCAATGTTTGCCGTGTCACTATACGAGTTATAGCTGAGAATATATTTGTTGACAGGCAGTTAGGTAGATATATCACAGAGCAATTCATATCTCTAAGATATCTTGCCTCTACAAGAAACAATTAAATATGTTAAAACAACGAATGGATATTTTATTTTATTAATTATTATTATTGATAATAATTTTATTGAGTAAACTGTATATTTAAATTAAGAACGTATATAATCACATCGTGTAGACTATCGATTGTTTGCGATATGATTTTATGTATTAGTACATCAGGAGAAAATAGTGTGTATGTACCATACATGTATATGTGATTGTATACGATGCATTTATTTTATATGATAATTATTAAATCAATGATCGAACACAATCAGAGGCCATTAACAAACAATACATTATTATTCAGAGCTATGAGTGAAAGTTAGAAACATCAGCGTGACAGCCAATAAGTCTCTGCAAACACAGTCAAGGGAGAATTTATATCTTCCTTAGTACTTGGAGGCTATTTACAGCCGGTACATTACGGTTTAAAGTTCCCGAGCAATCGACGTTTCGATACATTACCAGCAAGAAAGACAAATGTTTCACCCACGCGTGGGTAATTGATACTATCGGTATCGATTACCATTACCGCCGGAGCTAATTACCTCCGGCATCGTAATCGAATACAATGAGGTAAACAGCGGGCTATTCGCATTGAAACGGCACAACCGTAATGTCGTTTACAGAAAGGCCCCTACATCAATCCGCGGGCACGCTACGGTCACATCAGACTAAAATATCTCGCGGTGCGCGAATCGACTGGAAATTAAATGCTGCAGATTGAGAAACGAGGCGCATTGCGCCTAATAACACTGAGTGGGGAGGAATTACTCGCCACGCACGATCGCGCCCGATATATAGCGTTTGTAGCTTAGTCACGTGCATGTATAATTCGAGCTAATGAGCGAGAGAGAGAGAGAGAGAGAGAGAGAGAGAGAGAGAGAAAATGATGAGGAGACTACTATATTGTATAGGGAAGGCTTGCGGAAGACGGGGAGGAAACACAGTAACGGCATCGAGGGTGAGCGGGAGGGGTACATTTGGTAGTAGCATGGGACACGGTAGGTAAGTAAAGTAAAGTCGACGGTTGTATCGCGCTTAAACTTGCGGATTAATTCCCCTCGTTACATAGCGAAATGCCAGCGCGCTTTCCTTAGCGATCGCGCCACTCGGCTGCACGCTTAGGACCGCAATGCGGAATAGGTACTCTGCTGTGCATAAGAAATACTTCTTTTGGCTGAACTTTTGCTTCGATTTACTTCCAAATTCCTTTCAGCCAGGTTGGTTGTGCGAGGATTGTAAGAATTTTATTCTTCACGACGTTAGAAATCTCGCAAGGTCCTAATGGAAAATAAGAAGTCTAGACAGCACGAAAGGGAAGATTGTTTCTGCGATTATGTTGCGAAGAATGGCAAACTTGATAATTTACTTAATTTAAGCAAATTCCTTTAGTCAATATAATCAAATATAATTTTGATTAATTGTACAGTATTAATATCATCCGTAATATCTATAAAAAGTTTTGAGTGAAGAAAGAATGATAAAAGCATATCTCTCTCGTTATATTTATATACCATATTTGAATGCAAATGAGAAACTATAAAGAGCAATCATTTTTCAAGAAAGTTTGGCAACGATCGTGCTCTACTTACGCTCGTTGAAGTACGACACATACGTAGAAACGAGTCGGTGCGGAGAGCAAGAGGAGTACGAAATAGGGGAGAATGGACGAGTGAAAGGAGTTAGTCTGCCACATTAGTTGACATACCCAAGTTCCAGGCATCCAATCTATTACGACCAGTTCGGCATTAGTAATGTGTCGGCGGTAATAGCGAACTCGACGGTTCTTTGGAGAAGTACGCAGGAAGACGAAAGAAAATAGGGACAGAAAGCGAATCGGAAAGAGAGAGAGAGAGAGAGAGAGAGAGAGAGAGAATGAGAGAGAAAGATGGATATATACAATATATATATATCTGTGTGTGAAGATATAGAGAGGAAGCTTACCTGCAAGGAAATGCTAGAGAGTGACTGTAGCATGGAAGGTAGCACTAAGACTTCTCGAAGAGTATTCGGTGGCTAGGGGATAGGCGGTCGGAGAGGATCGCGGGGTAGGCGTGCACGACATCAAAACTTGCTTGAGCGAATCTAAACTAACCGAGTAACTCTCTGCGTTACGGGCTGCGATATACGTCTTGGCGGGATGGCGAATTGGAGGATGTTGATAGCGATGTGATGGTATATATGAAATCGAGGCCGCGAGAAGCCGCGAGCGAGAGAAGGAAGCGAGGTCAGAAAGGACCCGATGGAGAGATGAGCGAATGAAGGGGTAAGCAGGCAAGGGGAATGGAAAGTTAGAGAGGAGAAACAGAGTAAGAGCAGGAGAAGAAGAAGCTGCGGAGGGAGATGCATGGTAATAGGAGAGCAATAGCGGAGAGAATGAAGTAACTTAGCGTATATATCGTGTAGCATATATAATTCTGACCACATCCCACCAAACTATGACATATTCGAGCATTAGCTATTCCAGCCGGATCCCAATACCTTCTCTCAACCTCTAGCGGACGACCCCTTGAGCACGACCCCGCTTCGTCCCCGACCGCAGACTTGTCTCCGCGCGCGCTACTGTCGTTGATTCACTCGCAACCGCCGTCGACGTTCCCCGCGTACGCTAGGTGGTAATGTGCGTCAACCGACGAACTTTAACTGCACATGGAGTTCGAATATGACGCAGGAAGACAGGAGGACGTGAGAGGAAAGACGAAAATGGTAAAAGAGAGAGGAGTAGTGTCAAACGCATTCCATTCTATTCTACATCAATAGAATTTACGATTGTGTTTAGAACTTATGACTTTTGTGATCTATATTACATATAAGCTTATTAAAAATCGATTTTACCTTATTAAATCGATGTATTTTTATTATCTTGCCATATTTTACTATCTTGCCATAAATTTTTTACAGAAGAATAAAAGCAAAAAAAAAAAATAAAATAAAATAAAATTACTATTTCGAGAATGAATGATAAAAAAGGAAAGACAATAAAGTGTAAAAATGACAATTGAAAACATTGCCAAATAATACCAGCATAAATATAGTAGTAGCACTTACTTTCTTTAGAAAAAGTCGTTGATTAAGAGCCATCAGCGTCGCAGAAGCTGCTACATGGTACACGAATTCCACAAATATGTAAAGATCATTTTCAAGCTAAAATAATAATTCAAGTTTTGATCTAGATAATATTTGAATATAGTACAATTAGAAAAAAATATAAATAAGCGCACGTAATACTAAAGTAATATTATAATTATTATGTTTTGTTTTATAAGTATTTATAATTATATAATTGCTCTTTTTCACAATACTTTATTTTTTCATCTACATTAATAACTATCTAAACTAAAGATATTAAAATCTGTCAATATACTTGCGCAGTATAAGTAAAGAGTTACAGTAATAAAGAATTTTTATTAAAAGCGTAACGTAAACTAAACAACGTGCAATATCTGAATGATATACAGAGAAAACATCGCTAGATTTCCCGAAATGATGGACAGAGATAAAATCCTATTGTGATTTAAAAGCCACTCATCGAGCTTCACGAACGGGAGAATAAATCCAGGGTCCTGCTTTCTTTTTTATTTTCTTGGCTCGGATTCTTATTGCCGTATCTGTGACATTAATGCGACAGAGCTTTATACGGTTACGCTATAAAGGGCTGAAGAGTTACGATGACAAATATTGACGAAATTACAAACAGAAAGGCGAAACGCATCTAATCTGGACGTGTGCGTTTCTTATTATCACAACTATATAGGATAGTATTTTATTAAAAATTGCTGATAATATTTGATAAACTTACAAGAGTCTGGAAAATAAATGTATATATGATATCACAGATACTAAAGAGATTAGCGATGAAAAATTTTTAAGTGGAAATTTCTTCTACAAATTAACATCATATATAACTTACTGCTTATTCTGATTAGACGTTATAGATAAGTCTTTGTAAAAAATAAACTTTAACTTATATCAGCGTTTTTGAATTTCTCTAGATATTATGTATCTTTACAAATAGAAATCAGTTTTTGTCACTTTGATTACATTAGCGAATTTTGCAATCTAAACAAACGAGATATTATGCTGGATATAAAAGTATCCATATTTTTACTGAATACTTTTACGTTTTACATTTAAGAAAGCGGAACGTAATTCTTTAGCAATCTACAACATGCGGCTGAAATTTTATCTTTTCTAATTCTTTTTGTTTTTTTGTCCAACAAAATCACCACCGTGCTAGATATCGACGCCGGCTTAACGAAAAATAGGTGATAATGGGAAAATGCAGCTGCACCTAAGTTAATTACAAGCAGGTACTTGCGGAGGTACTAATTACTTATTGTAACTTTTGCGTTAATTGCTTTCAGTAATTGCTCTCTCGATGGTAATTGGTTGTCTTCCCACTTCATTTACCTAGGTAACTCTGGTGATCGCAAGGCGGACAGTAAAATTCCATCATCAAAATCGCCACGTTGAAATCGTATTTGCTTATACGAAGCGGCTAAATTCCCCCATAACTTTCCGTAATGTCTTGAGACCGTTTGATGCCAAGGAAACTTATGATCTCATGATAAATAGCATTCAGAGCTAGACGTCGAGTACGGTACGTCCAATTTCACAAGTTAGATAGAAAATTATTGCTAACTCGTTTAACGAGACTATTAGTTTTCAATTTCTTTATTACAACAATAATGTTTCCGTTTATACTTCATGACAACGAAAGTCATGAGAAGCGAAAATAGAAATAGGGAAAATAAAAATCTGTTTTACCAAACATGATAATAACGAATCTCATATGCATTATTTATTGGCGATAATGCTTTTTAACTATAAATGTTTTTTTTTAAATATTTATTAATCCTATAACTTTTTATAATGTAGTTTATAGTAATGTTATATTTCAATTGAACTCGAAGCAAATCTCTTTTACTCATAACTTTTAAAAGTACTGCATAACAAGCTTTCATCTCCGTATCCGTTTTTATATGAAAAGTAGCTAAGAGCTGTTATTATTTACGAGCGCTGTGCATATTATCCGGAAAATATGCCATATTTGGCGCCATTCGTTTGCGGTGTCCATTAATCTGGACAATGAAAATTGGCTTGCATTTCAAAAGATACTCTCTACCTATATCCCCGTTATTTCTACCTATCTCGGCTTCATTGTCTATCGGTTGAAATGCTGTTTCAAACTATAGCGTATATAATATATTTTTTTTTATTATAACTTACGGATTACTTGATTTTCATTTTGTATCCAATGCGAATGCACAATAAAGTGCTTCCTGCTGCGGGCAACATATTGCAATTTATAACAGCATATACAATATATGCTAAAAAATAATTAATTAAAATGTTATATATATATATATATATATATATATATATATATATATATATATATTTACGTTTATACGTTTATACTTAAACGATGAGATTGAAATTAAATTCTCCCTTGCAATAATATTCACAGGCTAAATAATATCTATGATAAAGTATATATACATGTTTGTTGAAACGTCTATTAAATATAATAATATGCACATGTTTTAAAATTTTATATATAATAATATATATAAAATATAGGAATATATAGCAATTTCAAATTTGTAATACTGCTTTTAAAAGTCGTTAAAGCTTTGTTGCTTAAAATGTTACGAATTCTGAGAATTAACTATTGTTATATTTTTGCATCTATTTACTATTTCATTATTTTTTAATTGAATAGGGCATACAACACATATACAAAAGTAATAATTTCTTTCTTTCTTTTTTGCGGTTAATTTATGCTTGAGATAACGTCCATAAGGTTCGCGTTCAAATACCAAAAAATTGCAAAAAACTCTGTAAATAGAGACCGGTGTAAATCAGCCTATTCGAATGGGAGCGAGCTATTATTCGTTTCGCTGTTGCAAGCAATCGATCGCTCCGACAACAGTAGATACGTCCGGACTCCTAACGGCCAGCAATATCGATAGATATTGACAGAGCGGTGTAAGGTGCGATCCAGCAATCCGTGTTTCGGTGATGGTGCGCATTAGCTGCGCTATTTGTATTTAGATAGAGAGAAGCGTGGGGGCTATTGTAATTAGGCACGACATATCGCGCTCTTGGGACCCGAGCTTTGCCTCTCTATACCGATACACGTTCATTGCCTCAATTATTCAAAGACTCCATTTTGTACTAAATTTCATTCTTTACTCATACAAGTCAATAATGTCTCTTTCACTATAAATATTTCATTTTAAAAATAAATTTAAAATTCTTCTCTCTACCTTTGTTTTCAAAATGACTATATCGCAATGATTATTTTAGCTATATAGCATTATAAACGTTTTAAATATTTCTGAATATCTGTTTTGAGACATATCTGAATATCTGTTGAAGTTAATATTCAAAACAACATCTTTTTAAATCTTGCAATGCAAAAAAATTATAATGCTTCTCAACAAATAAATTTTATAATATGAAAGAATGCCTTGTTTGTTATATATACATATATATATATATATATATATATATATATATATATATATACAATAGTGATCAACTATACGGTCTCGGATCAGATATGCATGTTCATATATGAGATTTGTACTGGTGTCGACGATGATGGGGTGTGGCGACGCGTGGAAGCATGGTGTGGCTAGTATGGCGATGTCTGAACGATGGCAGAGAGTGCTCGGGGACAGTCGAGCTAAATCACTCCCTAATGGATCGAGCCGCTAATCTCTGATAGACTGCACGCTACCAGGGTTCCTCTCCCTCATTCCGCTGTATCCTCTCCCTCGGATTCCCCTATGCCCTCGTGTTACATTATCCTGCTTTGTATAGCAAACTATGCGTCGATACAACAAAATCAAACTCGCGAGTTAAAGAACGCAAAATTTTTAGCAACGTATAACAAGAAAATATTATAAGCAATCATTATGAAATCTTTTTATTTAATTTTGCTACGTATAATTTTTTATTCTAAAATAATCAATCTTTAAATTTACTTTTTTACAAATATATTTGATTGTTTAATCTAATTGTAAATATTTATTGCAATTTATTTGAGACAGGAATATATCTGTTATTACTGTTTGTTATCAATAGTAATAATTAATTGCTATAATTTGTTAATATTAAATTATTATATTGTGATTATACTTTAAGCAATTTGTAAAATATATTTTCTATAATTTAGATTATTATAAATATAGTCTTAAAAACGTACGCGGAAAATGAATAAAATAAAGAGAACATTGGCATCTATCGCATTAAAAACTAAATGTCCAAGTATTTGGAGTTTTGCGGAGCATAAGCCGCAAGCTTAGAAAGCTCGCTCAGAGAGCACACGAAAATTTCGGAATAAAATATCTCTACGCCAGCTACGTCATGCGACATAACATTCCATAGAGATTCTTAGACAGAAAAGAAACTTTTGCGCGTTTGGGTTACTACTGCACAATTTTTTTTCTCTTCTCGCTTCCGTAAATATGATTACACGCACATCTCGTAAATATGATGCCCCGAGTACTTTCATAGACACCACGTAACGCACTCGAAGGAGTTAGCGTGTCGATCGACAGTAAATTCTCCCTCTATGCGCAAGACTTGCATAAAATTTTGCAAACAATCAATTAGTCCGGAGGAAGCTTCGATAATCCGTCCGGTCAATTTGGACGACGTTTGAATTTGAAACTTCCTCTCACGGAAGCGATCAGGAAGCTACTATACAAGGGATAATAGGATAACCTCTATTCTTATCATATTTCCGATTGTACGAATTATATATACTTGTTGAATATTAATAACTATAAAATTGTTATGTATGCGTCTTATATAATATTTTATGAGTTAAACACAATAATAAAATCATTTAATAGAAAAATGTACTTAGAAAATATGATTGACAAATTCAACTACAAGTACGCGATGAATTAATCCTTAAACAATTATATTAAAAACTTTATGTTCTTTAAATGTAAAGAACATATAAAATAAAATAAAATAAAAAGAATTAATAAGGATTTAATAAATAATAATAATAGGATAATAAGTAAGGATTATATATATCTGAAAAATTTCATCAACAATTTATCATTTATATTATATAAATTTCGAAGTCTTTAAATCTCACGTGAAGCAATACTAATGTCTCTAAATTTTCATTATATACGGTTTCAAGAATAAATTCTCTCGCCATTTTTTGATATTTAATGAGATTTTGCATCTATCTAAAAAAAAAAATTATTAAGAAATTATTTTCATTTATCTATTAATTGATGAAAATCGCAAATTTATTGTAGTACCGTGATGCACAGCGATCGGATGCAAGATAAAATTTTATTCGGTTATACGATTTGCCTCACTTCCATGCACACGCGCATGTTTCGTTGGATGCGAGAAGAGTGAAATCGCGCCAATAAGATGATCCGGCAAGAGTGGACGGACCGAGATCTGGCCTAGCGATCTTTACTACTGAAAATCCATTATTTTTCCCATTAGATCGTCCGTCCCGATCTTCCGGGACAGGCATTTTCGTTTAGCAGTTTTTCTTTCGATTCACGTCGTTTATGACTAACCCACCCTCCGGGGACCAGCGCTATCCACCATTCGGTGCCGTATACTACGTATTACCTATCTCACACCTTCTAAAAGCACCGGTATTCGCTTGCTTCAAACTAGAGAATCTCGTCGATCTCGTTTCTACTTTCATCTTCGTTTCTACCTTCGTTTTTATAGCCGGCGTTTGCAGTAAAACGTAAGCAAAACAGTCTATCTATCGTACCTCACGGCTTTTTTCTCTTGTCGAGAGTTTAAAGCAGGTAGCTTTGTTTGGCGTAAAGCGCTACTCGTTGTCAGAGACATTTGCATTTCCATGCTAAACGGGCATCTAAAGATACGAAATGTGGAACGAAGTGATAAAGATGACATTTTTAACGATTACATTCAAGATACAGAGAAGATACATAATCAACTAACTAGAAATTAATAATTAAAAATTTATTAAAAATATAAAATTCTGCAATTTTTTTTTTACAAATACTTTTAATAAATTAAAAACGAACATAATTATAACTTTTAATTACAAATAAATTTTGGAGAGATACGCCATACAAGATATAGTACCCTATATAATATCATTATTATCGATGCTGAGATAAAAATGAACGAAAACTAATATATGGAGTAAACTGATAAATAGATTTGCCATTGGGAGAATTGTTTGTTCGTGTTTTCTTATTTTCGCAGGAAATAATCTCGTTATCGAAAAGATCATAACTATTAATAATCGTCATCGCAATGACGATCTTAAAATACGAAAATGTATATATAGAAAAACCATAAACATTTCAAATAGCTATCACTAGTACACGGGAATGCCGTATATCATTTTCGAATCGCGTTACGCGATATCACATTGTAATTTAGACAAGAGGATTATCGCGCTCGTAAAGATTTGTTCTTCGATATGACTGCACATCACATTTTCCTTAATGTCTTTACAAATGAATTGGCGGTTATAAAATATTCATATCTCTAATTATTTAAGTATCACGAAATACTCACATTATAGATAATAATGTCTGCGTATTAAAACTAATCACACAATTCAAATATTACAAGTTTTATACATTTTAAAAATACGTGTTATGGAATCAATAATGATTGTCGATAATAATATACAATTATAGTAGTAAACATTAATAAATTTTTTTCTTGCAGACTTATACAAGATACTTATATATATATATATATATATGCTTGTTTTAAAACGCAACAGAAATTATTTTATATTTAATCAAATAAAATTTTACAATTTTTTTAAAAGAATTTTTTTGTTTTTATGTTAAAAAGTATATTTACTCTTATAATTTTATTATTTATTAAACCTTTTAAACTAATACATTAATGATAAAACGAAGCAGAGTACTATTAAGAGTTTCGTAACACAAAGCATCAATTACAGACTCTGCAGTCTTTTTGCGTTCGTGTTTTAACATAAGAACTAAAATTAAATAAAATTAACTAACAAATACAAACGTAGCCGATTTTTTCTTTGTTATATAAATAATGCATAAAAAAAACTAATAAAGTTTAAAAGATAGAACAAAATATTATATGATTGAAGATTTCTCAAGATGAAAATCTTGTATTAATTAATGTATCTATATAAAATTCTTTCTCCACATGTAAATTCACTGAAAATTTATTTTGTAATATAACGAATCTACACAAAAAATACATCATGTAGATAATATAATAACACGTCGTGCAATAAGAGTACAACAATTTTAGTATTATTTTTTTATACATGTTTTTAATTGCATCAATAATGCAAGTCTTGCGTAGGGTACTCTGGTCGGTGACGACACGATACGACACACAGGTATAAAATATTATGAAAATACGTAATATCTGATGACGGTTAAGCCGCAGATACGAGGCCGGTGCTGTCGTCCACCTACTGGAAAATAGGCTTTTATGGGGTTTTTATAACGTCGTGTTACTGCGTATATATACATAGATGGTACGAGCTCATGCATAATATTTGGTCCACTATAGTCTCAGACTGAAGAGCGAAAAGGCGTAATGAAAAATGGTGGTGCTGTGGTTTGAAATGTTCGCATTATGAACTGTATCTAAAATGGGTCTCTCGCTAGAGCGCCTGTCATTCACCTCGTTTAGGTATGCCGTTTAAGTGTGTAAATATGTATGCCGGCGCGGAGATAAAATGTACGTGACTTTTACTTGGAAAACGCACACATATCCCTTTTGAAGCTAGATTTGTTTTTAAATTCGTCCGAATAATTCTGAGCAAGCCCTTCATTAGCATACAAGAATGGTAAATTTATAAAATTATCATATATGTATATGATCTTTTTTAATATTTTTTTTTTTTAAATAGAATACTTTTTAAAAATAGAAAAAAAAATAATATAGTATGAAAAAAATGATATAATGTGATTGATACGCTGACTTATTAATAGAATTTATAATATTCCAAAGTAAATTGCGCGCACACTCATATACCATACAGTTAGATAATCAATACTAAAATGTGAAGTCGTGCACCCAGTATCAATTATTATAATATCAGATTCAACAATAATAATAAATCACTGGCGCAATGTAAAAACATGTTGTTTTAGGAGATATAATTACCGTCATAACCGGTATCTTTATCTGATGGTATTGATCGCATCGTGCATTCTATGTGGTTCAGCAAGATGTGTTACGTTGCCTCACAACGTGCGCCAATTAAATTTCAAAGTAATGGCTCGCAACAAGCTATCCATACAGTTTTCGACATACGCGTTGGATACAGTTGGATACAAGACAATACACGCGACACGATACGTTATGTGCCAATTAGAAACCGGGGTAATTGCCTGCAAGCGGCTGTATGCTTTTTATGCACAGAATTAGGCACGTGCTATTGATTTTTATATCGTAACGATATGAAATGCATAACCGAAAATTACCGCAAGACAGACGATCGCTCTAAACTACAAACTATAATACTCGGAAGAAAGGAATACATATAATAGTTGTGGCTATAGAATAAAAGAATATATGAACAATTTAATTTAAAAAATTTGCAGTTTATTTCACGCGAAGAATCACAAGGTAAGATTCTACATTTCTTACTTATATTGTAACTAAAAAAATTTATAACAATTTTAAGATACTTTTTTTTTTTAAACTATATAAACTTTTAAATAATGTCTGTATATATAATAAAGTTTTCTAAATAAATCAAAAATATAATACTTAATTGAAAACAATTAACAATACTTAATTGAAAATAATTAACAATACTTAATTGAAAACCATTTATTTGTTATTTTTTTATTATTCAAGATAGTTATTTAAAATATTTTGCTTTAGTACAAAATAGAATAAAAAGTTTAACTTTACATATATGTATACAAGTTTCTATATTTTAATCAAAATAAGAATGCCATGAAGAACCGAATCGTCGACGCTTCTTAGGATCGTCAGTACCGGATAAAAGTATCGGCGTTTTTTTCCCCTACTCTTCTATCACCCATCCCTTTGCCATCGTCGATTCACGCAACATTTTCCCATCGCTCGGGAAGGTTCTGTAACAACCCGGCAAGCACGCCCATCCTCCTCCGAGTCTCGAAATCTAAATGATTCGGTTATTTCTGGAAGCTTGCTCGAGGCGCTTCTCTTCTATCGACCTCATTGCAAAGTGATTTTCCTCGTACCTGTAATCCTGAATTCGATCGATCGTGCACCTCGTATCGAGATGAGCAATGCCGGACGCAGAGAGAAAATAGTTATAAAGAGAGCAACAAAATGTTTTGGTTGCGTTCGTAAAACAACAAGAGTACAGATTAGCGCAGTGAATCCATCAATCCTTACAAGTTGTAATAGCTTGTTTTTTTTGTTTTATGCAAATGTATTAGTAGTTAGAAGTGCGAGAAAGGAATAATATATATGTATATATATATATTTATAAAGAACATTATAGACAGACATTATAGTAAGAATCGAATGACATATATTTTAGTAAATAAGTTTATGAAAAATTTTATATAATAAAAATATTTATTGGTACAAATAGTAATATTTGGCTTTAAACGATTATCCGCGATTAATAAATATATAATATTTCTAAAATATATTTTTTATTAATAATGAATCTTGATTTTCTATCGTAATCCTTTGCTAGAAATGGACTAATACTGGCCTTATGTTCCTGACAAATATATATAAATCACGTAAGCAACTCTATCCCATATAAATTATATTTCCAAGCGCGCAGCTGTCATAGGCAGGACCAGACCGATTATAAGAGAAATTCGAAGTGTGAGAGGAATAAATATGAAGAGGGATACATTAAGAATATTTATATAATTAACATTTTTTCAACCACTCATTTTCTATACGTTATCTACGTAAATATTGAAATAGCACGCGCCTTAAATAAATATGTTATTACATAAAAAATATTATAATCATTTTTATGCGCGTCATTATTGTGGTCAGTCTATTTTATTGTTTATTAATGGAGGTAGATAGCAAATGGATTGAGAGATTCTGAATATATATATATTTATGTATGCATGTTGTATGCGTATTGTATGTGTGTGTCTATATCTACACATACATTTTTTAGGCAGAGTCCAGCCAAATGTCTAGAATTGCCTCGCCTCTTCCGTGTTAGTGTCCGGTGCGATTCATTACCTCTCTATTCATCGACAGTACCGACGCAACGTTCTGCCGGGTTCTCGAAAACCAACCTGTGTCTCCTATTCCCCGCTGCCTTTCGCCTCTCTTTGTACTTTAACATCAACCCTATATCACGTCCTTCAACATCACTTCTACCGCCCGTATCATCCATTCAACTGCAAAGAGCCATTGGACCGACAGCGATATCCTCGAGATTTTGCGTTATTAACAACTACTTAATATTTTGAAAATTTACGAAAAGCAGCCGTCTATTGTATTTCTCCTTAAAAGATAAAAAAGTATATCTAGTAACGATTGCATGAAATATATTACGTGACGATTGAGTATTCTTCTCGAGAATCACTTGATATTTTCTTTTCTAAAATTTACCGTTTTTTAATTATTTCCTCGGGGCTGTCAAAATTTATTATCGGCAATATCAAATCGCATAATCTCGCGTTTACATGGAGCGTTTATGACGGAATAAAAGTACTAAAACCTTTCATCTGAAAGAACGACGCCTTTAGAGGGAAACTCAAATAATAAGCAGTTGTAAGCAAAAGGATGCTTTACACCTCTCCCTCAACACCCCAATGTAAATCCGTCGTTTTCGTCGAGATAGTACAATGAACAAATATTAAAAACTATAAATTTATTCATTTCTCTTCACGAACGAACAAATCTCTCTCTCTCTCTCTCTCTTTCTCTCTCTTTCTATTCATCTCTTCGCTGCTTTTAATGAAATTCACACCAGCGCGCAACGGCTTGACTACCAAAGACCAGTAGCTTCTAACAACAATCCGCCCTTACTTACTTCCAAAAGCCTTTTCACGCAAATGAAAGTTTTTCGTCTCGAAATTACCTCGAATTATTCAGCATTTAATCGCGCTCTCTCTCTCTCTCTCTCTCTCTCATTTATGCATTTATTCAGTGTTCTGATATGATTTACTCCGCAATGTATTTTGATACGCATCCCTTATTCTCGAGCGTGAACATTCGCGATTTTATTATACAAATGTATAATAAACATTGTCATATTACTTCTATGCTTTTAATTATTGGCGAAATAAATTTCACATTTGTATAATTCACACAAAGTTGTTTGTTTTACAATATCAAGATATAACGGTTCAATTCCTTAACATGTTCACCGTATTGAGAAGTATAGAAATAATACCGCGATCGCTCTCTGAAGTTTTAGTCGATCGAATACGTCCGTGCCACGTGACGAGATTTATGCGTCCATTATTTATCGTCTTCCTTTCGATGAAAATAGAAAATATGCTAAAAAAAAAAACGAGAAACCGGTAGCAGACGCACGCATCCGCATGCAATACACCTACTCGCGATAGGTATACTTAAAATCTCATTTATATTGCTTTCAATATCCAATAGAACATAAATTTACTTGTTGGAAACGGATCTTATGTGTTATATAAATGCACCTAGTTTATTGAAATCGGTGGTTGTATTGCATAAATGTATGACTATCAAAAATTCAAAGAACAAAATATCGTATAAGTGAAAAAAAGAATATTTTTCTCGCCTTCGCCTCTCCAGGGGGGTAAAGAGGGGTTATTATAAATCTCGAATTGAGATTATTTTTAAAAAATCTTGGTATAGTACCAAGTAAATTTCGTGCCCTGTATATACATATTCATAGAAAACTTATTTTTCTATGAAACTGACGCATTACCATCCGCGTTCTGGCTCTTACTAGCCAGCGATTAATTGGAGTTTGTAATGTCACACGAGTGTCTAATTTCTTAAATTTAAAAAAAAGAATTTTTGAAAAATTTGGCTTAAATAATATTTATTTCGTTTATATCATTTTATGTAAACCTATATGAAACAAAGCTTAAGCATAATTATATGAAACAAAGTTTTTACTTATACAAAATAGCAATTATCTTAATACAAACCTGACAGGGGAGAAATTTACAGTAGAAGATGTAATGGGGAGCATCGAAATAAATAAAGGAAACCGATTTAACGTACGTGTGGAGTAAGGAGCCGGTCTGAGATAGTTTAAAACAAGGTTGGCTGGTTTGGGTTCAGGTGCTGTTGCAACTAATATCGTAAATCCAGATCGAATTGGAGGGAGAACAGAACTCGGTCGCCTTTTCCTTTATAGCCCTCGCATAGCTAGTTCACCTTTTGCATCTGCGCAATATCTCCATAAAGTAAAGAAATAGGATTATAAACGCGAATTTCACGCGGATGGCAAAAGTGGAAACAGCTTTTGAATGCTAAAGTGCTAACTTAATTCTTGAATATCAAAAGGAAACATTAAATATTCAGTATTAATCTCACTTACAATATTAATATGAAAATATTTTCATAATAATCGAGCGTCTTACACGTATCTAACGACAATGCGATTATAATGGGGGAAAAGATTAATTGAATAATGTAAAATCTAAAAGATTATATTGTAATATTATAGGCATTAAAATGTACAGTAAAACAGAAATACGCAAAGTTACATAAATTCCGATAATATATTATAATTTGAATAAATATTTTATATACATTTTTGTTTACGTGTCATTCTTAGTTAATTTTATATGTATTATTTACAGTAATTTTTTGCGCAAGAATAATTTATTGCGCTTATTCTTTTTTTTATACATAAAATATAATTGGTACATATTGTACTACAGGCATGATTGTCTTGGAAGAATATATCAATTTCTAATATTACTTCTGCCGATAAATTAATATGTGTGTTTTAATAATACGCTGGATTGTTATCAACATCGTACGTATATCGAAATATCACATGACGTGTTAACGATAACCCCCCGATCGAATTTTAATCGGAATCCCTGCAGAGAATAGCTGACGTATGATCCTCTCGAAAATTCAGAGTAAATTCCGATATGCCAGAAATCAATCTCGTAAACGTCATCATCGCTTTTTGTCTAATAATATTAATTAATATTTAACAATTAATTATAAAACAGATGAGAGAAAATAATACACAATATAATAATTTATTCGTTTTCATCTATGCGTAATATAATGCGTAAAAACTTGTCTTGATATGTATTAAGATAATAGATTAAGAATTGGATTTGTTGTCGAAATTTAAGTGCTGATAATAATGAGCAAAATTATTCGATATTATTTTAGTACATTGTTATACTAAGAATGATTCATAAAAATTGATACATTAAAATCAGCTTATGTTTTAAATAATCAAGAAATTAATACATACTTCATACATAAATGCGCTGTGCTACAAATTTTACAAATTTTGAAATTAAAAGTAATGAATTTTTTTTTAAATATATTGAGCTGGAACAATGCTGTTACGAGTTTACGCCATGATCTTCGAACCGAGAAAATTGTTTTCGGTCAAACGAAACATTTATAAGCTATAAAAAACCTGCCGTTGCATTCGGGTCGAACGATCTATTAAATTTTTATGAGCTTTTTGTCGGAAACCTCACAGCGTGCGTTCGAGCAGCTCACTGAGAACCATCGTTAGCTCTAAATTTTCAGTCATGCTTGCATATAAAGAATGTCATATAAAAATTTGATACACGGTGAAGTATAAAGTTAATCCCTATCTGATTGAAATAGAAGAGTCATTTTATCATTTCTCAATATAATTTTCCACAGCGATGAAATATTCCGATAGCGCGCGACACTGACCAGATATAAGGTATCAAGCTATTAAATTAAGAGAATTTCAACGATATTATTCAAAGTTTTATCATGTAAAATTAGATTCATGCATGGTTTATAATTATAAATTTATAACATCACAATTACAAATTCGATAAAACTTGAAGATCCAAAAAATATTTTTATTATCTTTAGCATTATAGTAGTAAATATATCTTTAATAGTAGTAAATATAAATTATAAAATTTTATATAATTATAAGACAAAATAATGTTTAATTATGATTAATAATTTGCTATATATTTTTCTCGCGAAACAACGCGATTTGCAACAATTTTATCTGTCACATGATCGCATGCGCACATAACTCTCTTATAGTCAGCGAAAAATTTATATTCGCGGAAGAATGATTTTTGCGCATCAGTTCTTCAAATCAAATTCAAGAGTTCACTTGCGACGTAAGCAAAAATATGCGACTGTGCTCTGTAAAACTGGATCTATTTCGAGAATAGCTATTTGTGTGTCAGAGAAACATGAAAGTAAAGAAACAAGAGGTAAAAGACGAGAGAATGAAAGGGTGGAAGGAGGGGAGGGAAGAGAAAGTGAATGCATCCAACTCCGCTTGTAATGAACTTGTGAATATTTAGTGGGGTAATTGCCTTTCGTGGCGAGTCTCGCCTGCTGCTATAAAGGGTGTCCGCCAAATCCGAAAGCAAAACCAATATCAGTCGACCACCTGTGCTCTTAGCTTGCACTTCGTCATATATACGTTACGTGTGCCCATCAGCTTCACATATATCGATAATTTGATTTCCTCGGGGACATCGCAGGCCGATTGCCAACCGTTCGGTCGACTCTACTTTATTTTTCTATTTTGTAATATATGATAAACAAAAAAATAACTTTACTTTTCATAAGGCTTTAACGACGTTGAAGAAAACCATTCTCGTCAAAAATAAAAATATCTAAACATTCCATTTACAGAACTCATACAATACAAAACCATTGTTTATCTCAATAGTTACGATTTCACATAAATTGCTATGTCAATATTGTGAAGAAATCAGGAAGAAGAGTTTCAATATTTTTTAATTTTTGTGTACAATTACATACTACATATGGTATATGTATAGTCTAATTGTAAGATAGAAAAATATTGTTGAAGCAATGCATTGAAGTACAGTTTTTGTTGATGTATCATGAGTAAAGATTAGAGATGCAGCTCGTATTAAAATATAAACTCATAATTATGAACACAATATTCATATTTCCTGCGAAGAATAAATGTGGCCATTTGATGAGGATATATCGTTATCGCAGTACTTTTTCATACATAATCACCAAAACACAAAGCAATTTTGAAAATTTCTACATTTTTCCAAGTGGCATTTTATCTAGACATATTCAATGTTATTGTCGCATTTATGGATTCTATATTTTGGATTATATTGCTTTCAGTAAATTCCTCTTTCAGGATACTTTCAGAATAGTATCGTTCCTTAACTTCTTTTACATTCTATGTGCTTAGACTATAAAAAAACATGACAATTAATTATTTTGTATCATACGTCAATGCAGTGCATTCGGTTTTTAATATTTAGTAATTAACACAAGGAGACAGAAAGAAAGAGACAATTAAAGGAAAAACACAATGTGATGTCTGGGATTAAAAAGTAATAATATTATTCAATAAAAAATACTAGTCATTCATATATAATAAATGCATATAACAAGTTCAAGGAAACACGCAACAAAATTGTAATCTGCTGACGAGCAAAGCCTAAGCTTACTGCACGTCTCGTGCAAGGAAAGCTTTCATGTTCTTTGCACGCCATCCGAACGTTTTATAATCACTATACTTCTCTTCTTCTTTCGTTATCTTTCCACACTTTTATATTCTCTTGCTTCCTTAGTTAGAAAAATGTCTGGCTATTAATTTACCCTTACCTCCTGCCGCGTATAACATCTTGACAGAACGTACCAGCTGGTAAAACAAGCTGCATAAATTAAACGTTGGATTATATATTCCGAATTTCCTTTATTTTCCGAACAACGAAGAAGAATAGCGCAAATGAGTAAAGATTAGAGATCCAGCTCGTGTTAAAATATAAACTCATAATTATGAACACAACATTCATATTTCCTGCGAAGAATAAATGTGGTCTTTTTATAAGGATATATCGTTATCGCAGTACTTTTTCATACATAATCACCAAAACGCAATAAATGGAATATAAAAGCACAATAAACAATGGAAAAGAACTGTTTTAATTATAACATACTATTTTATACTATTTTATAACTGTTTTATTTATACATAATATTTTATGTCTGAATATCGAATTAGAACTACGTTTATACATTGTTAGACGAATCAGAAATAGTATCCAGACGTCCATATTTGTTGAGACGATTAAAAATAGCGTGTCTCGGCAATTATAGATTCTCTCTCGTCTCGATGAAACTGACGAAACGTACTCGGATCGATCATCGGTACATACCTATCTCGCGGAACATCTTATGACAACGACGACAAGCAATCGATTTCCAATTTGATACAAAATAGAATCCATTAATGGCGCACTTGTCGACGACGCTTTCCACCGGCCGGATACATTTCGACGAGTGTCAAAGTGAGAAACGACAGAAGTAAAGCGAGAAGCCGGCGCGGAAGTAACGGAAGAAAAAGATATATTGCCGGGGCGAGAGAGCGCGGCATGACTGCAAGAAACGAGGGATGAAAGGGAACATACGAGATGCGCGTAAGCGAGCCGGGACTGGCAGCCGGTAGCTGACTCGTACCGATAAGAAGTCTCGATCCGTTCACTTCCGCAGTTCTGTCTGTCCGCCGCCCCGTTTCTTCCTTTTCCTTTCACGCGCCTCTTTCTCTCGTACTTTTTTTTTTTTACAACGAGAATACGACATTAACTGACGGACGGAGAGCGACGTCAACGCGACGCCTGCGATCTAGCGCGGAGCGACGACGGTAACGGTGTAGTGTAGACGATGAAGACGACAAACTCCATTGGAGCAAAACGAGCTCAAAACGAAATAGGGAATTTAAGTGTCACCGTTCTGTGATGAGATCTTTCCTCGCGAATACTGTCCCTCTTTATGCTTCCTTTCTCCCTATCCCTTCTCACTCTCGTTCTTCTCTCGGTTTGTCATTATCTTGTTCCACATACGACAATATCTGGAGTATTCAGGATTTTATAAGATATTGATGTTTAATCAAGATATTCTATTAATATATAAATTTGTATAAAAAGATTTTATAAATATATGTTAATATATGAAAAATGTATAGATGCATAAATAAATATTATTAATATTGTCTTATGAAATTCATAAAATATAAAAATATAAAAATACTTTATATTTTAAAAATATACGTATAAAAGAATGTATTATGCAAATCTAATACGCGAGGTATGTATATATATATATATATATTTATGCAAAGAAATATATAAAAATTTTTAACCTGATTTGAAAAAAAACTTAGCCTAAATGATCGTTAGTGCGCGAAAGACTTTTCCTACAGACAGTAATTCCGGAAAAGGACAAACAATTAAGTAGTGAATTCCACGCGGCCTACCCACTCTCATCCATATGCATGCAATTACTATTCCAAGTTTATTCGCTACCGATCGTTACATCTCTCGTAAAACGCACTTGCACACAAGTGGCAGTTTGATAATACAACTGCCCGTTAAACTATTGCTGTTAAATTGTGCCAAAGTATTCGCACAACAGGAAGATCTCCGCCATCATTTGATATGAGATACATATTTTCATGCCAAATACATGCCTTAGGTTTCGAAATACGCCTAAATAGTTTCTCTGTTATGTCCGTAAAGATAAATTAACGCATGCAAATTCACACATATTCAACGCACTTCTCAAAATATAAATATTATATTCTGTACAAGTAAATTAATCTTCATATTCTATTGTAGTTTACCGATAAAATCATTAATACTAAATGATATTCTTTATTGCGATAATTCATTAATACTTAAACGTTGACTATTTAGGTATTTAAAAAACAACATATATAATATATCGTATATATATTTTTTTTACTAAACAGTATCAATATCGCGTATTTACTGATAAAGATTAATTAAATTAAAATAGAAACACACACAAGATAACGCTTTAAATAAAGAGCATCAATTTATTAATATTCAAAAATATATATGTAAACCATGTCTAGTAATCATGCGATTGTACGTAATCATGTAATTTATATAGATTCATTAGCTGTGCATCCAGCTTGCCATGAAAAATCGCAAACTTTTTTTATGGGATTGAAGTACAGATCATCAGGACATTCCATTACAATCGGTCGCCCATAATCACAGACAAAGTAATGCCTGCAATTGGTGGGGTGAGGGATGAGAATGGCTTCCTCTCCTTCTTTTGGCCCTCTGTTTGGGCATTTAACCTCTTGGGCCTGGGCATAAAACACAGATACCAAGCACGCCACAAGTGCAATGGAGAGTACGGCTAAAATATATTAAATAGAAGCAGAATAATAATTTTAGGAAAATAATAACAAGATAATAATCATTTTGACTTAAGTTAAGTTAATTAATAATTAGACTTATCATAATGTTTTAGAAAATTGTATAAGTTACATAGAATTTCGCGTCGAGTGCGTGAATCAAAGATCAATTATATAGACATTAAATTATAAATATTTATTTTTCAAGAACTAGATACTTACATTACGCTATATTCTTATAAGAAAGAAAAAAAAACATAATTATTTTGTAACAATACAAATACATTTTCATTTAATTATAGTAAGAATTTTTCACGTCGTTACAATCACATTTGCATTAAGATTTTTTCAACAAAATCATTTAATAGAAATATGCATATTACATGCAATAATCTCAATTTAATATAACAAAATTTCAGTTTAATACAAGATATATTAAATTGGTTTCAATAATTGTAGAAAATTATTCTCTCATCACATATACTCGTTATTACGCGCGACATATTTTACAATAACAAACGATGTTGATTCTAATCATTGAATAAAATCAAATTACACAATAAACTTCATTAAGCTTACCTTTCATTGTGTTACCAAAAAAAAAAAAAAATTTTTTTTTCAAAGAATTTCACTTCCTTTACTTTATGCGAATCACACGAAATTGAGCGCTCGTCTATCTAGGGTCTCCTTATATACTCGATCAATGGATCCTTTTTATCAGTTTACTGAAATCGCTGTATCAGTCGCTCAAGCCTTTCCTGATATTCGCATTCTTATCAGTATTTATCGATATCACGATAAATCTGATTCATAGATTGTTTCACGTAATAATCATGGATGGCTTGCAAAGACAATTTTGTCGATATGCAATGGACTACTTCCAGATCATACCCAGCTTAGACGTTAAGAAGACACGTATCGTAGTAAAGCGAGTAAATGCAAAAAAAAGGAATTTATGAAAAGTGAAACGAAATGAACGAAATGTAAGATGAGTGCGAGTGAGCTAAAGAGAGCGAGAGGAAGTGAGAGAGGAGAAGGATGCTGGCTGACACTCGGACAATGCCGGCGTGCTGCTGTCGCGTTCGGTTCCTGGTTATGGCGGGTGCACAATGCCTATTGTCGAGCAACCTACCATACAAACGTGCGTGCTGACGCTTTCACACAACGGCTAGCTCTACCTCCACCTCTGTCTCGTTCGCTTCGGTCTCTCTTCATCGCTGTACTTTCGTTTCTGTCGAAGACGAATATAGAATCTTCTTTTTTTGGTAACGCCGCCGTTTCTCATAAGCTCGTGGCTTTCGGCAAGACCAATAAGAGACTCGTGTGAAGAACAATATTGATTTTTTTTTTAATGACACTGTAGAAATGACGCAAAACGAGTTCAAAAGATAAGGCGGGATGTTGCGAAGATAGGAAAATTGTATTCGATCGCTATCGCTTCGAGGGTACTGTCTCTAGAATATCGTCGCAAAGTTGCGTAAAAGTTGATGGATATTTTAATCTTATTGTTATTATTGGTATTAATACAATACAAATGCAAATTATATGTAGATTGTGATATAATACAAAGATATTTTTTATTTTATTAATTAGAAAATGGATTATAATTAGCGATAAATGAATTTATATACTAAAATATCCAGTACAAATAAGATAATAAATTTTAAAATAAAACTTTCTTTACACAACATGTCTAAAGAATACTTTTTTTATTAAAAATTATTTTTCCACAAATTTTTTTTTTAGGATGGAGTTAAATCATTAAAATCAATTTAATTCATAATTATTTAATTTTAATAATTTCACAGAATACTAAATAAATTAAAATTAATTTATACAGAAAATTTAAAATAAAAAAGCGTTTATCTCTCTGACGTATTAAATATAATATAGATAATACAATACAAAGAATTAAATGTGAATTAAGAGGTATTATAATAGAATTATAAAAAATCATAAAACCTTATTTTTTTATTAGAAAAATTATTTTAACACAAAGTAATATTTACGCAAAAATATTTGTAGATAAAGAAATAAAGAGCTAATCACAACTTCGGAATGATATCGTTATCTCAAGAGCTAATGTATATGTGTTGTAGACACTAGACGATAATCACATATCAACATTTTTATTATATTACGCTCTATTTGATTTATTAATCGTATTTTATAGAACGATTCCTATCTGACATATATATCTGATTTCATAAAATTTATTTTGGGAAGATTATTATAGTAGAGTTTTGTCATCGATATTAATCGCTCTTGCTTTATATGATACAAATTGACATACATTGTTATCGTAACACAGAAATATTATTTTAGATTGAATATAATGATAAAGAAAATCAACTGCGCCAATTTTCGGATTTTTTAATTCTTGTTATAAAATATCGATTGAAGAGAAACTGTAAATATATATAAATATATAAAAATATAATCACATTTTATTATTTGTAAAAATAAAAAGAAAAAAATTTTTTCCTACAACCAAAACAAAAGAATAAAAAGGCAAATTTATTCTAGCAGTTCATCAAGAGATCCATAATCTGGATTCAGTTATTTGCAAATCACGAACTCATTCGCGTCTTATTCCCAATTGTTCGGAACTGCACGGAAATTGAGTTCACTTTAGGAAATGAAACATTTCAACCGACATTGAAAATCGATTGTTTGAAAATGGTTGAACGTTTACAAATGGAAAAACGTCATTTTCTTGAAACGTGCCAAAATTTTGAGTAGCTTCTAGCAGTAAAGACAATTCGATATACGCAAAGATACTGTTCGTTCATTTTTTAATTTCTATTGTTATTGAAGCAATGATTTTATTCGCAAGCAATTTAATAAAATCGAATAGGTAAAATAATATAGATATAAAAAAGAAATATAAATATTTAAAAAATTACAATATATAGATACTTATATTGTATGTATGCGCGTGCATATAATTGCCAATCATAAAATTAAAAAATACTATGGCACATAAAAACGTTAATATTTTTATTTTCTGTCGTTTGACAATAAAGAAGAAGAGAGAAAGAAAACCCGATTCCCCATACTTACCATATTGGCATACACACCGCCTGCGTTTTACGGCCATATTCAGCGATTTTGCATATCGAGGGCAGGCGTGTATATGTGCGTACATTATAGGACAGGGAAAAAAGAATAAAGAGGAAAGAGGAGGGAGAACCCATCGTCGTCCTTTCTTCTCTAGCGCCATCAGAATTGCTGCAAGCCCATTCACCTTTTCCACACCGATTCACATATATACGGCAATCGCAGACCTTCTTGAGAGCTCAATTTATCGCGGAACGGCCTGCGCTGGTACAAAGCGTGCCAGTGTGTGCGGGACGTATATATACTCCCTCCTTCGGAACAAATTGTCATAATTGAATAACCAAAGAGATAAGCGAGCTATGCTTTGACCGTAAGCGCGCTCGCGTAACTTTGGCAATGGCTTCGATACGGATCAATCCATTTAACTCTGAAGTGCCTCGAGTCCACTTGGTATTTTGATTCTAAACTTCCACTCTTGTTTCGTGCCTACATGCATTCGTTTTTATGAATCAGTTAAATCGATCCGCACGTTAAAAATTCTGCGCTTTATTTGTCTTTATGTCTACGCGGGAGAAATTTATGGAGATTTGAAAGATTCTGAAAAGTTATTATAATTATACAATAAATGTACTAGAAAAAATAATAGCTATCTTAAAATTTCTAGTAAGATTTAAAATCAATTTAAATCATATATATATATTGCAACTTTTTAATAATACTATTGCAGAGATAAGACAATTGGAAAAATGTGCGATTTATTCTGGCGATTAGAAGGAAAAGACGGTACAAAACAAACATTTGATGATGCTGATGGAAAAGATTGATACGAAATAAACGAGATCGTACGAAAGCGGAGAATGCGGATATCGGGGATAGCTTTAACGGTCTTTTGTTTAGCTGACTTCACCGTTCACCGGCATGCCGATAATTGCTACAATGCGGGGTGAAAAGCCAGAAAAAATACAGCATAGTTGGAAATCGGAGGAAACGGCTAATCGAATGACAAGTTGATCGCTAATTTCACTCTTGAGACTTGTCTATTTGTTGTGTATATATACTCAGAGAAAAGTTTTGTGCATCTCATAAAAAGAAATATCATATACATGCGTAATTTTTGATTTTATTTGAAATTAATAACCACACATACAAATGTACATATAAAAAAATTTTTATCAGAAGCTTTCTATCTCTTTCTCTTTTTTTTCTCTTTCTTTCTTTATTTTCATTTTATTTTAACAAACACAATGCATCAAAACTGTTTCTTTTATCAGCACACACAATCAGTAGTAATTAAGATTGATCAACGAAAGCTCCGAATTGGAGATATCGACATTCGCATTAGACAACCAGTTAGAAACTTGTTGCTGTGATTTATAATCATGGGGGACAGGCAAATTGGAGAGCAGTCGGGAATACGTCATAGATTTGTGCCTATGAGAAGTGGTTGCGGACACAATTGCTTCTGGCGCGAGGAATGTAACATGTGGTCACGCGATACCGTTTCGATTGCGCTTATTACGGATTTATTGCATACGTATCCCATCGTTCTTGTTTCACTGTACAAAGAAAGTGAAATTATTAAATATATATTGTATGTATAGTATCCGAAGAAACACCACCTTGTTCATGAAACATATGTTATATTTTAAACAATAAAAATTTTCATTTTCTCAAAATGTTACAGCAAAAAATTATAAAATTTGCAAAAACGCGAAATAAATTCCTATAAGATATATGTTTATAAAACAATCAAATCCTTAATTTTTGCTACAATTATTACTATTACAACTACAATATATAAATTAATTTTGGTTATTAATATTTACAATATTTTTTCGATAAGACTGTATAAAAGGTAACATACCTCCGATTTCATTGCCATTTAAATATGTTGTAGGGGAGGTTCTTTTGATTAATTCTCCGCAAGAAATTTGTGGAGGACGATATTGGTTTAGAAGATATAACAAATTAAAATTTCATATTTAATGCTATTTCAATTTTAATGCTTTCTCAGGTATTATACAGTAATATTAGGAAAAATGAAGTTTGTGTATGTTGTATTTGTTGTAGAGTAGACGAAAAAGTATTTGTTTACATTTACGAGATAGGTACGGGCATGGATATTTTGTCAATAATGTGTTTCATCTATTTCTCGCAGTTTTCAACATATGACTACATGAATTTCTGAGTCATGTCTTCAAAAATATTATTTATTGAATGCATGGGCGGAGGAGGGGCTCTATCCACCATTTATCTTTTGTGGGGGTTTACTGAGAAAAACCTCTCCTGCAACATATTTAAGTAGCGATTAAATCGATATGTTATTTTTTATGCAGTTTTACCGATTTTTTTAATTCTAAAAACAATCGAATAATATTAAAATTTGTACTAGATCTCTCATACCATAAATAATTTTTTTTTTTTTTTATCGAAGATCAAAGACGACAGAAAAGTGTATGGATATCTGAAGTAATACGGAGTTTCTCTGTGGTCATCTGATATTTATGAAGAAGCGTAAGTTATGAAGACGGTATCCGGTGAGTTGAAGAAGAACCCTGTTTTGTGTGTATTATAGTGTAATATAATAAAATATTTGTAATTTAAATTGGGGAAAGAAATAACTCATATATAGGGTTTTTCTGCTAGTGTACAGAATAAATAAGAAGTAATGATAGATATGAAATCTTTACACGATGTGTTTATTATAATTCTGATTGTGTACACAAAAAATAAAATTTTACAGAATGCTATAAAACATGCAATAATATAAATTTGTAAATTATAACTAAAGTTTTTATTACAATTTTTTATATAATTTATTTTTGAATACATACAGGCTTGTCTGACGTCGTTTACATCGATTGCATATCAATACAATAAGTCAAATATCTCTTGTCTATAGATTATCATTTCAAGCGAATTCAATATTAAAAGAAAAATTAATGTAACAATGAACACTTTTAAGTCTCTAGCTATGATTGAGTTTTTGAATAATTAAAAATGTCACTAGCATAGAGCTCTTCGCTTTTACGATCTCAAGCGGAGGAGGTTCCTCTTGAAATTTGCATAACTGCTTCAACGATAGGAGCTTGCTTAAAATATGACGTTTTATTATTTTCGAGGCACTTCACTTCCGGTTAAACGTAGGGAACGACTAAAAGGTGAGTATGCAAAAAGATCGGAAGCCATAAGAAGATAATTTTATTTAGAAATACTATAGAGTATAGTGACTGCATGCAACTCTTTCTTTTTTTAATCCAAAAGAAATTACTTATAATTTTATTGTATTAAATTCTATGGATTAAATATTCTTTTATGTGAATTGTGACTTTATTTGATCGTCATTAATACTAATAAATATTGAAAAATTTAATAAGTTGTTTTTAATATTAGATTTTATTAGGAATGTTATAAATTTCTCGCGCATAATATAAAATTTATTTGATTTTATATTTTTAAAGTTTTGCATTATTTATCATATATGTATACACATATGATAAATAATTTACGATAAATAATTAGGTTTTCGTTGTTATATCTAAAAATTTATACAATTTTATAACAAATATTTTACACATACAAGTTGTTAGTCAAGAATATTTTTAAAAATATAATTTTGCAATATTTTTATATTATCTAAAACATAAAAAATGATATGGATCTGTGAATTTTATTTGGTTTCGTTAAGAGTATTATGCACAGAAATGTACAATAAAAATTCAGAACAATACTTATCAATATACGAGATATTGGCTGACCAAGGTAGAAGATAGTATTGCTACTACTAGTGCTGTCGGTGCAGCAGATATAAAACAAGGGTCTTGATAAAGTGACGACGTAACGTTTATCGCACGTGTTCCACATGTTGGCACAATTTCGAAAAAATGGCGTTTTAGTAACGTATGGTTTCACTATACATATAAAAAAATATTGTAAACGTCATGTCCTATAAAGATGTTTTAAAAAAGTCGTATTACTGTATTTGGAAAACTATGCGTGTAATAATATGCACATATAGGATGTTAGTTACTTTATCAGTAAAATAATTTAGATAACTTATTAGTTATACAGATTATGCTAATGTAATAACAATTAATTATAACGATTAATAAATACATTGGGACAAACGGTGAAAATATTACACATATTGAAGATTACGATCACGTTCATTTATTTGTTACGTAAATATACCGTTACGCAAGTATGTAAAAAATGTAATTACAATTATTTATTTATGTTATCTTTCCCAAGGGGAATTATTCCGTAAAAACGATACGCGCTCGCATATTCTCGACAAGGTATACGCTAAATATTTGCATCAGCATTTCTTATGTCGTAATGAATTTCTTATGGCTTAAGTTAAATATTAAAAACATTTCATTGTGCAGCGACTCTCGTTGATATTTATATCCAACTTTCAAAATCAGTTTATAAATTATGAATTTCGTGTTTTGTCTTTCTCGGTATCCAGCAAATTTCTGCACTATTTTTACTAATCATCTTTGGAATTCCAATGAGGAATTATTTATTGCGATCGATTCTTGCGGTTCTCATTCTCTACTTATTCTTTTTTTGCATTACCGGAAGTAATTTCTCTGGATGCTAACAATAGGATAATTATTCTGTTTTTTCCATTTATTCTTTTGATTCACAATTATATTCATCCTTTATTACTCATTCTGTGCAACACATTCACAGAAAGCAAGGTATAATATATGCAGTTCTATTATCATTATTGTAACTTATTAAATAACATCACTTAATTACTTGCTCTACTTGTCTACTTAATTATTTGTTCTATATGCTGTTTTAAATCGAATATATGCCTGGTTTTATGTACATGTTTTTACAATGTTATATCAAGCAATTTATCAACAGAATCATGTGCCATCCTTTTTAATTCTAATTTCATTATATTAATTTTAGATCTTATTCTACTACAAATGCCATAAATAAATTTTATATATTACGAAATAATTTATCATAAGTTTTCATAATGTAATTGATTAATATTCAAACCAGCGATAATGATACTTTGTCATCTTGTCAATTCTTTAATTTGTAAAAGATGACTCTCATTTGATATTAATTGATTTCTGAGATTATTTAATTTACGCAAATCAATAAACTAAAATAAATAAACAATAAATAAAATATTTTTTCTTAATAATACTTAATTTGAAATTAATTTAATTCAATATTAAATGTTGATTCTTAATAAGTTAAATTGCCAATTCTCTCTTTCTAAAATAATATAAATTTTGCGCAATGCAATTAATTAAAAAATTAATATCAATAATACTTTTATATATTGTACATATTTGTATGAAATGTTGTACATTACATAAAGCTTTCAATTTAATAATGTATTTTCTGGCTCGCGAAAATTGATTCAATAATTACGGCTTATTGTATAACGAAAAGAATAATTATTTTACATTTTATTCAATAAATAATTATCTTTATGATAAAACTGAGTTACATATATCAAATTAGTAAAAATCATCATTTCAATAAAATAAAAACTAAATATTAAATAAAAAGTTTATCTCCTTCATTAGTCGAGATGGACAGCGAAAGAAATACATATTGTTTCAACAATTTAGAGATTATTTTAAAACAATTTCTTATTAAATAATTTACAGTAACTCAATCATTTCAGTTTGTAATACACATAGTAATCATAGTAATTATTGAAAAATACCTTTTTATTCAGAATTAATATTATAATAATCCTGAGAAATGTATTTATAAAAGATAGAAATTGGGAATATCGAGTGTTATATCTATAAAATATTTAACAAGAAGTGTTTTTTACATAAATTTTTCGTTGAACATTAAAATTTTATCTATCGTTATTATCTATCCATGCCGCGACCTCGCAGAAACTAAGTAGTAGCATATTTTTCGGACCGGCCGCGAGGAGAAACAATGAAATGAGCAAATAACTAGATTCTCACGCGCAACGGAACAATAATGGCACCGGGGGAAATTTTTCACGGACCCGTGGGCAAAATAATTTGGCAACAGATGCGTCGCGTCGCGTTTTCCGAGCCACCCGACCAAGAATAACGGAGCAGGAGTGGAGCGGAAAGGGTGGAAAGGCGACATAAGCGACGGGGTGCTTCGTGCAGCAAGAGAGCCACATCGAGGTGACATATTTTCGGAGTCTGCAATTGCAGCATTCTTGCTATCGCAAAAAAACGCGAGATAATATTAATCGAAAATTTAATTTTGATTAAATTCCACACAAATATATCATCTCTAAATCAAATATTTCAAAACATTCACTTTTTTAAAAGATATAAATGGCATATGTATTGTATATTAAATTATTTAAGAGTTCTTGAAACACGTAAAAATTAGATGAAAATATAGTGTTAACATTATTATCCATGCAATCAATATCTTCTTTCTTCTTATACGCTAAAAAAAATAAAATGATACAAATAATACAGAATAGGAAATTTTTTGGAACATTAAAAACTTTTTTAGAAATTTCTACATAAAACAATATTACATTAGATAAATACCCATTACAAAATATTTTTATTTTCAACAATATTTTGCGCACGAATAATTGAAATCGTCTTCTAGTTAGTAGCGTACATCTCCACAGAACATAGCGACCATCGAAGTTCAAAGGTTGACACGCCGCAAGGATAAGAAAGACCGCAGACGAAGAAGTGGAAAAGAGCCAAGAAGGGAGATAAGGTTCAACTTAGAAATAACAAGGCCGAATGACAAGAAAACAAAGAAGAAGTTCAGGTTTGGGGAGTGGAAAACTGGTTCTGTTAGAAGAGGGAAATACCTCGTGGTAGAAACGATGTAGGAGAAAAGGAGGAGGGATAGGGGAACAGGATCGCTCTGACGAGAATGCGGGCGGGGGGAGGGAGTGGCAGAAGAGGCAGGGTGTAAAGATAAGAGCGTTACGTGAGCGACTCATTAAGGGATGCAAATTAACCGGTGCCAACGACGTTGCCTAGCTTCCTTGAAACTTGGGGCCTGAGCGCCCTAAACCAACCACCGGCGTTACTTGCGGTAGTCGCAGTTTGCCAGAAGTGCAACGTACTTCTCGAAGCCCTATTCGAGTGTCTTTCGCGTGTATAGTATTTATCATCTGCGCGTCCTTGGTGGCATTTTCGCGAGCAGAAATGGAACGATTGCGGCGACGGTGCTCCGAGTACCGTATCCGCAAAGAAGTACAGATTTATCTGAAGCGCGAAAGAGAGGGGCAGGAGAAAGACCGACCAAATGGTTGTTGTCTCACATTTTATGGTGCACCATACCGCGCGCAGCTGCGCGTTCGTCTCACGACGGACGATTCTTAAAGGTACTCTGTCTCACAACACAGCGGTAATAGAACTTATTATTCATCAGTCTGTGCAATGAAGACTATCTCGGTACTTAATATATTATGTACAAAATGTATTAATTTCTCATTAAATAAAACAAACATTTGTGTGCGGCATTGATAACTGTAGAAGGAATATATATATATATATATATTGTATATATGTGTAACATATCTATAATATTAAAGTAAGATACAAACTTTTGTAACAAAAATTTGACAAGAAAATAAAAATATAAATCTGACTATAAGAGAAAAGATAAAGTTCTTCTAAGGTATCCAAGTTGTTAATTTAATTTTTGGATTGTTTAGAAACGGAGAAAGGCAAAAGCAGCCAAACGATTCGTCACTTGTAACTTGATGAATTCGTAATCAACGCTTGTAAACAGCTCGCTTGCGCAGAATTCTGAAAAGTTAAAAGCAAGGAAGCATGAAGTCTTATAGTAGTAAAGAACAAAACTTTCATTCTGGCTTGTGCGCGCTTGAACTAGTTCTTCCTTTTTTTCTTATATTATAGCATCTTTTCTGCTAAACTGAATAATTTTGAGATTTTGAATTTATTTGATATTTACACGCATATTTTGAACATATGTGTGTTAAGTATGTGCGTTAAGTATCACTAATTTTCGAATGTTTCAATGTTTTAACGTTACTTCGTCCTTTGAAATCTCTCTATGTTGCTTTTTATGGTTTAAGACAGCTCCAAGAGTTCGAAAGGCTCCCTTATAAATGACTGTCCAGCTACCCTATGATTTATAACAGCTTTTAGCTTGCACGGTCGCAAAAAATTACGCCCGAGCAGAAATATATCCGCGGATGGAAGCAAACTTTTCACGAGAGACACGATCTACCACTGTAAAAGAGAATACTAAATTGAAAGATTTCAACGTTAGAGGCAGATACACTCAGGCTGCGAATGTCGAGCAGCGAAAATCCATTTGCTGTCATCAACTAAATACATAAATTTTATATCTTGCGTTTCGTATGAAATAAATTCCAATTGTTGCATAAATGAAATAATTACGTGTGCACTAAAGCGTGCATTTGCGAAATTATATTGCATATTGTATTATTTGAAGTGTTTACGTAGATAACAGTTATTGGTTACTATTTGTTGTAATTATATTTTAATTATTGTCATCATTATCATGAGTTATTAATGATAGATCGATTTGTTAGAATGTACACAAACTCATTTGCTTTAAAGAGAATTTATTATAGTCCCTCATCTATATAGATTAAAAACGAAATACGTTTCTCAATCAATCGATAGAATTAATCGAATTTGCAAATACGAGTAAATCGCATGTTGCACGGGAGCCTAATCAAGAAGGAATGCATTTGATATTAGTACGCAGTACTAGCTGATGGGAAACTGGCGTTCCACGACTGCTGCCGAGCGTTCTTAGGGAGTATTAGTGACCACTCTCGAGATCACCCAAGGGCCTACCCTACGAATTTCCGGTCTGAACTACTACGGTTCATTCTCCTCCAGTTCCCACCTCTCGTCGTTAATTCATCCCCGGCAGATTGACTAAAGATACGAGGGATTCGTCAACTAATGCGCGCGTTCAACTGTGTAAAGGGAAGGTAATTTACGTATATTTAGTTGCGCATTCCATTATCTCTACCGTCCACTGACACGATAAACGTGACATTTCCTAAATGTAGACATGCAAAGCAACATGTATACTCCAAAAGTTTGAGATGTTAAAGTTCAAATTACTTTAAATTATCATTAACCTCATAAATCTCACGAGGTTAACAAATATTAGAACAGAATCTATTCTTCACTTCAGATCTGTATAAATATCTACAATAGTTTTTTTTTAATACGAAAATTATCTATCTTTGAAAGAAAATTTTATAGCCTATGTTTTTTAAGAAACAATAACACGATTAGCGAAAAATTTTGATCATTTACTTTCAACGTATTTTAAAACTTTCAAACCACGAAAAAAGTTTTAAAGAAAGGTTCTAAATAGACCGTTAAGTGGTACAGATGTCTCCAAGTTTTCAGAGACAAGCGCTATTGGATCGTCAACGCGGCGTCAGGCCGCGTTATAGGGGGATCGTTCGTCTGGTAAAGAACGCTGATGGAAAATGACATTATCTTTTGGTATAAGTCGGCCGAGTCACCGGAGGGGACGATTCGTAATTGCTTAAGTTAAGGAATGCGCACCGCGCTCTCGGACGTACTGGCGAAAGCATGGCGAGAGGAGAAAGAAGGGATTTGAGTGGAAGATGCGCGGGGAGAAAGAACAGGCGGGTAGAGGAGAGTAAGTTCAAGACCGTGGGGTGGCTATGAATTTAAATTTCTCTAATTAGGACGCGCGGGAGACGCAGTGACGCTGTTGGTAGCTTTCCCTTCGGATCCCTCATTCTCCTTTCTATCTCTGTTTCTTCTCCTTCCGACTGCGTCTACCATCCGCTTATATTCTCTCTTTCTCGTCAAGTCCCTTATTCTCTATCGCGTGATCCTTATCTCCGCCGTTCTCCCGATCCCTCGCTCTCTTTCGTTCTCTTTTGCTCTCAGTGTCTCGCCATAATATCGTACTAGCCACAAAATCCCCGCGCTGAAGTAACTCAAGTAAGAGGTGGCTCGCATTCGCCGTAGTTGACACCACCTGACTCAGATTTGTTGCTTCTCACGTTCTAACCAAAATTTATTTGAAGCCCGCTAGCGCGGGTTAATTAACGTTTCCCGGGGGGGGGTAGAGTTAGTCGGTCCGTGCTGAAGCGGCGTGCAAGCGGAAATCGCGAGTGCATACAAAAGCGAAGCAATCGAACACGCCCGGGATGTGTCGTGTGAGTAATTGAATGGCTAGTGGTATAACTCAGCCTGCGAGCGGCCGATGCTTGAATCGAGATTGCTCGTACAGTTTCGCCGCGCCAGCTTCTCTTTTATCTTTCATATTGTTTTATTTCGTTTCCAAAAAGCCACATTGTTCACGGGACTTGCTCATTTGTTTATTTTGTGCGAAAATATTTCTCACTTTATATAGCGTTATATGATTTTGTATATATTTGTCTAAAGTAAATATATATACTTTATCTGTATGATAATTAATTTTTAAAGAAGCACGAAAGCTAAATCCGTTCTGATTCGTGTTTAAAAATAAACAATTAGCGATAAACTATAGTACGCAATATTCGCAAAAAATTTGAAAAAAATTTAGAACAATGTCGATAGTTCAATATTCATCTCCTGTTATCCGTCTAAGTGAGAAATCTGAGCAGTAGTAAAAAATTTTCAAGGAGTTTTAGGAACCATTAGCGAAAAAGGGACTAAGCCAGCGATTTAAAAAAAGTTTCCATGGTGCATACATTAACTCGCGTGAGTGTGCCGCTCTTTCGTCGGTGTACGAATCTTAATTCTTTCTTTGTTATCTCCATCCACTAATTCACGATGATGGCGAATAAGGGGAAATAGCGAACAAAAAGAATAAAATTAAAGGGAATAAAGTTAAAGCCGCAGCTACAGCCAACATTTTTCGTCACCTTTGTCTTAAAAGATTAAAGGCTTAAAATGTGTTCACAACCATTCTGTATATTTTGTCATCTTACCAGATATTTTTCAATTACACTAATTATTCTTTTATTTTATAATTGCAAATCCTATTTTCGAATATTGTTACTCAAATCGTTAAGCGATATAACGAGAATCTACAATAATATATTATAAGAACATAAAAAAAATACAGAATAATCTAAATAATGCAATGTAAATTAATTCGTACAATTATCTCATTAGATAAATAATTATTAGATAAATAAACTTACAAATTATAGAATGACAAAATTTCGTCAAAATATGACTGAAACGTATCGCCAATTTCCACACAGACACAATTCAATTAAAAGCTAATTATAATCGAATTCGTAAAAATATGATAATTAAAAATATTGATTATCGAAAAACGAACGATGCGATTGAGCGAGGTGGTCCCGTACATCTGTTCATTAGGTAATGAACTTATTAAATCAGGGAAGCGCGGTATAGCGGTATAGCGAATTTTATGTATATCTGCGATCTCCTTTTGCTCGTTATTCGTTTAATTATCTGGAAACATCGCAAAGGTTAATTCTAATTGAAAATAATAACAAATTGAATGCTGTTTTTACAGAAAATGCGATTATACTCATCGACCGAAAAATCTGACATTTGTATAGCGCTTAAAATAATAAAACAAATAATATTTATTTTATCAACACAATTGCTATTTGTACGAAAAAATAGAAATGTACGCAAATAATTGATTATTGTATAAACATATGTCTGGCGTAAACAATTTAGTATTCTTATGCAAATAAATGTGCTGCATTATTAATTTGTAATTGTTAATTTGTAATTTGTAATTTTCATTATATGTATATTTACATTATTTCAATTTTCAATGAAATAAACCAATCCTTTGATTAAATCCTTATTAAAACGATCGAAACAATTAAATGCTTTTATGTCAGATATATGTGATAATGTCACAAAATTTGAATTTTAATGTAATGCATAGTTGTCAATTATTTTACTTTAAAACTTTATTTATGTATATAATATATATATTTAATACTTATATAATTTGTTTTATTTAGATTAGAAACTGCAAAATTTTATAATGCAACTCCTTGACGAGTAAACATAAAAGTATTGCCGCGAATAAAGAAACTACTGTGTAAATACATACAACATATATTTAAAATAATTAATGGCTTTAATTTAAATTATATGCAATTTAAACTTCGTAATCAATCGTCAAAACTTGAGTAACATAAAACATGAAATAATAAGATAGTTCAATGAGTAATTGAAAATAATAGACAATTAATTAATTTTATTCATTTAATTAATATATGTATATGATACAATGGGGAATATATAATATGAATTATATTCAATATACAAGATATTTTATTTATTAATTTTTTTACAGTGCTACTGTAGATTGCTGAAACACATGTTGAATAATTTCTTACAAAAATCTTTTTCAAGAAATTTAATCTTTAATTTCACACCATATAGCGATGAGAAGGACCTCGATTCGCTAACCCGCATAACCGAATTAACGTGGAGAAACGTTCGCGGCGCAGGTTTACCTTGCTACAGTTTAATCCCGCGTTCAGAATGAAGCGGTGATGGTGTTAGTGCACGCGGCGAGGGCGAGGAGTGACGTAAAATTTAAGAACCACCCGCATTAAAATCACTGCCTCTGCTAGTATTTCAGCGGCTCCTTCCTTGTTGCTTCTTCGTGTGTTCCTTCTCTCGCCTCTACGTGTTATGTTCTCTCCGGTTTGGCCGAAGGGTGAAAGCATCGGATGAGAAACACAGAGACAGAGAGAGAGAGAGAGAGAGAGAGAGAGAGAGAGAGAGAGAGAGAGAGAGATGAAGAGACGGAGAGCGGCAGTATATAAAGGGTTCGCAAAGTGACTCGAATTGCCGCACAGTCGACTTTACGAGACGGGGTATTGCTAATATCAGAGCATAAGGGCTACTTCCCGCTCTCTCCCTTTCGATCCAAGTCACCTTCCTCTCGAGCTCTTTACCACCGGCAGCACGACGGTTCTGCCGAAACTCCTTAGCCATTCGACCCTCCGCGACATTTTTAGTGGCCATCAAAAACCGACGCCGGCTTAATTATTAGGGCAGGAACGCAGGAACTAACGTACCTTCTAGCCACGATCTCACAACCGTTATTTCTACAATATTATTCGTTCATTCGTTCGCTAGCATCGTTCTCGATAGTCCTCCGCGACTCAACTATGTGAACGACTTAGAGAGTCTTTGAAGAACCTTTGAGAAGTTGATAGGAATTAAAGTAACGAAAAGTGGAATATACCGAGAGTGTTTTTAGTTACTGTATTCTGTGTGTTCTTCTGAAAAATTTTGATGGATTTAGTGCAATAAACCAGTCAAATATACTTTCTCAATAGTTACAGCGCAGCAAAAAAGAAATTATTTGAGAGCTTTTTAAATTTTTATTGAATATTTTGAGCTTTAATTCAATAAAAATGTAGATAAATAATAAAAATTTTACACTTTTTTATGATACACTTTTAAAAATATATTTTTGATATACATATATGAAAAATTATAATATAACATATAAATATCATATTTGTATTTTACATCTCTGATATAAAATCTTCAATAATTAAATTAACGCAAAATGCATTAATTATATATAAAGCAATACTTTCCTTTATACAATAAAATCATGTTGCTTAATAGACGCTAATTTTTTCATTTAACAAAAGTGTGTAATTTACTGATTAATGAGTGCGAATGATCAAGAGATAATTCGGCTCGCGCTGTTAGAAAACAACGCAAACGAATCATCAAGCAATTCGAGCGGAATGATTCTCTTTTAATTGCACGTGACGAAATCAGCCATTAGTACATGATGCTTCCTCTTTCCCTTTCGCCGAGTCCACACAAAGCTTTCCTGCCACTCGAAATCGTCGCGAGCCCGGTTGGAGTTTCGCATCATCATCCCGCCCTTGGCACGAATTATAAAGGGGATCAACATCATGCGAAGTGTAAAACGATCACACACACATCGACGCCCTCCGGGGCTGTCTATCCTGCGAATAGTCAACAAAAGAAATTCACATAATATGTCTGTCAAAACTGCCGATTGAAACCGCCTTTGCGTTAAATTATAAATCACATAACAAACCGGAAATATATGCTTTGATCAAATTTCAATTGTTTTTTTCTCAACAAAAGTTTGATCACATGTTTTACCTTTCGGCAATTTTTTTACGTTTCCAATATTATTTACAACTAAGTTTTCTATCAATATTTATTTAATATAAAAAATATATTCTAAACAGCTTCCTCTTTCTCTCTTTCTTTCTCACTCTTTTATGTCCGTTAAAATGGATGTTAGCGACTGCTATGTTTCTATTGTACAAAAAAACGGCAATTAGTTACCTTCTAACGAATAGAAATGTCAAAATAACAAAGCGTTGGAAATAATGAATAACCCTTAACGCGCGTTATATGCTACCGCGGCATAAAGCTTGCGAAAGAACGTGTGTGACACATGTGTATATACGTGCTCTCAACACCAACGACGGGAATAAACGACTCAGCATAGAAAGAAAGATCGTTTTCTAGCTGCTAAAGCTAATACGGCCATAGCAAAATTACGAGGAGTCCCGCTTTTTAGCAGTGGGTTACGACAATAGAAATTTTATCAGCCATTTCGAATATACATTTGTACTGGACAAAAGCTACGATTCTCTCTCTCTCTCTCTCTCATAGGGAATGTTAAAGGATTCCCCCGTAAGAAATCGCCGAGTGTCAAAGGTAAGAGGCCGGAAAACGCTGCTGTAACACTTGTGCACGCCCGCGAGCGTGCATATTGCGAAGAAAATGGCTTAGTTTCGCCGTGGGATCGAAATTAGATTTCGTTCGGGAAGACGTTCCAAATGTTCGTTCTCTAACCTTCCTTTCCTTTATCTGTCCTACGCCACTTCCCCTCGAGATACCCACCTATCCTGCATTCATTCTTTCGTTTCTCCTTCTTCACTGCGGACCGCCACGTTTTCTTTCTCCGGCGTGGGTTCCCTCGCTCTTCCCTCTTTCCACGCCGAGATTCCGGTTTCCCCGGAGATGCTCGACGACGTCGCGTCGCGCGCTTCTTCACGTTCCGCGGTAGTATGCATATTTCACCTATTTTTATGGAATTCCTCGTAGACTTCTTTCCGGTTTCTACCTTCGACGACTCCTTTTTGCTCTTTCTTCATTTCGATTACGAACATATCTTTTTTCATCTTTTCTTTTCTCATTTCTTTCTTTGCTCTCTGTCCTTCTGTTATTGCTTATTTTACATTTTTACATTCTTTATTAATAATAATACTGTTTCTTAATTGTAGCGTGAACAAATATTTTATTAACATTACAGTTTTATTTGAAACTTTATAGGGTCAGCTTTCAGATACAGATTTCTTTCTATGTATATTTTTGCAGGTAAATTTTTTTGATAAAGAAGAAAAAAAACGTATTGAGATATTAATTTGAAAATCTTTTTTCGTCAAATTTTTTCTGATTTTATAACATAAAATAATTTTTCAATTTTTGTGTTATTTATTTAAATTAATAATTTATTTAAATTTTATTAAAATTTATACACACATATTTCGAATAGTAAAAAATTTTACAGTTAAATATTAATTTTGTATAAAAATTATTTATTGCATCGATGGCTTATTATATGTTGCAATAATCATATGTTAAATTAATGTTTTATGAGATACCAATTGCATATGCTCGTTTAAGAAAAGACTTTGATTTACGTATTTACATATAGACTGCGTAGGCGTATATCGTTACCTTTTAATACCATACGGAATACTATAATCACACGTTATCCTTTCTTCGCTCTCACGCACGAAGGTTAATGCTTCAATAAATTAATTATATGTGCGAAACTGCATGTTATTAATCTGGCTAACCTAATTAGGCATTGTGCATATTCTATAGCACAGAGCAGCGTCACTTGTCATATCTAATATTAAATCATCTCCTTTTTCATTTACAAAGGAGGATTTCGAATGCTTCTTTATTTTAAATGTCTTATTATAATTTTCTTTTTTTTTATCATATGACTTCCGGGAAAGTCAAATTACTTGCAAGAGATCATCGAGTTCTTTTGGATATACCATATATCGCCCATCACCTTTCTCTTCTCACTATAAATTTGAAATGCTCTTTTTCACGAGGTAGACCATAAAATAGCACATGCAATATAAATAAAATCGCGTTTCATCTAATATTTTTATATCTAGCGATTGCTACATTTTCCTTAGTAAATATTAAAATTTACAGCTTTCAGTATCAACAAATAAAAAATATGTATAAAAACATATGTATGAAAAATTATTTCTGAAATAGGTTGAGAAAGTATATTAACAATTTTAAAAAATAATATGCAAGATATTTTAAAATTGCTATGTCTTTTTTAACTATAGATTGTTTGGCCAATTTAAAATAATTTTTTTTATTTCAATTTTTTTAAAACCATTGTTTAAGAATTTTATTATAAATGTTAATTGTAATAATTTTTAAAAATAAATTTTAAACATCTGATAAAAAGAGATAAATTTTAATCAAATTTAAAAGAAATTGGCTTTATTAGTTAGCTAAATAATAACAAGATAATATTAGTCACACTACTTCTCGTGATAATTATAGTCGCGTGACAATAAAAAAGCGTACCAGAAACCCACTTTATTACGACGCGACTACATGAAAAAAATATAATATGTGAGAACGACTCTAATTTAGCGGCTATAATGACACATTACGTATTGTTTCCGTGATCACATGTACCAAATTGCGAGAGATAAACGAGCAACTATGCTTTCTTGCTTGATATAAAAAGAGAATTATTAGCTGTTGCCCGCGCGCATAAAAATAATATTTTAATTAAATCAAGTCAATGACAAGAATAAACTTTTTATAGAATTTTTATAGTATCGGGATAATTTAAATATTGTTATCATCGAATCGTTTTCTATAATCTCGTTTGGTTTTTAGGCAATCCCGCTTTTAGCAACTATTTGCTATTCCCAGGAACGACAATTTTGCCTTTGGCGATGGAGTGACGTCGGGAATACCAGCAACGATACATCGGAGACTCCGGTTGTCGGTTCGCCTTATATTCTGTATATACCGCCCATGAGGCAACAACGTGCCTCTTGAGATCAGTATGACTGTCGGTGTGTACGGATACGACGTCAGTATGGAAATAAAGCACTTCCGAGCTCCGCGAAAAATGCATACGTTCCTTCTGGCTAACCCTTGAAACCTTCCTTCGAGATCCCATCCAATCCCTCCTCGTCCCCGAAGCTAGTCTTGAAGGACCGGCAACTCCACACGCTACGACGTACGATTAAAATTGCACCAGAAGGAAGTCGTTACGTGCCTTCGAGGGAATCGCCTGAGCGCTAATAAAATTCGCTTCGTCTTTGTAGACATTACTTGTAGACATTTTCCCCATAGCAAACATTATAATGTCTCATGCAGGTTTGATGAATTTTAACGAGTTTCGGAAATTATTATCACCCGCTCAAATATATTCATTCCTCGATACCTAACGTGTAATCTTTTTAACATGAAACGAGATAGCCTTGTTATATTCATGATATTATCTCTTTTAATCCTATAATATATTTGACCATGAAACTACTTCTTTTAAATGCGGCGACATAAAAAATTTTTATATAGTATATTTCCCGTAATTTTTAATTTGTTTTCTCTTTTTCTCTCTTCTTATAAATGTTAAATACAATTATTTTATTCAGATAACTGTAACAAGTGTATATAATATTATATAATTGTAAATAAAATTAAGTAAACTATTCGAAAGCAAATCTTTTTATTATAAATGTTTTACAGTTTAAAAATATTTAAGCTAAAAAAAGTTTTTACACAAGAATTTTTATATAAAGAAGAAAAGAGAGAGAGAGAGAGAGAGAGAGAGAGAGAGAGAGAGAGAGAGAGAGAGAGAGAGATAACATTGAATAAGATTTGCAATACTCGTTTTGCTATATATTCTGAACTAGAATTATTGATATCATGCATTTAAAATCAATTAAAAAAAGAATGATATCTAGGATATCACCGTGAATCAGTTTATCCTCGCTGATTTAACGCGGGCAAACTAGGCTTTACGACAGAAAACGTGCGAATATTCCCATAGCGTCAGATTACACCGGAAGTTTCATGATCATATTGTCTAGTAATGCGAAGTAGTAAGTAGTTGAAAGGAAACGAAGGAAGACATGTGAAACAATGCAGAGACAGAGGGTGGAGAAAGGAGTCGATGAATACTGACGGCGTGTAGATCCGCGTAGAAAATCTGCGAATAACGATTTTAGCACTGGGCGCTAACCATTCTAACGGAAGACGAGGCAATAGTATTTCATTTACATAACCGTAATTCTACTTAGCGGAGGAAACCTAATTCTCTCATACGTTTCTCCGTCGTACCAGAATTCGCGGTATTTAGGCGACCGCCGATTTAGCCGAGTACTTTCTCGAGACAAACACTTTCGGATGCTCAAACTTGTAATCCACATTACGGCGGGCCAATCTCTGCAAATGGACTCGAAAACAACGTGTTTCTGTGTGTAATCTTACACTAATACTTAGTAATATTAATATTTACGACTTGGTATAATGCATCGCCAAAAATAAAAAATAGATCATATAATATAAAAAAAAGAAACATGCATAGAGAAAAAATAACACATATTGACATAATTATTGCATTTGCACAATGTTTTTTATTATCATATTATATCCAATTATAATATAATAAATTAATAGTAAGGATATAGGCAACAAGGAAAGAGCAAAAATAAAAATTGAGCACTATGTACAAAGTATTCATATATTTACATGCGGAGCATATATTAAATGTACAAGCTAGTAAGATCGTTATATCCGGCGAGTGATAGCATCGATTGCTCGTCGGATATAAGCTAAGTGCCCATACACACACACACACACACATACACACACACACACGTAAAACTCTTCGCGTATATAAAATAATAAATTAAAATCCTAAAAAAAATAGGTGGATATGGGTTTGGAGCAAGCGGATGCGTTTTATGGCTTGGCAGTATCGTTACTGCGTACTTCGTAACAATGAGCGTCTCTCCCTTAAATGTATACGCTCTACTTATTTTACGTATCTGCAATACACCAAGTTATGCATAACCGTTTGCCAGGGAAAATCATAAAAATGCAAAAGCTTTGAGATTACTTGGGATTTTAACGGCGCCGCGCACTTTCACGCGATACGGATACTCATTTTCAACTTACGCGCAAAACTGCGAATCGTAAGTCGCATAAAGATCGTTAATATGCGCGGCGGAAGGAAATAACATTCGTTGCTTATGGTTTCTCGTGCTTGATAATATCGACATTTCGTGGTTGCTCCGCATTTCCGCCGATGTACATATGAGCCCCAAGCACGCGTACGGTCACGTATTTTTGTTCTATTTTTTTGCACACACGTAATAATAGACTAAATGTATCCGCATCCATATAGTTATCGCGATAAAGGCATGTAAAACCGAGCATAAACGCGCTTGGACGTCCGCAGAAACGAGCAATGCGTTTCACATGGAAAGAGATTCTCATAGAAGCTCAGTACTGTTTCGCCCGATCATTAAATGAGTTTTTGAACTTTCACCTCAGCGAAGATTGAAACCGCGAAAGATAACGTGGCTGTCGATCACGTTCTACCGACCGGAAAACGACCAAGCAATTTTACACGAATATGCCATATCGCCAGCTACATGTATTCCGCATGAGAGTGGTGCCGTAACCTATTGACCTACATGAGTATTAATAAACGCGCGTAATGCCTCGTACCGTGCTTAACATTTTATATATCGTGACAAGAGCAGCGAATGCTAACTTGCCACTTTCGTAGAATTAAACTGAAAGTGGTGGCATCGACTACTCCGTCAAAAATCTCGATATTAAATAATTTCCTTATACTTCAAAAGTATCATCAAGCCGACGAAGTTTCCATGGACGAAGATAAGATAAGCCGCTGACGCGAGGACATGGCAAGGTTGAAGCATTCTGAATGTTTAGTCGGATCTCAGTAAACATTTGACGTGATAACAGGATAATTATTTAAGAAAGCAAAATCTTCTTACGTGATAAAAATGTGTCGATGATACTCGCGTCTCTTTCTATAATCACTCTCGCAATTCTGGTAAGAGATGAAAAATTCTTGAGCAAGCAGACGCGATTCATCTAATAATTTATTATCTATACATTAGCCAATAAGTAATTATTACTTTTGCTTGCTTGCGAAAAAATAAAGGAAAAGATTACATAAACTTTTATTGCGCGTTTATGCCTTCTAATTCTAATTTTCAGCTGATCAAGCTTTTTTTAACATTTTTGAAGCATACCAAAAAATTACATAATCTTAGATCTTCGTTTAAACAATTTTTAAAAATAAAACAAAAAAAAACAAATTGTTAGAAAGTTTCAACGTCACATTGCAAAGCAATTTTATCACAATCTATTTGAAAATAAATTTTTTGATACGTTGAAATATAATCGGTCATACCCGCGGCTATACGTTCACCAAAAATATTACTGAAAAATATGATCGCTTTAAATATCTTGCTATTGTGAACATCATAGATTTAAAACCTCTCACCGAAATATTTTATTGATCAACCGCAAGCAAAGAAAATAAATGGCATCACGTTAACAGCAATATCTTTTCTTGTCGGAAATCGAAAAGTCTTTACGAGATGAATCAAAGCGATCAAGACTATTATTAAAAATATTATTAGATATTTTTACATAGGCACTTATTACGATTTAGAAATTAAAGAGGATTTTGTTTGACTATTATTTTGTTCATTCGTCTTCGCAGTTTGCATCTCGCTTTTCGACACAGATCTGATTTCTTTTTTCGTATCTCCATATTTAGTATCATAGAATAAAGCGATTGATGGCTGATTTTTTGAGTATTTAACATCTTCTCTTTTCTCGCTAACTTTCTCGACTTGATTTTGTAATCCGTTGTTTTGTCCTTGACTATCTACGGTAATAAAATGGCCATTAATAACACCAGTTTTTCGCGACTTAGGACCGAAAACTTTTTCCAATTGCTGAACTTGCGGTGAGCCTTGTAGTTGTATAGCACCATTCTCCGGCTGTTCTATAGCGGCCAATATATCTTGAAGTAGGCCATTAGACAATACCTGATCGTGTCTGATGCTGCCATCCGAGTTCTCGGTGCCCAGACCTCCGTCTGCTGGTTGTATCTGCAATCTATACGTGCCCTTGGAACCGTGAATCTCAAAACCGTCGGCATTGTCAGCGGTCAGCCGCTGCGCCAGAGACAATGCCTCGCTGCCCTCGCTTGATTTCAAAAATTGACTAGCATCCACCTCGTTTAATTCGAGATTCTTTTGCTGGCCGAAGGCCTGCGCGGTCAAGCTTGCTGTCAGCGCTGCAGCCGATATTCCCGAACCATGCTCAAACGTTGCCGCGGAATAGCTATTGTAAGACTGACTAGACGGATGCGCAGCGAGCTCGTTCAAAACATCCGTAGTAGATGCATGAACAGTTCTGGTGTCACTCGCTTCGTTGGACGAATCAAAAGTTAATCCTACGGGATTGCCGTAACTGTCCTTGAGATTCGTTTTCTGTTGTTCATTATGTTGTAAATCTAGTGTATTTACCGGCGGACCTCCCAGGAAATTATCAAGCGGCTTAATAAGTGGCAATAAATTGCCCGTAAAAATGGGATTTTGATGATTATCGTCAGATAAATCACTTCCCGCGGAGTTCGCAAAGCTTGTAGACAGAGAATTGGTAAAAACTGGACCGGGGATTTCTACGTTTCCCCCAGAAGTCCTCACATTTTCAGAACCGAGTTGCAAGTTGCCGCTAGAATGCACGCCTTCATGCGCAGGTAATCCAGCATCCAACGGTGCTGGCCTCTCGCCTGAGGGCACTTCATCGCTTAAAGATAAGCCTCCACTCAAGTGCACATCTCCGTTAAAATGCGATTTTCCATTTAAAGTTAAACTACTGCTTAAAGGTAGCTCTCCGCTTACGGACAATCCTTTGTTTAAATGTAATACTCCGTTCACAGGCAAAAGCGGCTGCAAGGAATTGCAATCGTGACCACCACCTATTGATAACGGTGCATTTACCACAGGCGTGCCATATGTCGTTGTCAGCGCGTTATTAATTCCGCTGTAGAGATTGCTGCCAAATCCGGAAGACGTTGAAATGAAAGAAGTTGGTGGGCCAAAGTTAGGCGCTCCATAAGTTAAATGAGGCGCTGGTGTGTTGAAATCAGTGAACGATAACGGCGTTCCGTATTGAACATGTGGTGCGGCAATCGGAGAGTTTAAATTATGTACGTTAAACGAGCCAGATGATGCGAAAGAGCCAGAGAATAAATTGTTCGAGTCCTGTGTATGGCGAAAAGATATCGGCGCATGGACGTTCGGCAACTGCTGTTTTGTAGGCGGCGGTAAGTATCGATTAATATTTGATAAAAGCTTTGTTGGTATCGGTTCTCTGAATTTGATCGGTTCCCGATTTCGCGGTGGTATCAAAGAACCGGGGGGAATGGGTGGTGGCCTAAATGGACCATGAAGTCTATGATGGTGCAGACTTTGTTTGTTAAAAGAGCTTCCGAATATTCCAAATGACGAAAACAGTTGTCCACCTCGTCCTCCTTGCGCTGCTGGATAAGATCCAGTAAACGAGTAAGAAGATAGAGGTGGTGCGCCGTAAGAATCTAAAGGCGGAGGAGAAAGCAAGGATGTCCCTGATAAAAAGTCAGCGGATTTTCCAAAAGTTGCGGTTGTTAAAGGTGGGCCGTAATCGTTCGATAGCGTCTGTTGCGGTAGCTGCTGCAAGGACAGATCGTTCTCTATATTCTGAAATCCGTGAGAATCTCCGCCATTGCTTAAAGCAGTAATGTGAGATCCGTCATCGTTTGACGTCAACTCCGCATGAAGCGACGCGGAATTGGCATTAATCGAATTCGAGATATGATTGAACGACGAGACGTCGGAAGTAGTACCACCTGATAACGATAAACCTGAGAGATCCGCATTCAAAGCGCCCGTTGTGGGTAATAGTTCAAAGCCTACTGTTTTTATGATGGATAATGGTTCGATATTTGGTGTTCCATGCTGTAAATTCAATTGTTGCCGTCCGAACTGATGATCGGATTGACTGGTTGTAGCGCCTGGGCCTTGATTATTGTGTAGGGGTTCGTGTTGCGGTAACGGTGGCGGCGGTAATCCATTGCTCTCCGAGGAAGCCGAGGATTCATGCACAGACGTCTTCAAATCGTGATCATCTGGATTATTTAACGGCATCCCATAAGAATCGCTAGGCACATTTGAATTCGTCGAAACGCTCAGGGAAGCATGAGATAATTGCGATCCCGAAGAGGATGAACTTTCGATATAATTATGCTTTGCTTCGAGGGCAGAGGCATATGTATCTGTCAGTGGACCACTTTGATTAGGGGAGGTGGCCACTCCGGCAATAGGCTGCCATCCATCGTACTTTATGTCAGGTGGTGTGGGTGGCGCTGGAACTCCTGGCGGAGGTGCTGGTGGTGGAGGTCCGTATAAATCACCAGCCGGCGGACCGTATTGCGGTTGCGGCGCGGATACGGGCGGCGGCGGTGGACCGTACTCGTCATTGGGCAGAGGATTAAACTGAATAGCTAATTTTGGAGGCGGCGGACCGTAAGTCTCAAGCGATATAGGAATAGGTGGTCCGTGACCGGGCTTGGACGGTCCGTGCTGACTCGCCGGTAGCGGTGATATATATTGCTGGCTCGATGTACCAATGAACTTCAATGGCAGACCGTATTGAGGTGATATAAACGACGAGAACGAAGCCGACGGCGGCGTAAAATGTTGTTTCGGCGGTCCGTAATGGAGCTTCGGCGGGCCGTAAGTAGGCCTCGAAACGAAGGAGGATATTGCCAAACCGAAACTTTGTTTCGGTGGATCGTATTGCGGCTTGATAATACGTGGTGGTCCGTACGAAACGGTCGGCGGTCCAAATACAGGTGGCGGCAATTCCGGCGGTGGTGATGGATAAATGGGCGTTGATCCAAGGTTGCCGACTAACTCCGGAGGTCCATATATCGGCGCTGGCCCATTAAAACTCGATCCTAACGGTGGCCCATAGTTGTCGGACGGAGAATCGAAAGTATTACTTATCCTATCATCGGCTTTGGCCTTGGTAGATTTCTCTTCTTCCTTGGTTAATGGTATTTGCGAGGTCGCCTTGTTGACTACCGCTTGTACATGTTGTCCAATCAATAGAGCACAGAACAGCGCGAATAGCATCTAAAACAGAACGAGTTGACTAAAATAGGAGAAACTGACTTCGCGGCTTTTGCGATGAATATTTTGTTTCTCTATTCCCACATTAATTATGATGTTTATGATTATAGTAAAAAGAAACTTACAGCATAATATCAAATTATGTAAAGATAATAATATATTGCGCGCTTAAGATCTCGTAAAATGTAATTGCAACAAACACATTACAATTTCGTAATTAAGATTCGTAATATGATTTTACACATAAATTTGATTTATACATGTTTGTAGGACTTTAAATCATATTTAAATAGAAAATATGTAATTTGGTCAGATAGTAATTACAAATTCAATACTGTACATACATTGCATTTTAAAAGGATCTGTTATAATTAGATACACATTTGTTCAATATTAAGATAAAAATTATTTCTGCTTTTATGTACTTTTACTTTCGCATCTTCGCTCCCTTAAATAACGTGGTAAAATATGAAAGGATGCAAAGCATAATAAACACACACACAACACATATCATAAGATTATTATCTATATCATCATAAAAATATTATTACCAAAAATAATAAGTAAATAATTATGCCTTGCATAAATCCATTCCAGCATCTGAAAAGCCAAGCTATACGCGTTAATTAGTTTGTTAGGCGTTAAAAATAGCTTTGCAGTACATACGGAAATCACCCATGCTACTTGTTATTATGTAGCAATTATATTAGAGGCCGTGAGAATTTCTGTATTATTCGCTTAAAGTCAGAAAAGCAATCAGTGTAACATATGTGAAAATTATATAAAACTACATTTACATATTCCGAGCATTAAAAAGGCGTGCACGAATGAATAATTACGTTATAATTGTAAGCGGAATAGCGTATATTGCATAAAGACAAATTGCGAAAAACAGACAAGTGATATCCTTTCTGAGACGCTGACACTTTGCTCATTGAAATGAGTATTAATTAACAACTATTTTTAATCCAATAAAATTCTATACATATATACATACATCTGTAATCTTAAAAAATACATATATAATGACGTATGTTCTAAAAAACTATTATAACAAGAACTACAATATTTACCTCATTGATCATAATTGTTAAAACGATCTAACATAAGTGTCCTTTCCATGACATATAAAACTAAAGACAGCTATAGAATGTTCAAAATTTATGCGATATTCATTTCATCATAAATATCTCTTGCAAAAGAAGCTATTATTTATGCTAGAAGGATATTTACTTTTTGAGTATATTACTTCTATAATACTGACAATAAATATTAAATTGTAAATATACTACTATAGTAATATACTATATATCACATGTATATACACATGTAATAAATTTTAAAACTATTTTTACAAAAACTTAATCAATAAAATAATAGACAAAACAATTAAAAATTATGTAATTATCTTTTGTAACACTTTATATATATAATTCGAAATAATGTTATAAATTATATGTAAAACGCTATTACAACAATTAATTGAGATAACATTTTATATTTTTTCTAAAAAATATCAGATCGATGAAGAAGAGCGATGAGAATGTACAAACTTATCATGTGTCATTGCCGGCAAGAAACCAGCAACTTCTTCTCTTAAGTGGCACGATGGCCGAGATGCAAGGTTAACATAGTCACCATACTTTCTCCAAAGACCGCGGGAAATGCTTGCAACCCGACAATGTATAACAATAATTGTGATTTCAAATAATTACTTTTTAAAAAAATATTTTTTATTCTGATATTCAATCCGCAATTTACCGCAAATTATGTTCCTTAAAAGTCAACTAAAAATTATTAAAGAATTTGTAATTGAAATAATAAAAAAACCTGAGACATATTATATATAAATACATATATATCTTTATTCTTTATGTTTGCAATTGATAAGCACATATTTCAGCTTTACTATTATATCATGAATTAATTGGTTTATTATACACAAGTTGTCGATAAATATTGTATCACCAATATAATAATGACCTATATTTTTATTACATACTTCTGTGCATACATAATCTATATATATATTGTATATATATGTATATATATATATATATATATATATATATATATATAATTAATTTTTAAAATAATTATTAAATACAAAATTCTTAATTGTTAGTTGTACAGAACATCGAATTTACAATGTGTATGTGTGGCTATAAAACTATCAAAATATTTTACTTATCACATACATTATGTAATACATATATCTTGCATTTCCATGCATTACATTGTTGCTATTGAACACTTACAATTAGTAGAGAGTGATTCAATGATATGCTATATATACAGCGTAAAGAGTAATAATATTTATGAGAGATTAGATCGTATCTAAATCTCTATTATAATTAAAATATTTGCCTTTCATGGTCACAAGCATTGATTATGCGGACATAATTAAGTAAAAAGTGCTATTACTTCAATCTATAAAGAATGATATTTATGTTGTTTTATTTCTCGTTGTATATAGATAACCAGTTTTACATCTGTATAATACTTTTATATACAAATGCATCTTTCACCGCCCGTATGGAAATACGTGTTTCTTATAAGAACTTTCGTTTTCATGCATATTTCATTGCCACGCATGCGGGAATACGTAATGACTTATATATTTCTTAAATAATCATTATTGATAAATTTTATTTATCTATTTATAATATTACATTTTTATATTTTTTTATTATATACATATATACATATATACGTGTGTGTGTGTGTGTGTGTGTGTGTGTGTGTGTGTGTGTGTGTGTGTGTGTGTGTGTGTGTGTGTGTGTGTGTGTGTGTGTGTGTGTGTGTGTGTGTGTGTGTGTGTGTGTGCAAGAATTATTATACGATTTAAAGGTTAGTCAAAAGACTAAATTGTTCAACAATGCCCGCGTGAATTAAAAGAATTGATTTGATCGGTATCTCAGATTAGTCGTTATCGAACACCGATAAGAAACCAGCTATTACTTAATCTATGATTGGGAATCGTCGCAGTGCAATTATCGATAATGCATACGCTTAAGACCTCTATCGTGCGCTCCTTTCATAATATTGTATATGCACCCCTTCCCTTATTAATACGGAAATTTATTCACATCGAGGGTGTAATGTTATTTCAGTTGTAGAGAGATTTCTGCGCATTAAAGTGCTCTATTCATTTTTTTCGTTTCTAAATAAAACTGAGATGCGACACGTATTTGAAAAGCCGATCAATCAAAACACAGAAATCCGTCTCGTCGATTACATAGACATATACATATAGATGATTCAATCAACAAAATCTTACATAATTATAAACTAAGATATAATAAAGTTGAGAATTTTTTCACATAACTTAAAAAAATATTAATCAAATCTGTATTATTTTCTATTTAATTTTTTTTCTAGGTAATTAATACCCATTAAAACAGTAACAACAGTAAAAACCAAAATAGTTTATTACCATTGACTATGAGATATTTATAAACAAAATGTACACGAGATAATAATGACTCAACAAGTAATTAATATATAAAACAATATTTATGAATAATTTTACATATGAGAAAATGGATATATAAATATAATATTTACTTTAATTATTATATAGTAAAATATAAATTATCATGCGAAAATGCAAATATTACTCCAAAGCGTTAAAAGCATCATGCATAATAAGAAAGAATGCAATTATGTTAATTAATATTGCAAACCAATGTAGTAGCTATTTTTTCGAATAAATATATTATTTATCGATATTTTAAAATGCACGTTGTATTATTATAAATATTTTAAAATGCACATTATATTGCTACAAGTATTTTCAAATATGTATGCTTATATTTAAAATAATATACATTAAAATCGTAAAAAGAATTAATTCTTAAATGACGTTTATTTAAGCCATTTTAAATAAAGTCGGTTTAAGTAAGATATAAATAAACAGATAATAAACATAAATTAATAAACCTTGCATTTATTGAATATATTTTTAAAACTTGGCTTATACAATTCTTCCGCTAAACAGATTATATATTTTAATGGCATACTATAGTCATAATACTTGCAATTGAAACACGTGCAAGCTTTAAAGCAGGTAGTTTTGCTTTTTGATGAAACTATATTTATGTCATATTTTTATTAATTTCTGAGAAGACAAACGTTCTGAGAGCGAATTAAGCACGACTAATCCAGACTCGCTGCGACTTACCTTGAATTTAACCATGACACATGCGCATAAACCGAAGTCTCGACACTACATACAAATTATCCGACACTACGAGATCTCCTTGCTCTTGACGCGCTCCGTCTACTTTTCGTCACCACACTTTAAAGGAAGTCGCGTCTACTTCAACCTTGTCGTATGCGATTTAATAGTGGCTTTTCCTATCACACGTCGCGCACACCATACTGGCACTTGTCGGCCCGTAGCCTCTTTGACAGACGAACGCCACGACTCGCCGGTACTAACACAAAAAATGTTCAGTCTCGTGTGAAGGCTCTGCTTATATAGACTCCGAGAGGGCTACGAGTCAGAAGAGTTGTCGACTGAGGTTGTCGGTTGTCGGGTGAATCGCGGAAAGGAGACCTGGGAAAAGGAGAGAGTGAGTCGCCTAAGGGTACCGAGAGAAGAGAGAGGGCATAAAAAAAAAGAGAAAGAGAGAGAGAGAGAGAGAGATGACGGCGACACGAGGAAGATGAGAACGCGAAAAGTGGGAGCCCTCCTCATACGACGTTTAAAAATTCTCTTTGTAGAGAAAGTAGGCTAGCTCTGCCTCTGTCTCGGTGAAGAAGAAGATGCAGCGTGTATATCTCTTGGTCCCCAATGACTACAACGCGTTCGTCGCGTGAAACCGGTTGTAAATCCTTTTGCAGCAGACAAAAGATACCTCGGAAGAATTGGTCAACCGAGTCTCCCAGCCTATGCTCACATTTGACAACAAGAATCGACGTGAGTTATCGGTTGCGTATCTGTTGGTATCTGTCGGAGATCCTTCCCCTCAAAAAATGCAGTTTGCATAAAAATGCAAGTGAAACTTGCAGTAAACTTTTTATGTATCTCACAATCGCAATTCTATACATCCAACTTGCGTTGAAAAAATTGAAGACTGATAAATTCACACGGCATTTCTAATACTCATAGTTTTTTTTTATTTTTATTCTTGTTTAAAATATTTGTCAGCATCTATTTCTAAAGATTGACCAAGAATCCTTGATGCATCATTGGGCATCTCGAAGGATGTACATCAAGAGTATTGCATTAGATGTACACACAAGAAATCTTATGCAATACGATGTAATAATTTGCACCATGGTAAATTGTAGATTGATGTAATCTTTAATCATACTCATTAACTATCGCAATGTAGTTGGAATGAATACGCGTAGCGATATCAAAAGACGATATAGGAAAACAGCTTTTTTTTTTTTTATTAATAAAACCTGTCTTTCACCGGAAACATAATTGTTGATTATATCTTCATAGAGTTAGTAAAAATGAAGGAAGATCATTAGTGATTATATGCTTCGAAGTGAGAAGAGTTTGTTGGTAGCATAGTAAAATTAGTTTAAAGATTGTCGATGCGGCAATAATTTACTGGTCTTACACTATTCGCGATAAATATATGAATCATTAATTAATCGCATAATTTTATTTTCTTTTTTTAGTTTATATAATCAGAAAAATAATTATATAAATTTAGAGATGTTTCCGTATGTCCATTTTTTGTAGCAACTTTAATAGTACATATATTTACCTTATATATATATATATATATATATATATATATATATATATATATAATTAAATACATATTTTATTTATGATGTATACAGAATGATAGACTATGCTTTGTAATTGACCTTCGATCGTTTGTACGGATCTCGGCCACTGTCAAGAGCGAGTGAAATTTAACCGGTATCACACTCGCACGCACACACAATCTATTCAGTTTCTACCATACACATCTACACATAATTGTGCGATCCATATAATAGAAAATCCTGCGTAACCAATCTACCAGAATATCAAATGTCTAATTAATATTTAAATATATATATTCTCTTCATTTCTAATATTCAAATATGTATTTTATAAATAACTTTTGTCAAGCACGAAAGTTATACAATAATTACAAAACATTAAATTGATATAATTATTGATAATTATTCGTTCAACTATTATAACTGGTAGAATTTTTTTGAATATATTTGGTAAATTTCAAATCTATCCAAGTAAAAAAATTAATTATAGAATTTTAATAATTTACTTTTTTTTAAATTTATATATGATAACATAAATATATATATATATATATATAATATTCTTGTATATTTATAATCTACTTAAACAAAAAATTTTTTTTGAAGGATTTTTATCGTATACATATATTTAAAATTTTAGGTATTTTTAAACATAATAAAACGAAAATATCTTTCACCCATCTAACTAAAATTTTATGTATTATTTTATAATTTATGTCAAATATTATTAAGATATCTTCAAACTTTTAATCGTCCGGAGTTTCATCTCCTGTAGAATAAAGATAGAAGAGAAAAAGAGAGAGAGGAAGGTAGTGCAGTAATTTCCGTATGTGTGCATACCGGATGCAGTAACACATACATACGCCCGGCCCATTGAGATCCATTATGTTGTCATCAATAATTCAGCGGAAAAGTGCCGCCCCTCATGGTCTGGCTTTGCTTGTCTGTCGACGGAACCTTCTACTGCTGACGCTGTTATTGCCGCAAAAATCTCGAAATAACGAGAGACCCCGCAAACAAAATTGTTTCATCCGAAAGTCTGCGTGAAACGGTATAAACGTAACTAGTTGCGCTCTAGAATTAATTGTCCAACGACACCGTCTATCGGAATTTTTTTAACCCGCCTTTATTCTGCAATCTCGACAAGTTGAATTTCCACTACATTGTTAAAGCGATCACCAATGTATCGACATTATTGGGATTTAATTATATGTTAAATTTTCATATCTTTTTTACGTTTAAACGCACATATACACTATATTAAATATAATTTAAAATAATGTTATTATTGTAATACATATATACAAATTTTATATAAAAAATATATAAAGTTCTATATATAAAGAAACTTTTTATAAAATATACATAAAAATATAAAATTTTATAATTAAATTTAGAATTTTACTACATTTCAATAACAATGAATCTTTATAATGTTATTAATACGACATACAATTACGATATAATGGTTTAATAAATGTTTTAAAAATAATACATTTTTATAACACATAAATACAACCACAAAACTGCAGCATGAATTGTAAATCGTTCTTGTTTCAAATCATGCGTGATATTAATATAAAGACTGATTCTATATTTTTATATGGAACAAATTATGCAACGAATAATTAACCATGAAAGGGAAGCTATCAGTTACAGCAAGATCCATGGCCATGGTGAATGCTCGACGGACATTAAAGTTTTAGGGTCACCAGTGGAATGCGCGCAGGTGCGGCAACATCTCATATCACAAGGTAGAACTTTCTTCTTTCTTTCGCTCGAGGTCAGCGTGGTGACATACGTTGAGAGAAATCAACAAATGAAGCATTCCTTTAGAGGCGTACATTTCTAAACTATGAATATTTTTAGAATAACATTTTTTATACACACATACATCACCCTTAATTTATGCAATGTATTAGAGGTAAAAGTATACTTTCTTCGTTACATACGCGCCAATAGATATCGTCAACGAGGCATGTTAAAAAGAAAACTTTGAAACTCTTTTCTAATGATTTGACATAATTCATATTAATTAAACATATTAAAATTGTGCTTTTTTCATGCCAGAGGAGAACATCTATTCTTATTTATTCATATCCACGCGTAAAGACACTGTTATAGAATATATTCAATTATATATTATTTTTTTGATATAATAAATAATCATATAATACCTTTGCCCGCGCGATGCATGCAAATTTACAATAAGATACATAGACTTCTCCAATGTAGCATTGAGTATTCCACAGTATCCCAATGTGCACTTCATATATTAAGGGTTAATAGCCATGGGCAAATGGCAATAGTATTGGAAAATCTACTAAGTGTCGATCTGTACGATTTATCAGCCCCAGTTGGCTTGTCACACCTGATCTCCTGCTAAATCGTCCACATATTCGGCAATCAGCATATACCACAGCTGGTTCGATTCACAACGAGCAACCAGAAGTGACTCAGTAAATTAACATTTGCTTGCTCATAAGCACATCGTATAATACATAGTAAATTATAATAATAAAGTTATTATATTTTTTAGCCAGAATTTACACACAAATTTTCTTATAATATAATTTATATAAAAAAATTTTCAGATATTATTCCTAAAAAATTAAACTTGATTAAAATAAAGTAATATGTACAAAATAATACATATTTTTATGATTTTAAATGCCGTCTGATAACAAAACTGATTCTTTTGTAAAACTTAATAATCGATATATTTCTGAAAAAAAAAAGTGTGTTTCTTACTAACTCAAATAAGAATAATCTTCGCGCACTTCTTTGTAATAGATTTATTCAAATTTATTCAAGATATGAATACACAACGAGCTTTCCTTTCAATCTACTGATGACTTTTTTCCAATTCATGGACTGACTTGACAAACCTCACTTACATAATTAAGGATGCCTTTCAATGCAAAATGCTCGACCCTCTATTCTTATAGTATATATGGTAGATGTTGTTTCATCAATGACACCTATTACATTGTGACAAACGTTTTCACTAATACATAGTAATCGTGACGAATCGACGCCAATCTTCTGCACGCATCTCCTCTGACGAAACTCGGTATTTATTCAAGCTACAAGGCATGTCTCAATATACATGTTATACCGACTAATTGCGCCAGTTATGTTTTCATCATCGTTATAAATGGCATACCTTTATATTACCATGAATGTAATAAGATTTACAATGATACATATAAATCTTGACATTAAAAAAAAGACCTTACCTCGAGATTTAGCACAATAATTATTTTCTGAAATTTATTGTACAATTTATTATTATGTTTTAAAATTGATTGACTCTTTCTTAAATTGTATTATAAAAAAAGAAATTATATATAGTTTTTTTTCTCTCTTGCTTTCTATCATTCGTGCATATCTTCTTTTAATACTTTTTTTAAATTCTATATTAAAACCAAAAATAATAGCTTAAAAACATATATTAAATCGCACTGAGATAAGGAAAAATTTGATATAATCGTATAAATGCATGTAAAGCAAATATATAACTAAAAAATAAAATAGTCAAAAACTCATGATATAAATAAAAGCGTGTATGCGTATTACGAATGAATAGTGAGTATGAAATAAAAGCAATCGTATTTTTATGACAAAAAGAAAAACCGTGGACCCGCGCGAATATTTCTCTCCCATAAATCCATCATCATAAAAGGGAACGGCCAAATTTTCGTAATACGGCCACTTCCGTAACTGAGCGTTGAAACGAAACTCGGGAACATCACAATACAACGTTGAGAATTCGGTGCGTCGAGTGCCTGTGTGCTGTTTCTCCCGTATTGCGCTTGGGCTGATCTTCGCAATTTCGTAAGCCTGACAAATACAAGCCGCTCACGCTCGTTCGAACGATTCATTCGCGATGTATTCCGTCCACATCCTTGTGAAAGTAAAATTTACAGTAGAAATTCTTCTCTTCCCACCATGTTCGCAATTACGGTTCGAAAAAAATACAGCCATTTCGAAATATTGGTAAAATCTGATGGTATAATAAAAAATAGAGTTTAAAGAGAACAAAAAAAAAAGCTTTCGACCAAAACGTAATAAGAAGTTGAAAATTTTCTACTGTAAAAAGTTTGGTCGATTTCTCACAGCGTATCGTAATTGCATTTTTCCTGACAAAGTCATCCTACCGAATCGATGACTGGGAGTTCACCTCCGCGTCGCGTTTCCGTCTCTTTTTCTGTCCTCTCGTCGTCGCCAACGGTATATCAGGTAATGACGCGGGCGCGAAATTGGTTTGATGTCGGCCATTATCGGAGAAAGTTTACAACGTTCGTGTTTTACCGGAGTTTATCATCTCAGTTTCTCTCCTTCCTACGTGAGGCTATCACATCGTCTACTCGCCTCGACTCAGGTAGTCGCGAATTAGGATACTCCTGTGCGCCAAAATGTTCCTCGACTATCAAAATTTATCTACCATTCCGCCTAGTTTCACGCTAAAAAAATTCTAATATTTTATATTTCATATTATCTATTCTTAGAATAATAGTTGTAATGATAATGTAATGATTAAATAATAGTTGTAACGATGTTTCCTTTCTATAAATAAATATGTAAAAACCATTTCTTCTTTAAGAAGAAAAGTATATTCTTACTAAATTAAAATAAATTCATCAATATAATTTTACCCTTGTATAACTGATTTTAAAAATATGACTTTTTAATTTTAACTTCCGCTTAACTGATTCTTTTTGTCTATTTTTAATTATAACTTTAAACAAAGAAATAATATATAATTAAAATTATAATTATAACTAAAGTTGTTTGAATCTATGTTAAAATAACCATTAGAGCTTCATACAACAAAATAGGACACTGCAGAAGATTTGAACTATACTGTATACGTCAATGCGTGCGAAAGACCTATTTGTTTATTTTACGCATCATAATAACGGTCGACGAATGCACGAATAATTTGTCTCTCGTGCTGTTAACCAATAATAGAACTCATACTGCAGCTCGTTGAAAACAGCTCTGTAATCAGGTTTTACTGTAACTTTGCTTCCACCTATCAGAACCTCATTCTTTTGATTACAGGTATCACGAAAATCGTCGTTCGCAGCAATACTGCCAATCAGGATTGTACTCATTATTCTTCTCGAAACTCCGACAATCAAGTGTCGCATTCGAAATCGACGCATTCTAGCTTCGTGCAAAAAAAATGTTATATTTCTTATATTACATATAGTGTTTCGCGATATAATATTTCTCAGTTTATAGCTTCAGATCTTAGATTAATTTAAATCAAAAGTATTTTTTGCAAAATATTAATATTAACAATTTGTATAATATAAGTGAAAAAAAAAGATAAATAATATCTGTTACTATTATTTAAACGTTGAAATTATCGTAATGTATATTAACAATCTAACATCTTCGACGCTTATTACAGCTGCGTAATGCATCATGTAATAAATGATTGTTGCAATAGAATTGTAACACTGCAAACGGTTACTCGCGCCGTTTACATCAACTACATCCGGAGGAAAACTTTCCCTACAAGACAAATTTCAACGCAGACGTATCTGCGGGTGACCAATATAAAGATTTTATAGTAATATAAATTTTCTTGAAAATCTCCTATGCGTTATTTGGTATCGTTGGATGCACCGACGCGATTGCGTGTCACATCGCGGAATTCTTATCCGACTGTTGTGGGTCAGATCCTTAATCGGATGTGCATACAGAACGAGCAGAATCAAAATCTGCAATTTAAACGGAGAATACGTCAGAGTTTTCACTCGGATGAATCACCAAGTGAAATCACGTATCTCTGCGTTCCGATGATATTACGTACTTAGGGACACCAAAAATTCGTAACATATGAAAATCCCGTTTTCATCCTTAGACTTTAAATCAATTTAAAAAAATTGTATACGTCATGATAAAAAAAGAACTGTTCTCGTTAAGATTAGTTTTAACTTACTAAATAAATCCAATAAACTATTCCATCTATCGAAATCTTATTTATGTTATTGTAACTCTGATATAGAGGATACATACTTTGTTTAACTCGTAATGTTTAATATGCATAGAAATAAGATAGAAAAAGAATAAGTTAATTTTTAAATAATGAGATTTTTATTAATAATTTCAGAAGTTAGTAATTTTGAGATATCCAGATAGGCAGATTAATTGGAAACTAAATGTAAGCTTAAACCCGTTATTATCTCGCCATGGAGATGCCTACCATATATCTCAGAAAACATTCCTCTAAAAATTCCTTTGTGTTCCCAGGGAATCTCTATAAAAAATTCCGAACGTTCCTCCATTACATACACGTGGCGAAGCATATCCGATATGCTCTTCCTATATCTCTATGAAGCGACCATTCACTGCGGGTCATTAACATACATTCCTGTGGATAGGCTTCATCTTCAGGGCCGTCGGATCGCGGTGCACTTTCTCTCGAGACTGAATTTCGAGCGTGGGATACGCCGAACACTTTGAACCGAGTTCTTCGCACAGTAACGCACATAATCGCATAAAATGAGTAGACATTAATAATCATGCTAGATCACGTTAACCGTGAAGTTTGCATCTCACATTGCGAAGCTCTTTAAAGAAATGGGATTTTGCAAAGTCACGATAGAAAAGGACAAACAGTGGAAAGTGGATTAATGAATAATTCTATCCCATTCATGTGATCTGTAATGAAAACGGTTGCCACGTACTAAATCGTAGCTGTGAAAATAATATTGTGCACAAATTATTTGTACAATTTACTTTATTTTTGTATGCATTTTTTTAAACATAAACGTTTTATAAATTTACGCAGCATACAAAAAAAAATAACAAATAATTTAAATTAATTATTTATATTAAATTCTGCTAAAAATTTTATTAAGGTTTAATGTAATTTAAATCTATTACATTTGATCTATAATTTATATATTTAATATATTATATTCGATTTAAAAGTAAATATTTAATCAAACTGTATATTAAAAAAAATATAAGAAATAAAAACATATTACATAATATAATATTATATATGTGTGATACACACGCTATATATATATATATATATTCTCTCTTTTATAATAATTACTTTTTTATTTTATAATAATAAAGTTCAGAACGTGTAATATCATTGTAAAATTAAAGCGTTGAATTTTACAGTACAAGCAATAGAATCTATGCGTTTCATAAGTTCTCTAAAGAGTAAAGGACTACGTGACACAACATTAAACCGAAGAGGCTGTCAGAGTCTCGTGAAAGCGTCCTTGTCGCTTGAACTTCCGCAATGTCTCTGTTATGCATCACATCTGGCCATTATTAGCTAAGAGAAACGGTGACGTATTCGTTCATCAATGAACACTTGCAATTCCAAGTTCTTAATATTATATTTGAGAATAAAAATACTTTTATTAAATTAAATTATATATGTCAATAAGTTTTGCTTTTATTTATGCTTGTATTTTTTTCTCTCCTCTCTTTCTCTTTTTCTCTCTACTAATTACGTAATCATAATTTTATATATAAATATAAATGTATATTTAAAACTTCTGCAATAATTACTAACATCTTTAAATAATAAATCTTTTATAAATGCAAGATATAGCTAAATTTAATCCTTTTTATTATTACATTTTTTATTTATTCTTATTCTTTATTTTGTGCATATCTCTATTTTTTCACTCTTAAGATAAACTTCCTCTCTTAATGTTGGCGACATAGCTAGTTTAATATTGGCTGTCGACATTCTTTTCATGCTAAAGTAACCTTGTCATTATACGTGCAACATTCCGCGATAACACGAATAGCGTAAATGATCCTGAAAGTTCACGGGAATACTTTCTAATCGACCGTAACTATCGGCAAGAAAAATCGTTGCATAAGTCTTTCGTAGAAGCGAGCTCCATAACGAAAAATCTAAAAGGCCTGTATAAAGAAGGGTGCGACTTCCGTCCAGAAGTGGGCAGAAACGATGGAGCGCGATATGTCGCGTCGACTTGTCAACTTGTCGCGCGGGCGATCCGTCGAGTGGAAAAAGAAGCGCGAGTCAGACCGCGAGGGAGTGCGGTTGCACTTTCTAAAGCGGGCGCGCGTGATAGATCTCTGATCGGTAAATCGTCGGGTGATTACGAGGCGTGGAAGCCGTCGCGGCGCGCTGCGTGCAAGAGGCGATTCGTTCCGGTCGGTAGACGAAGGAGCCGGTAGAATGATAGTAACAGTTCCCTTCTCCGGAAAATCCGGTCGCCCAACAATTGTGACCTCTCGTCGCGGAGAGGAAATCCCGATCGAGAAAGCAAAAGCGTACGGACGAGAATGACAGAGTGAGAAAGGAGAAACAGGAGGAGAAAGATTGAGAGACAGGGAATCCGGGGAGACTACTTGTTTCGATACCTTCATCTTCTCCAAGGCGCACTTGAGATCCAACTGCGTTAATTCGGAATATAAATTAGTCTGCCGCGTGTAGCACAATATATCGTTCCTACATCAAGGAATACATGTTACAGATATCGCGTTACTTATAGATTAAATAAAAATAGTAAAATAATTAAGAACTGCAATCTTTTATTTATAACCCGCCGCTAAATATTGCAATTTTGTAATATACATAAGAAGAAATCAAAATAAAATAACAAACTCGACAAACTAATATTAAAAATTTTACTTTGCATGCGTTTTAAAATACGACAATAAAAATATTGCATTTTATAATATATTACATTCTTATTTAAAAGATTACATTTCTATTTTACGTTATGTTTTATAAGAAATTGCAAGCTATGTATAATACGAATACCATAAATGGATTAATCCTTTGATATTTAATTTTATCGTCGCATCATGAGAAATCGCGATTCAAAACAATATATAGGAAGAATTAACATATTTGCTATAAAGAACTCTAGATGTCATTTAAATTTTGCTTCAGCTATTTAAGTTATATTATGCAATTAATCATTGACGAGAGTAAGATGGTAAAATATCATTGTATCAAATTGGTTAGCACGCAACTACAATTGCATAACATAAGTCTGCAAGATTTAATCGCAGATGAAATTAAATTTTTATATCATATAGCCATAATACTTAACAAAACATTTGTAAAAATTACCGTAATTAATATATAAATAATAATTTGGCAAATTTTGTACCTCAAGCAGAGTTTATATCGTTAATAGTGATAAAAAAAGGCATATATATAGGCGCAACATCATTGAAGAATTTACTTATCTGGTAATACGACTACTCGTCACGGAAAGGAAACGCCAACGAATGAGGAGATAGGAAGAAGAAGATGGAAGAATGGGTAGTCACCTCGATAAGAGACTTGCAGGTTCGTCCTCTTCTAGTCGCAAACTTGTTTGAATGCATTGCTTCCGAATGTAAATTGCAATTTGTCGCTGGTGACGTGAAAGCGAAGGAGAACGTTTCTTTGGGCGGTTTATGGCGTTCATTAAAGTTCAAGATCGTAGAACTTAATTTTACATAGCTAGTTGTTTGACCATGGTTGGCAATGTTAATTGCAGTTTATAATCTATTTATAAATGATATTTTTACATTAACAAAAACAAGATAAATTATATTTTGTTTCTTTAAATAGCCTAAATTAGTATAATTTGCAATTTATCGATTTTATTTGATTTAAAAGTAAACGTAGATTTATTTTATATAATAATTGTTGAGCCATGAAATTTAGTATTTGATATCGTAAACATATTTATTATAAACGACCACAAATCGGAAAAAAGCATAACAGAAATTTAGATACAAAGATAAAACGGGAGCCTAACCATCTGGATAGGAAAACTAATCTTTTATACTATTTTTTCCCAAGTTAAAAAATTATTATTAATTATATATGTACAATAATATATTATTATCTATTACATACATTACAGCTGTCTATATATATTTTTTTTTCTAAAACATTTTTTAATTGCATTTACAATCACAATTTATATACGTTTAGTATAATGTAACTTTTTTGTTTTTTTAGAAATATAAATAAATATAATAATAAGAAGTACACAATAATTAACATATATTGTATATTAAAATACATATAATATTTTTGTTCTTATATTTATATGTTTTATAAGATTTAGTTTTACATTTTTAATGTAATATATATTGTATTATCAAGAAATACATTTTAATAATACTTTTATTTAAGCGAGCTATGTCAAGCATAAAATTATATGAATATTACAAATAATATATAGCATCGATCTATGCAATATATCGAAAGAATAAATGTGATATGGACACTAGAATACATCTATCGTAATTTCCAGAAGACAATGTCGACACCGTGTGAAAGCTAACGAATATAACTTGTTAGCGCCTGATGCATGTATGCACTTCTATACATTAGAATCGCGTAGTATATTAGAATAACTGGAGCAGCTTCATGGAATTTGGTATCAGAGAAATTCTGTCGATCGAGGAACGCGATGCGCGCTCAAGTCAAACTTTCGTTTCAACTAGTTCTCTACCCCTCGTTGAATCGGCAATATCTTCCTGAATTATACGGTTGTGCATTGCTATGCATTCTGCGCGGCCGTTGATGCAACGCCAGTGCGAGAATGCACGAGAAGACGCGTAGGGCGTATACTTCGCGCACAGCGATTGAATCGTCTCGTTGATGCGAAATAATAAGACTATTCTAACATTCTGGCATTCTGACTTTTCTGTAAAGTAACAGAATGGTTATTATCATAATACAAAAATATATAACGATATCGGGGTAGAAAACGATAAGATAACGGAAATTATACTGGATAATTGTAATGCATATATGTATTGTAGAATGCACAAACAAAATTTTTCTCTTATCAAAAAAAGTAGATCCGGTTTTTATATTCTTTTATGAATCTCAAAATTAAATCGAGACATTAGTTTGTGTTACTGGCCTTGTGTATGGGCCACTTTCTTTATCTTGAAGACCCATTCACCTGTGAAAGGATACTTCTGATATATTCCTCGAGGCCTTTACTGGCCGACTTACACACATATACTGACAAAATATCAATTAATTTCATTTTTTTTTTAATTAAATTTATAATAGTAATTTTATAACTTTCTTAATGTATATGAGATATATATTTCCAATATTGTTTAATGTAAACTTTTATTATATATACTCAATTTAAGCAAATACTGCAAATTATTAAAATGTATAATAATATATTATTCCAAACATATATGCAATTCTAAAATAACATAAATATATATATGATTTTTATCTAAAAAGATTTTTGGTAAAAATTTAATATTTGTTAGATAAAATATATGTTTTGCAAGCTACATATACAATTTATACATTTACATATATAAATAAATATTTAAAACAGTAAAATATATGTTCTCGCTACTTAAGTTTCTTTTCTCACACGTTGTCAGTCGTGAGGAATACCATTCAATACTAAATTTATACGCTATGCAAATCGATTTGAATGTGATCTACGAACGTCAGGTGTATGTAATGAGATGACAATGTAGAAGGCCAAGGTATCGAGCTGTCTCACGTGGTCGAAAGCCTAACTGATCGTAACCGCGTAACCAGACAGTCCAGATTCCTATGCCCTTCCAATATCCGATGATACGAAGCGTGAAATCGAATTTGCGTCGTTGCAACGATGAGATCAACGCATGACAAAGCACTTGGTTCAATAAACTCGCGAGTTTACATAACAAGCATTTAGTTATACTTATTTACTATTAATGTTTGTGTCATAGAGTAAATAAAAAAATTGCTGCGGCCTTCCGATTGCTTTCCTTTTTCCTATATACACCCGCGTCTATATGCAAAGATATCCACTTCACACATATATACCATTTTACAAATATATATATTTTTTTATTATAAACATATAATTAATTAAATAATATTATTATAACTTATTGATTTAAACGAAAAATATGTATAAAATAAAATGTCTATTAATGAAATAATAGATATAAAAAATAAGAAGTGGTATTCATATAAGAATAGAAATGAAAGTTTCTACAAACAATTATTTGCATAATACGCAATCTACTAGACATGCTTTATCGCGCATAGATAAGGATGTACAAATAGTGTATGATGACGATATTGCTTTAGAAAGTTATGATTGTCATAAATGGAAATACTCCAAGAGAAAAGCTAACTTTACGTGGGATGGAGTGTTATGGAGGAGAAAATCAGTCATAGATCATCCAAACAATATTATAATGTAGTGAGAGATATTCAATATAGTAGCAACAACCGTATACATAATACATATATTCTTTTATTTTTTTATAGACTGGGAAATGCTTAATGCACGTGACTAATTTTTACATTTTTCCAGATAAATGGAAATAACCACATTGTCACTTTCTTGAATATTATATCTACACTATATATCTCCTGACATAATATTTGTCAGCATTTTTCATAATTTCAATTATGCATGTTTAATAATTTTCTTAACTTTATCAGATTTATAACCTCAGTTATGCAAACGTAGTTATTTTTAAAACGAATAAAAGTTATTAGGAAAAACGCAATCGCGCGATGTTCCCAGAACAGATCTATATTATAGGCTTTTAATAAAAAAATAAGCAACTTTGCTAATAAATGGTTATGAGAATAAAAGTTGGATACCACAATTGGCAATGTTTCTCTAACAGTTTGCACGATATCTTCTTCTTTATAGCTTATGCGTAAACCAAACTCATAAAAAAGTAAAATGTCAGCTATTATTCTTTGACCACAAATCGTTTACTTTGTGCTAGAAATTCCGTCTCGAGAAGCAGAAAACATCTCATGAAATCTAATGCTCGACGACTGGAGAAAGTGTCTTACTTCACCCTAACTGATATCTCATGCTTACAGAAATCTTATATTTACAGACCCAACTTTGACAAATACGAAATCTCACTTATTCGTATATTTTTACGTAACAGAAACGTTTCTATGAAATCCGATCATATAAAATATAAAGAAAATATTAAAACAATAAGATACGCAAATATTCACATATCGTAACATATATTAGAAATTCCTAATTAACATTAAAATGTAGTACATGCTTGGAAACTAAAATGAGAATTAGATCGTGCTACACTTTTCCCATCGTTTCGTGAATCAAGAGATAGGGTACCTGCTACTCCAGTCACGCGCAATCAGCACGCTACGCGTCACAAATACGCTCGTAGAAAATTTGAAGTGATCACCGACGAAGTAAACCAAAAGCTCAACATAAGAGAAACAAAAAAATTATACCTATTACTTTTTTTAAAAGAGATATCTTAATCAAATTATAAAATATAATAAGTATAAGTAGCACGTATAGTGCTTAAATTTATAAATCGTAAAATGTAAACGAAAATATATATAACTAACGAAGTAATGAGAAAAAGCTTATATTAATAGCTTATGTTAAGTGGAGCATCTAACGATGCATCCAACAATAGAGCAGTTAAATGCTGTTTTCTTGTACGGTGGAGATCCAACGATAATTAAAGATTCTCTATTCTAATGATAAATAATAGTACATGTTTTATTATACATCTTATTCATTATTTATAATTTGTGCTTTTCTAAAAACAAACTTATCTATGTATCTTACTACTTACTACACGAGATATAATTAGTAAATATTGTAGAGTTTATACAATTGTTTGTATATGTGCGTAATTAATTGTATATGTGCGTTTCTCAGAGCATAATATCATCACTTTTACCTAATTATATGCTCAACGCATATTCTGTTCTCGTAAAAATATTTCTGTAATAAGATTTTATAACATAATAGTTTTTACTGTAATAAGATAACAACATAATTTTTTTAAACACGTAAATGACACGTAAATTATCTATCATAAATAAATAAAAACAATATATACCTATATAATATTTTAAATAGAGTTAACACATGAAAAATATCATTTATATATATATATATATATATATATATATATATATATATATATATATATTTTACATACAAATTTAATATAAATTTAAAGAGAGATTTGTCTATATAATATATTTGTAATATTTATAAAGCAATAAAGAAAGGATATGTATATAAATCAATAATTTTCCATAATTCTTTGACTATATCCAATCGACTTTTCTTGCTCTCTTTCATATATTGAGGTCATACATGACTTTGTTTTGAGCGCAATGATATGCAAATTTCGCGGCTTTGCTTGTACGGGTGGATGAGATATGCCACCGATTTCCTGGAGAAAATGAGCAATGAGTTAACTTTTCTATTATTGCACAGAAGATTAATCGATACGCTGCACTGCGTTTATTAACGATTACGATGACAACAGCTGCATTAGCGATTAGTTATGTAATAAATAACTAAGAAATTTAATTGCGATTGAACAATATTTCTTCATAAACTTGCAAAATAAATATTTATCAATAGTTTCTTTGATTTCTCAAAATTTCCATATTTTTGATATATATCGATATATATTCCATATTTTCGATATATATTCCATATATATATTTTAATGTCATATCTTTTATATAAAACATGTGTTATATATATCTTAATAAGACATGCACAAAAACCGATCTCTAGAAATAGTATTAAATTCTCGATAAATGATACATTATATAATATTTAAACGAATAATTCAACAAAGAAGATTATAAAACTATGTTGAATTATAGCGTACGTTTTATGTTATTTAATCAAATGAAACGAGTCACACGACATTAAACTTGGTTCTCTCGTTACTATATAAGAACAATTTTCACACCTTGCATTTGCATTAGACATAAAAAAGCAATTTATGTCATGCCATTTACTTTCGTTCTTTTGAGTATACAATTTTATTATAAGAAACACGCGTGTGCAAATCTTAAAATTCTTGCCGTTACACGATAAGACTTTAAAAGTGTTTCTGTAAAAGGCACAGCGCAATAAACTGAAAAACTTTAAGCTTTATTGATATTTCGAAATCGCTGGCGTTGCATAATACAAAAAAATAGAAAACACGCATATAAGACGTATATAAAAAACTTCAAGTGCTTTTATAAAAGTGACAAAAAAATATATTTTGATGTCTAATACTATTAAAATATAAAAAAAACATTACGACCGAGTTTCTGCTTGCTTAATATTGAAGACGTTAAAAGTGAAAGTCGAATACTTATTATTCATAGATATTTATATGAGAACACGTTTACTTCCGATATGTAAATAAAAAAGATTTATCACTTTTAATTAAATGTTATTGAGCGCAAAATCAATTACCGCATTTTGTCAGATTATTAGCAATAAATAAAAACTACAATTAATTTTTATGAAAGTTCCTTTAAGTGCCATTTGTTATTGTGAAAGTCGAGAAGTTTCTATTTAGTTGGATGTCTGGTAATTTAAGAGATAACTTAATATTAATCAATAATCATTATGAGTTGCACTTTTACATGCTTTGGTCTCACCATATAATTATGAATATTATTACCAGAAATCTAAACTTGAAGAGAATCGTACATAAAGACGAGGAAATGTTTCTTTCTCAACGGAGAGATTGTCTTCGTTACGTATCTGCATAATTAACCTTAATTAGGACTCATGCGATGATAATTTCTACATTCTTTATTGAGGAATATCAAAGTTCAAGGCTTTGACATACAGACCGTATGAAAATGTCATTAAATATATAATTTGTGTCCCACTAATATATTATACTAATATATATATATATATATATATATATATATATATATATATATATATATATATAGAGAGAGAGAGAGAGAGAGAGATTAAATTATAAACGCATTTATTATAAAGATTTATTTAAAAATAGTAGCGTAAAGAGAAATGATAATTGTCTCTCCGATAATAGTTTGGTTATTAAGCTAATAACTAACAAAATTTTTTATATTTATACATTATTTTTACATTATTTAAATTTAATATAATGCCAATATTTAGGTAAAATTCGTGTTTCACTATATTATCTCATATCTTTTCTCGTAAATTCTTTCATATTTTTGAGTAGCTATTTTTTGATATTTGTTAGGTATGATCATCGTGTTACGCTGATCCTTGAAGGTATATACGTAACATACGATGTCCCGTTTGGAATGATGAAAGAGCATGACCGACGAGTCAATGTTCAGCGAAGCTCCGAGAGGCGGCAACGAGGGTGAGTTCTCCTCATTCGGGCTACACATATTTCCCGGACCATTTTCCCGTCGTAAAATGAAACTATTACTTTATCAGTTTCCTTCTCGCATCGCTGTGTCCGGTTTGGTCAGCGAAGTTCCACATTTCCTCATTTGTCTTTTCGTTTTCTTACTTCTCTGTCCGTTCCGCGCGTCGACGACCCTTCTCGCGTGTCTTAACCGAAGTTCGCGAGGTTGCCATGAGGATGCTGTAGCAGGGAACAAGCCTGTATATACGGGAGGGATGTACAACCGTTAGCTGCTGGGATACCAAAGATTCCTTCAGAGATTGCGGACGGAATTTCGCTGCAGTGACGGACGAACTCCTCTCTGCGTCTTGTCTTATCTTACCTCTGCCGGGGTATTATAGCTTCGTCCCCTTATACCCCTCCTAAGACAGAGGTATCCTATCCAGACAGATAAAATTCCAGGAAAAGCGAAAAGGGCCTCTTCTCCAACTCCCTTTTCCTTTGGAAACAGGAACCTTCACGGGAGCGAAACTACACTGCCGCATCCCATATCCCGCGACGTCGGAAGGAGACTTTAAATCGAAAGATCCCCGTTTAGATGGATCCCTCGATGCTCGAGGTGCTGCGTCTCCCGTCATTCGAAATCGATTCGGCATGTCGGCAAACACTTTCCGCCATCGAATCGCTCTCCACACGCCTGACGGGTAAAATCACTTTTTATGTACGCAGGAATCGCATCACACGTTAAAATAATAATCGATAAGGCTATATATACGCAGTGTTTTCTTATCCTTACATGTACATTTGTTTCCTTACGGATTGTATAATCAATTTAAAGTTGACAATTTTTTAAGAGAAATGTGTTAGGAGGCATTAACAATTTATTGACTTTAAGCTAGATAAATTTAAAGAATTTTACACAAATTAAATTTAGAGAATTCTATGGTCATTTTTTGTTCCGTAAATAATGTGTCGCAAAAATTTTATTTGGTAATATTGTATTCTTTATCTATTAGAATTACAAGCATTTAAATGTTTACATCCAAAGAGTAAGCTAATATTTTAATTAATTACAACTGTGAAACAGTATATTCTTTATGTAGAAAGTTTGTTAAATGGCTTTGCAAACTTGGAAATTTATGTGTGCCTAAGATGTCAAAAATAAGTAGGACGAGCAGTGAATGTTATAAGGTAAGGGATTATATTTAACTGAAGTAAAATTTGTGAACTTGCTTAGAACTACGGATATGAAATACGTACTCAAAAAAAAACATGGAAATATCAAAGCAATACACGTATTACAATAAATATATATACTATTTTATTAAGAGTTATATATTGTCCTTTTTGCGTAATTAACTCTCTCTCTCTCTCTCTATCTCTCTCTCTCTCGCTCTCTGTCTGTCTCTTTTTAATTTATTGTACAAATTAAAAAATACGATTCTTATAATATTATTTTTATTAATGTCTACTGACTACTGTAATAATTATTGCTATAATTGTTAATATAAAGAAACAATCGAACACAATCCAAAGAGTAATTGAAATTGGAGATTATATCGAGACTTGAACGAACGAGGAAGTTGCATTAGTTTCTGGATCACGGCTGGAGTGTCAAGGTCAAACACCCTTCATCGATGAAACCTGTTTGGCACATGAAAAGAAAGTCGATGGCCCAAACCTGACTCCTGATCGGTCGGTGCTTGAACTTTCATCGCGGCCTCCTTTTCGAATATCTCCGATCTCTTGCTTCTATCTCGCCACATTTATCCTTCTCTGAAGATCGCTCGACAATTTATTGTCATGCTCATTCGCTCTCACCATTTCGCTTAAAATTCAAGTGATAGGTAATTGAATACATTACTCCAATCTGATTAACGTGATTCATTAGAAATCAGAAACAGATCAAGGATAAATGAGAATAATATTTATAGAGAATGTGAGAGTAACACTGAATGAAACAAATAGGAAATAATAAAAAATGATCACTATAAAACATTTTATTTTAAATTTAGATTTAAATATATATATATATATATATATATATATATATATATATATATATAAAGTTTTAAAATTAATTAATAGCAAATTAACATGTTATAGAATTCTATCGATTGAATATTATAATATAAAAGCATTATGCGAAACATAATTACTAATTAAATAATTACTATCCAATATAAATTTTTATAAGAGCGTTAACAAAAAAAAAAAACGTATGAAACGATATTAGAATATAAAGAATCTGTGCGCTTTCTGTAGAATTTGAATATTTCTCAAGATGAAAATTATTAAAAATTGGAGAGATATAATTAATTAATTCTAATCGCGTCAACATGCACAGCTTGCAAACGGCAACGACAAACCAAGTCATTGCGCCGATACGTGCTGGTGGAATCTGGCAATAAAATTTGCATTAATCGTTCTTGACCGGCGGAGAGCATAAAAAACGAAAACGCAGAAAAGTAGGATTTGCAGTAATGTATAGTAGAATTAGAGAAAAGAGAAAAAGAACATCTCGCGAAATATTAATTTCTTTTATAGTGATAATATATTTCATATGTTTGGTAATCTATCAAACAAATAGTAACGAAAGCGAAACATCTTATATAAACTGTACACTTTCGATATCGACAATAATTAATTACCAATAACTCTCAAGAAATGTCAACTTTTGAAATGAAAATCTTCTTGGTATAAAATCAAACATTCTAATATTGCCGATCGAGAGGATAGAAGGCATAAAAAGAGGCATAAAAATTTATAAAAAAATAAAAGAGAAGGGCACCCGGAAGCTAAAACGGGAGCGAAAGTGGAATAAAAGTGGAACAGGTATTTTGATAGAGGACAACGAGCTCGAGTTAAAATGCCGCGAAGACGACGACTATCATTTATGAATTATTTGCCATCGTGCGATTTACGATGCAAAAATCATCGCTCATTGTATACGTAAATTTAGGTGTGGCGGCTGGTACAGGAAAGTCAGAAAGGCACGTAAGAAGGAATCGAAAGCTATATGAGACGTAGAAATGCGTGGTGAAGAGAAAATAGGAAACCGAAGAAAGCGGAAAAGATGCGAGCAATTGGCAACTATAAAAACCGTCACCCAGAGACTGCTCGTTACTCTGGCGCATCTCCAAGTTTACTCTTTCTCGCTCGACGAACTTTTTTTTATTTTACTCATTAGTTTTCCATTCGTCTGATTTATTGTTATATTGCATATCGGCTCGATCGTTCAATAGCTGCCATCATTTCTGACAGTGGCAAAAATTTGATTCTTTAAATAAATCAGGGTTCTTTAAATTTGTCTGACTCGTGATAAATTCCGTTCAATCATATCACTTTATTGTTATTACTCTAGCAGCAATTTTTTTATCAATTAAAGATATCGACAAATGTTGCGTAAATACGGATAACGAAATGTTGTATATTAAACAATATTAGTAATAAATACTTTATTTTTCAATCGGAAAATTTTAATATCACGAGTGCCACTTAGAAATATTTATACAATATTTTATTGTTTCTATCATGTATATATCAATACAATATTTATATAATGAGAAATTTTTAAATGTTAATTATCCATTGTCGACACATTAGTTTTAGTGAAGCGTAAAATTTCTTAACTCGTATAAATAATCACCACTCGTGAGCGACTAAATGTCACTCCAAACTGGCGAAATTATGTTTTGCAAATATAAAATCTCGGTAAAGAGTTTGGCATTTGTAAAATATGTATTACAAAAAATCAAAATATATGTAAAATTTTTTATTTATCATAAACGAGATAAACCATAATTTAATGAACTAATATAGTATAAACATTAAATATCCAATCAACAGTTTCTGTTTCATAAACTATTGTATAATTGCAAATTAAAATATTGTATAAATATAAATATTACAACGTATAAAAAAATAAACAATTAAACGTTAACTAAAAAAGAATCATCACTAAATTGGCTATAGAAAATTGTAGCTAAAAAGAATTTGTGTTGAAGATTTAATATACTTGCTTTGTATATTTTGCAGATATTTAGCAATTACCAGATGAATTAGTACGATGCATCTGAGATAGAACTTGTACATTGATTACGCGCAACACATCCATTATTAAGTCGCATGTTTGTCCGTAATGGTGCTTCGCAAACGACCGGGACAGTTCCAGGAACGTCCATCATCCGCGGAAATAGTTGAAATTCTCCGGGTAGAGCCGCCGGAAGCGTGAAAGTATATATCGCGCACATACAAAATGCGAACGAGTGTGAGAGTCTCCGGCTGCCGTATATCTTTGTAATAAACTCAGGCGACCCCCCTTTTCCCCAGCTCATTCGGTCGCGCGCTATCCTTATGACCCGTCGACGTTAATTACCAGAATAATTGCCCAGGATGGAAATCCAAGCCTTACGCAGACGTGTTTTGTGGCGCTACTCGGACAAATCTTGCGGCACGCATATTATCTTTTGCACGCTGATCTACTTGGATATAGTTAATAATAAAATTTTTACTTTTGTGAATGAAATATTTACCGTAATTTTCAAGTAAAATTTTTAATTAAACACTAGAAATATAAATGTTAATTGAACAATTCTTACATAAAAAAAAAATCCAAATTTTATGTAAAACATGAAATAATGTGGGATCTTGCAAAAAATATAACAGATAATTTGATTTTCATAGATTGGATGCTTAATCGTATAATAATACAATAATTTATAGTACAATAATGCTTATGTGTTAATCAATTTATAATAACTTATACATATATAATATTATAATTATAATAATTATAATAATTATTAATCTTATAATATAATTATTAATGTATTACTATTACAGATTTGTATACATTTTTCTGTGAAAATTAATCTACACACAAAAATTTAATTTTCCGTAGTTAGAAATAACGAAAAAATCTCTTTCTCTCTCTCTCTCTCAAAAGTTTGCTGTTTTGTAATTGTGTCTTTCATAGAGACTTTTACACTATCATTCGTGGAGGATTCAAACGACGACCGTCGCTCATGAAACGAAACTGACAAGGAAGAGACTCGCTTTCTTGGAAATTCGCCAAAACCGTGGCACCAGCTCTCAATTTACTAGCCAGTTTGACTTTCTACGTGCCCAAAGTATACATACCTCCGTTCCTTTTGACCGAGAAAAACGCATATACGTATTATCGACTATATTTATATTACAGATCCGCACGTGCGAGTAGCGAGGAAAATCTAAAAGATTCGAGTTTTTCTTAATTTAATGTAAATGACAATAAACTGTATGAGCTCTGGTTTGTAAATTATTTTAAGAAACTTATCGATTTTTAGGACTTGAAAAGTATGCCATTTTTTTTAAATTGTTAATGTAATTGTACATTAAAATGTTAACAATAGCTAAACTAAAATTTCTACTTTTTCTATACTTTAAAATTTTCTATATTTTATAATTCTATATTATTTTATAAATTTAAGAAACGTCAAAAAAATTATATTATGACATTTGATTGCAACAATTATTTTTTAATTTAGCGTAGTAATAAATTGTAAAAAAAATGTAAAAATCTATAAGATTCTTGCCAATCGTTATTTCCTAGATAATGGTACGCGATATTCCTACACAGTGTCTCGGTTGGCAGATATTCGAGGAAATATCGGATATATACTCTTAAATCAGAACTAACACTAAAGCGCAGACTGTTTCCCCTCCTATTCTGCATTCTGTGGTCACAGGACAGCTTGTACGTGCATCTCCGCGAGTGGGCACATGTGCGCACGAATGCACATGCGAGCGGGATAAGTATTGTATATCGCGATCCAACTCCACTCTCTTCACCATGAACGTATGTTTGCAACATGAAAGTGCAACGGATTCGGTATACCCAGGACAGAAGTTACTTACAAAATTGGAGACATACTCTCCTTCTTATACCCCGTCTGCATATCCACAAGGTAACATCCTGTGCTACGATTCTTTTCGTGCAAAAAGTGAAAGACGGCCAGAAAGAGGGATGTATGCGAACGGAGAAAGAACGTTAGAGAAAATGAAAGGAAAGAAAGGGAAAAAGAAAAGGAGGAAAATGAGAGAAAGCGGAGAAAAAAGGAGAGAGAAAGAAAGAGAAAGAGAAAGAGAAAGAATAAGCGAAAATAGCGAGGGACAAGGGAGAGAAGGAATATGCTCTCGCATAAAATTCTCGTTACCCCGCGTACTATGTATCGAGCAGCTCTTGAAGCGACACACTGATCTTTACTCCTTCTCATCTCCTTCTTAAACCTCCCCTCACCCTTCAAACTCCGACATACCGCCGTTCGTCCTCGAAATTGCATTTCTCTCAACTGTGGCGGCTCGTTTGCTCGAATTCGCCGGAGCTACCCGGGAATAGGTTGCCTTTAACTTAGAGGTGCCGGAAGCAGCGGGGCGACGGTGGGTGCACAGTTCTATTAATTTCAATTACGAAAACGGACTTTACATCACACGTTACAAATATGTGCGATGCCTGTTTAACTGCGATTTCTACTTAAAATGTCGAAACACACGAGTGCGCGAGCCACTCGTACTCATGAAATATGCTGAAGCATTCGTCAGAAAATATCGATATACATTGTACTTCATTTGTGCTAAAAAATCAAATAAAATCAATAAAATGTTAAAATAATTTTTAATAAACGTAATGATTTAATCTTTTTACATCTGAAATTTGTTTTGTATGTATGTACATTGTATGTACACCATGTAATCGTCGGATAGTTTAAATATGTTTTGCGAACTTTCAAATAATGTCAGCGTTAGAAATTTCTCAATATTTATTCGAAATATTATAAATATAATGGGAAGACTATTTTAGGAAAGATTATCGAAATAATATCGACAGCTTTGATTCATTGCTAAAATAATTCGGCAAACTTTTGTTGTTTTTAGAATATATGCACCATGACTCTAAATATGTTTGCAAACACTCGCAGATGAGTTTCCCGTGGGACATGTATCATATAGAACAATATATTTTTCTGCCGCAAGAGGCAGACCATTTCATTGCCACATGGTATATAACTCTCTATATAAATCAAAGAAAAATTGATCGTTTGTACGTATATGAATTATGAGTTATCACCTTTCATATTTTCTTGCTTCCTGACGCAACTTTTTATAAAAATAGAATAGGCTTTGCAGTTTTTGTTATTTTTTAAAAGATATCTGAATATAGATGATTTTAATGTAAATGATGTAAATATAAATGATCTTAATATACACACATACAAATCAGAATAATTTCTAGTCAATCTTTATAGAAATCGAGATAAAGCAATCTTTAGATTGCGTACCTGATTATGCAAAATAAAGTTTTCCAAAATAAAAAGCGCCGCAGACTTTACAACTGTCACAAAACTTTGATAAAAGAGATTCCTAAAAGTTGCTAGCATTAATATAAGTAAAATTTCCATATTACTATCATATTTATACGTATAAGAGGACTCACACACACGTTGCGCAACGATCAATTGTGCCGAAAGCAACCGCACTTTGCGTTTTTGCTAGCGTCGCGAAGAAAATAGTTTGAAAGTATTCCCAGAATTCACTTCCTGTGACGTTTTCCACGTTCTCTGGACCCAACTGCACATTATACAGAATGATGAACGATCTTTTCTGCATTTTGGATGAACGCAAAGCGCACACAATGTCAATTTTAGCCACATGTATCAAATTTGGCGACGTATGGCCATCGCTTCAAACAAGCTGATATTAGATTTATATATATTTACATATTTAAAATTCTAAATATACAAAATTATTTTAATTCTTAAGCATTTGATGTATTTCTTATCACATTTTATAATATAATATATGTATACAATAACTTATAATAATTAAACTTTTCCACAAAGTTATAGTATTGTCATATAAGATATTGTATATTCTTGTTATATTTTTATAATAAAAATCTCAAAACAAATTTCGTTTATTAAAAAATATTTTAACATTTTATTGATTTTATTTGATTTTTTACCACGAATGAAGTACAATGAGCATAATGTCTTATAATTGCCAGAGAGAGATGTCAGTATCGTTTCTCTTCGCATGAGTCTTTACATGGATGATGTCATACACTATTGTTACAGGTATGTATAAACTAATCTAACATCACTATTGCATAACCATATGAATCTTTCATTTCAGCTGCGTTTAAATTAATGGGATATATACGCGGCATCAGGATTAACAAGACAGAATGGTATTTGTTACATCACCTGGTACATCGTACAATGAAAGGATCTACCTGAACGTTCCGTCTATTTAAATTCAATTAAGAAAATTGCTCGCGCGCGCGCGGACAAAGGACGTTCCAAATATCTTACTGAAATATTTCAAGAAGATTTGCGTTTCTTTCAGTTGAAAGGCATAATTAAAAAAATAAGGTAAGATGTTGGCTGAAGGCAATAATGATGAAAAACCTAAACATAATTCAAATAAAATTAAACTCGAAATGGTGGGTGTGTTCTTATATTTAATTTAAAAAATTGACTAATTTGTTTACTAATTTTATGTAAATAAATTGATTACCTAATTGATTTGTATTTTCTTACTGCAAAGCAAGCAATATATTTTATGAAAATATATTGTATTAACACAATACAAAATAGCAATAATGGATTTTAGGCATTATTTTACTAAATATTACAAAGTGCGAAGATGTTAGATCCGTGCCGAATGTAAACGTTCAGCATTTTATCATTCTTTCTTCACGACAAAATATAATACACAAAAATATTTCGTCTCTGGACCGTCATTTTTACGGGAAATGAGCGTTCCATAAATCCGTCCCGTAGCGGTAAATCCCATCTGCAGAAAGTTTATAGCTAATAAACGCAAATACCTACCGCGCTGCTTATGCGGAATACGTAAAATATTGATGTACATTAACTATCTAAATGATACCGGGGATGACAGCGTCGTCGTGCTAGCAATAGCGATTCGATATCGCAAGATTCAATAATAATTTTAATAACTTGAACGGAAAATAGATCTTGTCTATCTGATATATAGAACTATGTTCTTGGTTGAAAAACCTTTTTACTATTAATCAGATCCCACACACACATATATATATATATATATATATATATATATATATAATTTTATTTATATTTTATAATAAAATACATATTATATAGTAATAAATTTATTATAAAATAATAAAAAAATTTCTTGTTTTAAAAGATTGCGAGAAAATGTTATCTGAGATAATGGGCATTAATAAATAAGAAAATTCTTGAAGTATATCTTATTTTAGAATAATTTACAGTGACTTTAGTGTTTAGTGTATAGCGTACAAATTAATTAATACTTGTCAGCAAATACTTTAGATAGACCCTGTACCTTTAAAACATATTATCGCGTAGCCGTTATCGGAGATATTGGAAAAATGCTGCGCTTTTACTTGACAGATCATGACAGGTGCGCGCGACACCATTCAGCAAACTAAAGAGAAAAATAAGAAAATTGCGAAAAATATTCGTGTTAAATGTCACTTTATTATCCAGGATAACCGCATTAAAGCTGAACTTGCTAAAATGAAAGTGAATAATCCGTTTAGCATTATCGACAGTAGCAATTAGCATTATATTATATACAGCTACATGAGAAAAAGTGAAAGCTTACATTTTTCCTTTCCTACTTTTCGTCATGTAAATCAGGAAGCAAAATTGTCTCGTATATGTAGAAAGCTTCACGGACTTCAACTGCTGGATATTTTTTTACCATTTGCAAACTCATTAATTTAATTAGTAATAAAAGCAACTATATATTACATTTTTGTTATATATTATATGATATAACTAACAACAATGTTACAATATATGTTTATTTGTAACAATTTCTTTCAAAATTATATATTATCAAAATAATTTTTAACATCATTAATAAGTTGAGCAATAAATTCTTTAATATATTAATTTCTAATGTAATTTATACCATAATTAATTATTCTGAATAATTAAAAAAACTGTAGGTATAACAACATTTTCTTTTCAAATGTACAATCAAATAACAAACCCATCACTATACTATCACGGAAAATGTGACAGTTAAGTAATTGCATTGATTTTGATTTTAATGGAGTTTGTTTCTCTCATGCTCCATATCGTTATCTCTCTCGTTCTTTTTATCTTATTACAGCCTCATTCTAGTTTACAAAATACAATTGTTCGAATATTAATCTTCTCGATTCTTTCACAATCTTGTGTTTTATATCACAGTAATAATTTTATTCCAGTAAATACATATATGTCAGTAAAGCTAAAATAGAATTGCAATATTATACAATGCTACCATTCGACATTACTGTTAACAATTGCCAGAATTATAAAAGAAATAGGTTTTTGGGTTAGTTAATGTTTTGGTAATATTTATCAGACAGTAATATATAGAAAAAAAAAAAAATATATATATATATATATATATATATATATATATATATATTTATATATATATATATATATATAACAAATATTTCAATTTTGTTTAATATTTAGTTGGCGAATATTCTTTCAGGGTTAGTAATATCAACAATTCGGTTTTACTGGCAATATTTATTTATTGAATTGAGGAAGGAATATCCCATGTGAAATTTATCTGTATTATGATTGAATTTTTTTATTCCGCATCAATATTGATGTATACATGTTAGGTATATGCATGCACATATAAAATTGTTACTTTTCAATAATGTAAATGTTATGATATAAGCACAAACATTGGAGAATTTATAAATATTCTAAACAATATGAAAAAGCAAAAAGTTATTTAAACAAATTTTTAATTATTTGAGTATGTATATGTGTGAGAGAGATTACATATCATAATTTTCTAAAAAATTTATATTATATCGATTTTACATTATATATGTTTTTATGTATGTAAAATGTACAGAAAAGAAACGTATAATTTATAAAAACCAAAAAAATTGCTTAAATTAAAAATGTTTGAAAATATTTAATCAGTAACATGCTAAAAATATGAAATAATATTGTCATTTTAATATTAACCGTATTTAATAAAAATTTTTTGAAGAAAAATAATATAATGTATATCTCATAGGTATGTGTAAATAAAAAATTTGTAAACTTTTTCATAGAAATTAAAATCACATATGTTACTAAATGTTACTAAATGTTTTTTCTAATTAAAATACTAATTAGAATTATGTTAAAAAATTTAAAGTTATAAAAAAAACAATAAACGTAAAAAATAAAAATTTAGTTTTCTAATTGCTGTTATCCATCCTCTCCCAATTGTTCCTTCAACATCTTTAATCGCAAATATATACGGAAAAAAAATGAGATTGATGTTGCTAATACAATATTATTTCACGAGCCATATAATATCTTCCGTAATAGACAGCGCGCATATTGCTTATATACTTGCTGCTTAATGAAGGGAGGAAGGAAAAAGGAGCGTTAGGAAACAAGGGAAGAACAGTGACGATGAGGAAAAAAACTTTGTGTGACGTATACACGAAGGTGGATGATGAACAAGTGTTACGTCGCACGAAACCGCACCGTGCAACGAGCGTATATCTCGTGGTGCATGCAACCCAACCAAGAATATAGAAAAAAAAAATATATAACAAGCCGAGAGAGGAAGACTGAGAAAAATAAATGAGAGGCTAAATCTTACGAGAATCAAGGAGAAAAGTGTACGAACCTCTGCGTTTGATGGTCTTGCGCGTCTGCCATGTCCGCACGTTTTGCAATTACATTCGTGGGCGTTTACATCTCTGTCTAACCATTGTTTTTGCGTGCAATCATGTAAGTGCGTACGTGGATGCACGCTTCTGCAAAATGTTATCATCCCTTTGAGTAAAGAAATCTACTAATTCCTGTTTGCGTTTGCTATGGGAGCGTGTGTGTATAGTTTTGTTGATAAATTGCAAAAGTTCTGTTTTTATTCAAGAATTTAATTATTAATTTGCAGCTATAATTAATAACCTTTGACCAAAAATGCTGAGCTATAATTATTAGTATTTTATAATATTATCAATCGAGAGAGAACATCTTTCAATTTAACAATGTATACGTGCTCATAAATAATGACAATGAAAATGAGAGAAATGAGAGAAATGTATGAACAAAATTCTTTATCTCTTATTTTATCTTTATGCACGTAAAATAAATAGTTTTTTTTTATTAAATACTTTTTTTTTATTTATCTTACTTTTAATTTTTATATTTTTCTAGAGAACATAAAATTAAAATCAGCGTTATATTGCGCTTTCAATTAGACAATCATTTAAAAAATTGACGTGGCGGTATATCAGATCGATGGTATCTTAGATGATAGAAAGATCATATTACGTTCTGAGAGTTAAGTGACTATTAATGCAGCTATGTTAAGTAAGACGTATGTTCACCTACTGCTCGCGATTATCGATATAACGACAGAAGTGCCTGCCTTAATGCGGGCTTCCGTGCAAACGATACGATCTTCGAGGGTGGAGTTCGCAGATCACGAAAGAGAAACTGGCTGTCTCGGTCCGCGTTTCGACCGTGATAACGTATCATGTAAATGTAAATGGCCTCAATCGTACGCGAAAGGTGTAACTTTGATGAGTTAAAATCGATTGTGTTGAGATAGATAGCAAAAATAATACACCCGTCTATTGTAAGAAATTTGAAGTATATTGTCATCATACATTGCATTGCTCGATAGCTCTTTATAGTTACCAATTTATTTACCATTTTTTCATATTTTGTATTCAATTGCACAATAATTTTAGATAAAATTTTATGACATATGAAGACTGTTATATAATTGCGGAAGAGACGCAATAACGTCTTACCTCTTTGCTGATCTTGCAACTATTAACGGTGCCGATGTGCGAGAACAAAGCACGTAATAAATTTTCTGTCATTGCACGATCCGAGTTGCCAATATATCTAAATTAATATCGATAATTAAAGAAGCAAAAGATCTATTATTATATATACGTTTGCAGAAAAAAAAAAATTACATTGTATATATATATATATATATATACGATTAGAAATTATATATATATATTACCTTTTCTCAAACATAATTTAAAAAAAAAATTTTTTTTCTTTCTTTTTTTTTAAGTACTTTTTTATGATTAATGTAATATTTAAACTGGACACAAACACGATCTAATTTTAATTATGTACATATCAAATATTGTTTTTTTTTTCTGATTTTAAACTGTATAAATTTGTGTTTAAAAATTCTATCTATTTGGAAACAATTGGGGTCATTAACAGATATGTATGGAAAGGAAATAAATATTAATCTGAAAGTCACTATTAATTTGAAATTTGAATTCGCGATCGCCAAATCTTGATAGAGAGTAGTATAGTCACGAAACAACGAGTTGTTTCAGAAAATATAGCGAGGAATGGATACGTGCCAGAAATCCATATGTCTGACGGTCGAATTAGAGCGGAAATAGGCAAAAATCCAAATTTCCGAAATGTATACCATACAGGACGATACGTACCGCATGATAAATTCTAAACTCATAGCCGGAGCTCGATTTCCGTAATGGAAGAACAATGAAGAGTGCTTCAGGAAACAATACGATGATACAGGCGGCTGTTACGTGAACGAAGCAAGAATAGAGCAGTAGTAAATGTCATCGGAGTCGCGTATAAAGATACCATTAACTCGTTATACGTATCGTGAAATAAAACGCACCGCAATATGGACATATATAAACTAAGCTCGGATGACTATAATACTTCTTCATTTAATCACTGAAAGAGGAGCTTGATGCGCGGAAGTAAGAATATTAGAACCATTAAATTGGCTATATAACGTTCTAAGAGAGATGAAAAAAAAACTCAAATGATAGTTCAGGATTTATCTTAAACTATAAATTCTCTTTATTAAAAATCTACATAAAAGAATACTAAAGAATAATGAAAATTATGAAATAAACGACAGATAGATCAAACATTAAAATGATCATAAATATTTTGATTACCAAATCATGTAAATTTGATTAGTATTTACGTTAAACATCACAGAAAAAATTCTTTGGTATATATTCATATTAAACTTTATATGACATACATTTCCTTCCTTTCAAAAATTTTTTTTTTTTTTTAATATATATATATATTGCTATATATTGCTAATTATATCACTGACGAAATACGGTGGTCATGTAGTATCGTTATTGTTTTGGTTATCGTTATCGTTAGGTTACGTTTATTTACATTCATAAGCAAATGTTAAGTTGGCTCTACTATATATGTATGTACACTATCTAGGATATGTACACATTCATTACATCTAGTTACATCTAGTATATGTACACACATATTTATTAAATTACAAGCGTAGAGTAACGTACGTATGCGTGTGTGTACGATAAGTACGCATGTATGTGTATGTCACGGTGTCGTGTGTGTCGTTGTCATCGGTCTGGTCTGGTCTGGTCAAGTCTGGTTTGTTTTTAAGTTGAAGTTGAAGTTGACGTTGAAGTTGACGTTGAAGTTGACGTTGACGTTGAACGTTGACGTTGACGTTGACGTTGACGTTGACGTTAGCGTTGACGTTGACGTTGACGTTGACGTTGACGTTGACGTTAAAACGTTGACGTTGACGTTGACGTTAAAACGTTGATGTTGATGTTGTTGAGGTTGATGTTGACGTTGACGTTGACGTTGACGTTGACGTTGACGTTGACGTTGACGTTGACGTTAAAACGTTGACGTTGACGTTGACGTTAAAACGTTGACGTTGATGTTGACGTTAAAACGTTGACGTTGACGTTGACGTTAAAACGTTGATGTTGATGTTGTTGAGGTTGATGTTGATGTTGATGTTGACGTTGACGTTGACGTTGACGTTGACGTTGACGTTGACGTTGACGTTGACGTTGACGTTGACGTTGACGTTGACGTTGACGTTGCCGTTGACGTTGACGTTGACGTTAAAACGTTGACGTTGACGTTGACGTTGACGTTAAAACGTTGATGTTGATGTTGATGTTGATGTTGATGTTGATGTTGATGTTGATGTCGATGTCGGTGTCGATGTCGATGTCGGTGTCGATGTCGATGTCGATGTCGATGTCGATGTTGATGTTGATGTTGATGTTGATGTGGATGTCGATGTTGATGGCGATGTCATGTTGGTGTTGATGCCGATGTCGATGTCGGTCGATGTCGATGGCGATGTCGATGTCGATGTCGATGTTGATGTTAATGTTGAGGTGGAGATTGAGGTTGAAGTTGAGGTGGAGGTGGAGGTGGAGGTGGAGGTGGAGGTGGAGGTGGAGGTGGAGGTGGAGGTGGAGGTGGAGGTGGAGGTGGAGGTGGAGGTGGAGGTGGAGGTGGAGGTGGAGGTGGAGGTGGAGGTGGGGGTGGAGGTGGGGTGGGGTAAGTGGTGGGGGTGGGGTGTGGGGTGGGGGTAGGGGTAGGGGTGGGGTGGGGTAGGGGTGGGGGTGGGGGTGGAGGTGAAGTTAAAGTTGAAATTAAAGTTGAAGTTAAAGTTGAGGTTCTATGTTTAGGTTCTATGTTTAGGTTCTATGTTTAGGTTCTATGTTTAGGTTCTATGTTTAGGTTCTATGTTTAGGTTCTATGTTTAGGTTTTATGTTTAGGTTCTATGTTTAGGTTCTATGTTTAGGTTCTATGTTTAGGTTCTATTTTTAGGTTCTATGTTTAGGTTCTATGTTTAGGTTCTATGTTTAGGTTCTATGTTTAGGTTCTATGTTTGTGAGTGAGTGTTAGCGAGTGTGTGAGCAAGTGTGAGTGAGTGTGAGTGAGAGTGTGAGTGAGTGTAAGTGAATGTGTGAGTGAGTGAGTTAGTGTGTGAGTGAGCGTAAGTGAGTGTATGAGTGAGTGTGAGTGTGAGTGAGAGTGAGTGAGCGTGAGTGAGCGTAAGTGAGTGTGTGAGTGAGTGTGAATGGGTGTGTGAGTGAGTGCGTGTGAGTGCGAGTGAGTGCGAGTGAGTGTGTGAGTGAGTGTGAGTGAGTGAGTGTGAATGAGCGTAAGTGAGTGTGTGAGTGAGTGTGAATGGGTGTGTGAGCAAGTGTGAGTGAGTGTGAGTGAGTGTGAGCGAGTGTGTGAGTGAGTGTGAGTGAGTGTGAGCGAGTGTGTGAGCAAGTGTGAATGAGTGTGAGTGAGTGTGAGTGAGTGAGAGTGTGAATGAGTGAGTGTGAGTGAGTGTGTAAGCGAGTGTGTGAGTGAGTGTGTGTGAGTGTGAGTGAGTGTGTGAATGCGAGTTAATTGTCGAGTGAGTGTGAGTGTGAGTGTGAGTGAGTGTTAGCGAGTGTGTGAGCAAGTGAGAGTGAGTGTGAGTGAGTGTGAGTAAGTGTGAGTGAGTGTGAGCAAGTGTGAGTGAGTGTGAGTAAGTGTGAGTGTGTGTTAGCGAATGTGTGAGCAAGTGTGAGTGAGTGTGAGTGTGTGAGTGTGTGTGAGTGTGTGTGAGTGTGTGTGAGTGTGTGTGAGTGTGTGCGAGTGTGTGTGTGTGAGTGTGTGAGTGTGTGTGAGTGTGTGAGTCTGTGTGAGTGTGTGAGTGTGTGAGTGTGTGTGAGTGTGCGTGAGTGTGCGTGAGTGTGCGTGAGTGTGTGTGAGTGTGTGTGAGTGTGAGTGTGGGTGAGTGTGCGTGAGTGTGCGTGAGTGTGTGTGAGTGTGTGAGTGTGTGTGTGAGTGTGTGTGAGTGTGTGTGAGTGTGCTTGAGTGTGTGAGTGTGTGAGTCTGTGTGAGTGTGTGAGTGTGTGAGTGTGTGAGTGTGTGTGAGTGTGTGTGAGTGTGCGTGAGTGTGCGTGAGTGTGTGTGAGTGTGTGTGAGTGGTAGTGTGGGTGAGTGTGCGTGAGTGTGCGTGAGTGTGCGTGAGTGTGCGTGAGTGTGTGAGTGTGTGTGAGTGTGTGTGAGTGTGTGTGAGTGTGTGTGAGTGTGTGTGTGTGAGTGTGTGTGTGAGAGTGTGTGAGTGTGTGTGAGTGTGTGTGAGTGTGTGTGAGAGTGTGTGAGAGTGTGTGAGTGTGTAAGTGTGTGAGTGTGTGAGTGTGTGAGTGTGAGTGTGTGAGTGTGTGAGTGTGTGAGTTAATGTGTGAGTGAGTGTGAGTGAGTGAGTGTGAGAGAGCGTGAGTGAGTGTGAGTGAGTGTGAGTGAGTGAGTGTGGGTGAGTGTGTGACTGAGTGTGAGTGAGTATGAGTGAGTGTGAGTGAGTGTAAGTGAGTGTGAGTTAGTGTGTGAGTGAGTGTCCGAGTGTATGTGAATGAGTGTGAGGGAGTGTAAGAGAGCGTGAGTGTGTGTGAGTGTGAGTGTGTGAGTGTGTGAGAGTGTGTGTGAGTGTGTGAGTGT